>NW_020175045.1:2223849-2252980 GCF_003031525.2 Neophocaena asiaeorientalis asiaeorientalis
CTAGGGGCGATCGGGCAGCGCCGCCGCCATGTCCCTGAGCACCGGGGAGCCGGCCTCGGAGATGGTAAGCGCGGAGGGCGGGGAGGCCCCCTGGCTGCCTCCCCTCGCCGGGGCGCGGGCTGGAGGAAGGGGGCGCGGGGCCGGCGACCGCCGGTGACAGCTGCCATTGTTGTTACCGCATAAGAGCGGGCCTCCGGCCCCCGCCCGCGTGCGGCTGGCCGGGCGTCGCCGCCCCTCGCCCAGCCTCCAGCCACCTCTAGTCCCCCGCTCGTCCTTGCACTGGCCGTCGCTTCCGGAAAGCCCTCCCGGACACTGCGCCCTCGCTGCTCGGCGCCTGCGAAGCCGGGCCTGTGCCGAGCCAGCGACCGCTGCCCGCCGGGTGACAGAGCTCACTGCGTAAGTGTCCGCCCACCCCGTGCCTCCAGGGCGGGGGACTTGGTTTACCTAGTGTTTCTGGCGCGCCAGCCATCTGCTGCAGACATTATTGTGGATGAATAAACTGCATTCCAGTGGCGTGGGGTGGGGTGGGGGAGAACAACGTAAAAAAACAGATCATGTCCATCAAGTCAGAAAGTGGAAAGTGCGCTGCAGAAAATAAAACAGCCCACGTGACGGAGGTGGATTGGGGAGGCTGCTTTAGACTGGGTGCCAGGAACAGCCACTCTGAGAAGTTGGAGTGTCCTGATGTCACTGATGAGAACGAGGCAGTCTGGTAAAGATCAGAGACCAGTGGGACCAGCAGGTGCAAAGGTCCTGGGGTGGGAAAGTGCAGTGGTTCCAGGGCCTGAAAGAAAGCTTGCTGGGATCTCCTCAAGGGCGTGGGTGTGGATGGAATGGAGCCACGGGCCTGACCATGGAGAGCCTTGCAGGCCATGCACGGAGTTTGAATTTATTCGGGCCACAGTGGGAAGCCTTTGGAGGGCTCCAGACAAAGGGAACCTGGCTCACTTTGCTTCCTTCTCCCAGAGATGGCAGTACCCAGTATGGCTGTACAGAGCTTACCCCAAGCAGCGGCTCAGTGCTGCTGCCACTGGAGCTGTGAAAGTTTCCTACTTGTCCCTCAAGGCACCAAGTCCTGCCTCATCTGGAAGGCCTGCCCATCTACAGTGGCCTCAGTTAATGCTCCTTCAACTTTTCATATTGTTATTATAAATGTTATTCATGCCCAGTAGAGAAAACCAATTACCCATAATCTAACTGCCTACAGAAAACCACAGTTAACCTTTGGTGTATTTCCTTCCAACCTTTTTTCAATGCATCTTTTCTTTTCATATGCTTTTTAAAACTTGAGATCATATTTATATTGTTTTGTAACCTTTGCCGTTTCATTTATTCCTAGCATCTTCCCATATCCACACATTTTCAAAAACATGATTTTTAAAATTCTAACTTTATATATATATACATATAACTGAATCACTTTGCTGTACACCTGAAACTAACACAACATTGTAAATCAACTCTACTTCAATTTTTTAAAAAAAAGAAATACATCAAAGACAAATACTCATCTCACTTTTGTATGGAATGTAAACAGCAAGGAGTTACCATACTGCATAGGGAACTATATTCAATATCTTGTAATAACCTATAATGGAAAAGAATTTGAAAAAATATATGTCTGATATAACTGAATCAATTTACTGTACACCTGAAACTAACACAATGCTGTAAATCAACTGTACTTCAATTAAAAAAAATTTTTTTTTAGGGCTTCCCTGGTGGTGCAGTGGTTGAGAGTCCGCCTGCCGGTGCGGGGGATGCGGGTTCGTGCCCCGGTCCGGGAGGATAAAAAAAAAAAAAAAAAAAAAAAAAAAAAAGAAATTTTTTTTAAAAACTCTAACGTGGGAATTCCCTGGCGGTCCAGTGGTTAAGACTCCGTGCTTCCACTGCAGGGGGCACGGATTTGATCCCTGGTGGGGTAACTAAGATCTCGCCTGCCGTGTGGCGTGGCCTAAATAAATAAATAAATATTCTCGACAATTATTACTCATGCAAAAATGGAAAGATAATATTTTTAAAAAATTAAAATTAAAACGCTAACCTAATAGGATAGCCCTATTTTTACTCTCCATTTCCTTGCTTTTACTCTTTTTTTTTTAATTTATTTATTTTATTTACATTTATTTTTGGCTGCATTGGGTCTTCATTGCTGCGTGCGGGCTTTTTCTAGTTGCGGCGAGCGGGGGCTACTCTTCCTTGCGGTGCGAGGGCTTGTCATTCCGGTGGCTTCTCTTGTTGCTGAGCTCAGGCTCTAGAGCACAGGCTCTAGGGCACAGGCTTCGTAGTTTTGGCGCACGGGCTTCGTTGCTCCGTGGCATGGGGGATCTTCCTGGACCAGGGCTCGAACCCGTGTCCTGTGCATTGGCAGGCAGATTCTTAACCACTGCACCACCAGGGAAGCCCACTTTTACTCTCTTGTTTTCATGTTTGTGCTGTTAGAAGCAATGCTGCTGTAAACGTTCTTGCACATAGAAGCGTTTGTTAAGCCCCTTATACATGCCGGCCTCTGAGGACACAAAGACAAGCTGAGCCCCAGTGCCTTGGTCTCCGGGAACCCAGTCTGTGGAAGAGGCTGGAGCAGGGCTCTCCGGGCATTTAGGAGACTCGCCGCCCTTGGCCCAGGCTAACTGGCAATTTCTTTGCTGAGCTTACGTCTGTTCTCAACCAGACAAGAACCTCCTGTGAACAGGCACTGTCCAGTCTGTCCAATCCCCCGAGTCCCTTGGCAGAGCCACAGGGGTGAAGTGGAGCCTGGGCGTGGTCCCTGGTGATTTAAGGGCCAACGCTTCTAAAAGGGCTCACAGTTTCTAGAGCAAGATAATAAGAGCATTTACAGGGCGTTTACTACTTGTAAGATTCTCTGTTCCCTGCTCTACGGCTCTCCCTGCTCTGGAAGCCTTTGTCCACCAGGTCCAGCATCTGGGCCCTTCAAAAGTAGTTTCTATTGCCTGCTCTTTCCCCCTGTGTATTGGTCACACTTTCCTGTTTCTCTGTGTGTCTCGTCGTTTTTTGTTGAAAACTAGACATTTAGATGACATATTACAGCAGCTCCTCCCCACGGGGTTGATGTTTGCTCAGTCGTTCGTTTATGTGCTGAGTGACTTGGCTGAGCTAACGTGTGAAGTCGATTTCCCTGCACCGTGCAGCCTCTGTTTTCCTGCTCAGATATTTTCTTGTTTGAATCTTTTAGCCCAACTACCTAGGGGTTACCCTTGGGTCAGCAGAAGCCACTTGTTGGTCAGAGGTTGTGTTTCACCCCCTGGGCCAGTCAGATTTTCGCCCTTGACCATTGAGTGGTGTGTGTGTGTGTGTGTGTGTGTGTGTGTGTGTGTGTGTGTGTGTGTGTAGGCTGCTGTCACAGTTCAGGGGTTTACATTTTTGCCCACGTGCAACGGGGAACTAGCGCATATGGGTTTTCCCTCTCCCATCTCTCCTGAGAGGGCTACCTTAGACATGCGTGTGGCTCTCTGGACTTCCGGGGATGCCTGTCATTGTACTTTGAAGCCTGGCTTCCTGGGGTCTGCTCTTGGGTCAGGGTAGTTTATCATTCAGCCAGGGTTTTGTCAGCAGCTGCGCCAAAGCCCCAGCACCACCAGGGCTCGCGCCCTTGGGTTGACGTGGGTGCAGCGTGGGGACTGTGTCTGCGTCGGCCCAAGCCTGTTCTGACAGAGCACTCCAGGGCTTGCCAGCAGCCTCCCTGAGCCTCGGGGCTGACCACGACCTCAGGAGGGCGCTCTGGGCTCTTCACCTTCCGGTTGCTCTGCCAGTGAGCTCTCTGCTGCGTGACCGCGGAGCTGGGGGCCTCGGGATCGCTCCCCGCTTTGTCTGCAACTTGGCAATGGAATCAGGGAGGCGTGCAATTCTCCACTCTCTGGTGCAAATACAGTCAGTCCCCTCGGCACGGCCGTCGTCCTGCCTCTCCCTTTGGGGAGGACCTCTGGGCCACTGCACCGCAGGGACAGCGCAGTGTTTCCCCGGAGTGACACTGCTTCTGGGCCTGCCCTCCCTGCGTGGACCTTCTGCTCTACAAGCACAGGGGAAGTCTTAGCCTGCCACCTCTGGGGTAGAGCTTACACGCTGCTTCTGGGAGCTGGGGGCAGGGGATCCACCACCACCCCTGTTGTGTTGACTGCACCCACCTGGAGGAGAGCTCTCTGGAATCCTTTCTATCAGATGGAGACGGGGAGCTGAGGGGTGCCTCTGACTCTCGACGTTCTTCCCTGGACTTAGTAGATTTTTTTGAAGCAATTTTTCTCCATAGCTGTGTGCTTTTGTCAGTTTCCAGAAAATGCAAAAGATTGTTTCGTGGCTTCTTCTGTTAAAGGGTTGTTTGTTGAGGAGAGGGCCTTCCACGCTCTGGAAGGTGCCTCCTGGATGAATGCATTCCTTCCCCGCTTTTACCATATACTAAGTCCCCGTATGTTCCTGCATCTCTTTCTGGACACTATGTCTTTTTTCCCCAGTATTTTAGTTAGTATATATTTAATGCTTTAAAAATCCTGATAGGAGACCGTGTCCTCCTTGTCGACGAGGAAGCTGCGATGCAGAGGGGTGAGGGGCATGGCCACCATCCCCACCCTGCGATTCCTGACTCACGGTGCATGAATGCGATCTCGCGTAGGAATGCGTGGCAGCTCAGATCGTACTTGGAGAAGGAAGAATGACTCGGCCGTTAACGTGCGCTTTCGTTTCTTTTTTTAATACTGTGTATGGTCTCTTTCGTGCTGCTGACTGAGGGGTGGATCTTGGGCTGTTCTATGATTTCAGATACTTATATTTTGCTTGTTTAGTTCCTTCTGACTGGCAGGATGGAGGGTGGCAGAGTTGGAGGGGGACTGACTCGGGGGGAAAGCGATGGTGTGGGTGAGCCCACCTATGAACACAGAGACCACTTCGCTGTGTTCACCACACACGTAACCTCATTCCCTCGTAGAAACTGCAGGTCCTTAAAAAGTTTTCAAGACTTTATTCAGAACAAAGAATAGTGACAAGTATTCACAAAAGAAAGTATTGCTACTTTTCTATGCAGTTGTTAACAGCTCACCTTCATCGTTGGCGGGCTGCCCTTTGTGATGCCAGGGGACGAAGACGGAGCCTTTGACTGGCTTTCCTGATCTTCTACGTCGTGTGTATACCAGTTCCCTGCCTTCCCTGCCTCAATTTTGCACATCATTTCCATGTACTTGGTTCAATGAAAACTTTACAACTATCGTTTGCTATTTATACCTTAAAATGTCACCTGTTTAATGACATCAGAAAAGTAATTCAGTGGCTGATTTTTTAAAGATTCTGTTTGTTTGGAACGCACTACCTTCCCCTCGTCTCCCGAATCCAGTCCCTCTGCACGCTTCGCTGGACTCTCCGTGTTTCAGAGGCACGCACCGGAAGGGCGCCCCCTGTGACAGCTGCCCCCGTCCGTGTGACTGTGCGGCCCTCGTTTTTAGTAAAAGTTCAAGCGGCCGGCAGAATTGTTGCTAATGTAGTGATAGTTAACCTTGTAGACGATACGCGTGCTTTCCAGGATGCAGTCCGGTCCCGCTACAGCACTGCACGGACTCAGCTACACTCCAGACAGCTCGCTGAAACGTAGTTACACTGCCACCCAGATATGGCATCACTGGTTCATAATAGGGGCGTTCAGTCCTAACTTCAGTATCAGCGTTTTAGGTCCACTGTACAGTACGGTGAAGGGATTTTAGAAATCGTTCTGCTTTCTCTCCTTGTAGGGTTTAAACCTGAGTAAGTGTGTTAACACAGACACATCATTCTCTTGGGAAAGTTCCCTTTTCTCCTTGACACGCCCGTGCCAATGTTAGTACAGATTTTATCTCACTCCCTGGGCCAGGGCAGATCACTAGAATCAGAAGGTAGGAACCTCTATACGCCCAAATAACTTGTGTACTGATGGATACGTGAATGGCTGATTGGTTCTCACCAGGATGTAGTCACAGGTTCCTTGTGCTTTGATACAAAGATGAAATACTTTTATCAAGAACCGTTCGTTGGGGGAGGGATAAATTAGGAGTATGGGATTAACAGATACACGCTCCTGTATATAAAATAGATAAACAACGAGGATTTACTGTGTAGCTCAGGGAACTATATTCAATATCTTGTAATAGCCTATAATGAAAAGAATCTGAAATATGTATATATGTAACTGAATCGCTGCTGTACAGCTGAAACTAACACAGTATTGTAAACCAACTATACTTCAATTAAATTAAAAAAAAGAAAGAAGCGTTTGTCGATTCTGTGGAGACGGTGTCGCTAGACTGACAGGCCTGGAGCAGCCCTGCCAGCAGAGTTTTGGTTTTTGCTTTTTTTTAAACATCTTTATTGGAGTATAATTGCTTTACAATGGTGTGTTAGTTTCTGCTTTATAACAAAGTGAGTCAGTTGTACATATACATACGTTCCCATATCTCTTCCCTCTTGCGTCTCCCTCCCTTCCACCCTCCCTATCCCACCTCAGAGGGGTGGGGCCAGCAGAGTTTTGTTCTGTGTCCCCATCTGTTCCTTCCGATGTGACGGGACAGACCGGCTGCTCCTGCTGTGAGTGTTGTGGACGGATGCTCTGAGTTGGATGGGGGCTCTGCGGCCGCAGCACCGCCTGGCCCGGCCGCTCCCGCTCTGTCAGGGTGACTGTGGAGCCAAGCTGGTGCCTGAAGCTTTCGCTGTTCGCATCTCTTCCTCCAGGGAGATGACAGCCTGTCTGCAATAACCTTCGACTCTGACTCAGAGACGGTGAGTGCAGGGGAGGGGAGGCGTGGCTGCGGTACTCACACGCGGTCTCCCCACAAGTGCTGTGTTTAGTGCCCCATCACAAATTCCAAATGCTGCCCTGAGTCTGAAAAGCTCCAGGCCCTCAGGTGGATTTGAATAACTTAGATTATAATTTTAAAACTTTTACCCAGAAGTTAGTCGTGAGCTGAGTACTTTTGAGGCTGATGACAAGTTCCTGTCCCGCACCTGGTTTTGGCCTGCACTCCCCCCGACCCCAGCCCCCCAATCCTGACACGTAAGGGCGGAGGCGGGGGGCGGGAGCAGAGCTCCGTGATGCAGTCGGAGGCTGAGGTGTGAGAAAGGAGACCTTAGCAGGTGCTCGCCTCCCAGCAGATAAATTCTAGCCTAACCACAGCACGTAGCCCTGGGGGAAGGCGGCCCCAGCACATCCCACCACAGCTCTGGGGACTCCAGGGGCAGCATCCTGGGCCTGTTGTCTGAGGCGCAGGACCTCCGCAGAGCTAAGAGTGTTCCCTCCACGCCGCTGAGGGCACGGGCCCAAGATGCTCCCGGGAGGAGGAGGGATCGGGACCAATCTCCTGGGGGAAAGTCAGCCTGCACGGAGCACTTCAGTGTTCCCGCTGGCAGGGAAGTAAGTGGGGTTCTGTGTCCGGCGTGAAGCAGATCGGGGAGGAAGGCATGGCAGGGGCCCCCGGGTTCCAGGCGGGCCACTCCTGCTGCACCTTCCCCTCTGCCTCACTCTCAGGTTTCATCTTGCTGAGTCCCCCCTGCGGACAGTCACGGCCCCGTGCTCCAGGGGGCGTGGGGACAGCCGGTGGTACCTTCAGGGCGGATTTGAGGCGGCACACCTCCGTCTCTGCTGGACGCAGGCCGGGCTGCTGCTCCTGTATCTGGGGGCGCCTCCCTGTGCCCTGTTCCCTCCTTTGCGTGCACTCTGCTTTGGCCAGTTAATCTGCCGCCCCCGCCCATCCTGAACACCCCCGGTGCTTCCTGGTTGGGACCGTTGGGGCTGCTCGAGAAGGCTCAACCCGCTTTCCGTCGTTTCTTCTTCCTTTCAGAAAGCGAAAAGGAAAAGTCTCCACAGACCTCCCCCTACGTCACCGAGTAAGTATGACCAGGCCCCTGTCCCTCAAGTTTCCACAGTTTAACTCAGAAAATGGTGGTTGGAAGCCCTCCTTCCCCAGCGTCCTGCGAGGAAGATCAGGACCGCCTTCTTCTCTGAACCCTTAGGGCCACTGAGGCAGGGCCCGCGAGGGCTGAGGTCCCGAGCTGTCACTGTCCCATTGAGCCCCCCTCCTCCCTCCCACACACACAGTGCTTCGCGGCCTTTCATGTTCTCTTTCTCAAGTCGCCATACGCTTCCCAGCGCTGCCAAAGTGAAGACAACGCAGGATTTATTCCTCGAGACACAAAGCTGTTCATCTGGGTGCTTTGCCGAATGTTATGTTTCCCGAGGCCTTTGTGACAAACCAAATCCTAGACTGGCTTCCTTTTGCTGTGTACAAGCCTGTGGCCTTGCCTGACTTATTATCTATGTGTGTGTACAATATGTGTATGCTTACATTTCTTATATACATAAGTATTTGAAACATACTGTCTTATATATGACACACGCAGAGAATACAAGTGAACTTTCATATTAGCCCGGGAACAACATAATCAGAAAGATAAATTCCTGCAAAGAGAAGAAAGCATGTTTTATATTACAAACAAATACAGGTGTTAGAAAGAAGCCATCTAGCAATCTGGAGTTTGGAGGTCCCGGCTCTCCTTCCGTGGAGAAAATTGAGAATTGATATAAAGTGAAAGTGTGGGTGTTTGTGTTTTAAACCTTCTCTTTTCAGCCCCTTTTGTTTCAGTCCTTCTTGTCTAGAAAGTACCTAAGGTAAATGTCAGACATCTCTCATTATTCTTGCTGGAAGTCAAGCATTTCAAGTGTTGAAAATGCTAGTAATCAAATTACTCTGATCTCGATTTCTGTAAATGTCAGAATTGTGTTTCACGTAATTTAGGATGGCCAGAACCCCCAAAGCATTAAAACCCCCTGAGAGGTGTGCTGTCACTCAGTGGCCCTGCCCCTGCCCGCCCCCCAGCGTGCTCTCCCCCGGCCATGCCTGACGCCTGTCCCCGCAGCAGCGCTGATCCCAGGCACCTTGCTCATCCAACATGGACACCGCGACAGGACGCTCTGTGTCCCCTCCCTGGGACACCCCCAGCCCGCCCTCCGAACACTCCCTTAAGATGTGTGCGCCTGTCTGACTTCCGGGCCGTGACAGAAGGAGTCGTGCCTGTCCCGTTCACTTCATAAGTGGTTCTCTTCACTGCCCAGTCCGGGACCACGTGGGTTTGCAGCTACCCGCGCTCTGAGATTTTCGGGCCTCGCAGTGCACCGAGGAGGCGGGGGCGGGCGGCCAGTTTCCGGTCCTTCCACGCCGACAGGTCTCTACCGCCTGCTGCCTTGTTTCTTCTTCCTTCGCAGCTCTATCCATAAGCGTGCATGTTTGGGAATCCTTACTACTTACCGCTAAATCCCATACATTTAGGAGGGAAATGTCGTTCGCGGATTTTTTCCGATCACTAATTTACCTTCCTAAATGAGCACTTAGATGCATGTTTAAAGTTTGGAAGCCCTTCCAAATATCCTGGAAGTGGAGCACAGTGGTTCTGGATGAGTGGAAATGCCTCAGGGTCCAATGTGTCTTTACTCCTTCACCCTAAACAATAATGGGAGATTTCCCATAAATTCTGAAGCCGTGGGAAAATCTTAGAAAATTTAAAAATTAAATGTATTAGATTTAGAATCCCAGGACCTTCTACAGATATAAATTTCTTTGGTATTTAAGAAATATAAGCATGTTTTATGAATAGTTTGGTTTTGCATAAGTTTGCATAATCTCCGTAAGATTCCAGATTAAAATATAATTTTAAAACCTTTCCATTGTTTTGATGACAAAGTCAAAAATACCCTGGAGAAATGTAATGTTTTCCTCAGTTCTTCTAGCCGTCTTACATATCAAGTTCTAAACATTATTATTTGCACGCTATGTATTGACAGCAACATGGAAAACTATTTAGTGTTAAGTATAAAGGATACAAAATTGTGTGTTCACTATGACTGCAGCTATATAAAAATACATATGCCTCTGAAAAAACTGAAGGGGAAATTAAGTACCGCAATATTGGTAGAATTTTAGATCCATATTTTAAAATAAATGTCCCGTTATTTCTCTATAATAAAAAGTAAAAAACAAATGTAAGTATACCTACAAGTCATAACTGTAGTTTTAATTTTGTCAGGATCTGGGGTTGTCACGCCCTTGTGAATATTTTGCTTTATCATTTTCGTCTCTCTGAAGCACATATGTTGAGCGGGCATTGATACCTTGCACCTCTAAAACCACACATTGGCTTTTCAGAGTCGCCTTACCACTCTAAGCCGAGAAAAGTGGCCTCCTGGAGGTCTCTGAGGACAGCCGGCAGCGTGCCTCTTGGGAGCCGAATGTCCTTAACCCCCCAGAAGCTGTGGCTGGGAAGCTCAAAGCAAGGTATGTGGTCGCCCGGGAGAAACCCTTCCTGCGCAAGGGGAGCGTCGTAGAAATCTCGGGTGGTGACTTGGCACAGAGCGTTTAATACGACTCGTCTGAGCCGCACTGTTTTTGATCTTCTCAAAGACATCGCGCCGCACGGCTTTTACGCAGCATGTGGTGTGGTTCCTGACGTTTGCCGCCTGGGTCTTGGCTTGTCTGGGCGCTGCGGGAAGTCGTGTGTTGGAGCTGCTCCCGCTGGCTTGAGGAGTTGTGTGAGCTGTCCCGCGTCACACCGGCAGCTTGAGATTGGGTGTGCCGGGGATACGCACACCGCGGGAGTGGGCAAACGCCACACATCAGGGCTTTGTTTATTTTGCGGGCCGGTGGCTGGACGTTTCTCACACACCACTGGTCTCCCTAAGCTTTCTTCAACCCTGAAGACTGATGATTAGAGGCAGCGCCTTACGTTGTCTCTGCTTGTACCTGTCATATTAAATCCCTGCACGTTGAAACCGGGAGGTCTGACCCCAGCCCTGAAATCAGACCTCACCTTGGAGCGTGCATGGACCAACAGCCCCCCCCAGCAGCACCCCTGACGATTTGACCGAAGCAGAAAGAATGCAGAGGTCAAATCTCAGGCGTTCTGCCAGCCACGGTGAGCACGTTGATGGTGACACAGCCACGACTGAGGAACAGCAGAGCGGAAGGGTATGGGGATTGGTGGGTGTGCTCTGACAGTGAGATCTGGGGCTCCCTCAGTCAGAGTGTCCTGAGGACAGTGGCCCCCGAAAGTCCATCCTGCCCTCCTAGAAAGCGGCTTTCCCGATGTGGACAGAGACATCGTCCCGGGCTTCAGTGGTGCCTATCTCCCTAAACTTAGAGTTGTATTTAAATTTGTTGTATAAACAATCTCAGAAATGAAAACTGCAAGGATAATAAAAACCCCGGATGTCACCAAAAAGAATCGGTTGGTTTTCATGTTTCCGTCTTCCTGTCTGGTCTTACCCACGTGCTTCCTCCCTCCTTTACTGCTTTGCTTGTCGGCCCTGGCCCCGTGGGAAACACAGAGGAACCTTGTCCTGGTGCCAGGGATGGTCACCTTGCCGCACTGCTAGCTGGCAGCGCTGTTTCAGGCTGGTGTGTTTCAGAGTCCTGACCCCTTAGGGATCACATGGAAGCAGAGAGCAGTGTAAACTGTACCTACCGTTAGACATCGGACTGGGTGCTGTCATCTGCGTGATGACATAACCACGTTTGTTTTTGTTTGTCTTTTTATCTGTTTGCTGTTTAAAATCTAAAGACAGCACTTCTCCTTTTGACCCCCTCCGTTAATCCTTTTACTATAATTAAGCCCCGTGTTCACATCTTTTAGTTTTCTCTTGCTTTTTCTTTCTATATCAATACCGGTTTTGGTTTCCTTACTTCTGGGGAAAGAAGTTAAAAAAAGAATAATTTCATTAACCTCCAGGTTTCCCTTAAGGTGTGGCCAAGAATTCCTTCTACTTTGCAGACAGTCTTTTCAGAGGGTTGTGTGTCTCCCTGCAGGTTATGTTCCTGGGACCCCTGTCTACAGAGAGAAGGAGGGCATGTATGACGAGATCATTGAGCTGAAGAAGGTAGCGTTTCCCTCTGTTCTCTGTTGACTTTAAGCGGGAAAGCCCTCGGTAACGTGGATGGAAAGTCACACCTGTGCTGGGATGTGTCACGTGGGAAATAGGAGCTGTAGAGGGACAGCTGAGTTTAAACCCCGGCCTGGTGCCTGAGCAGATGGGCGGCACTGGCTCACGGAGAGGGCCTCGAGCCCGCTGTGAGAGGAGCCTGGACAGCAGTTAGAGCCCGCCGTGCTCTGCTTCTCCGGCCCCCACGGTGGACAGCACCCGGGGAGGTCTAGATTAACTCCAGTCCCTCTGCTCCCTGAGACTTGGCCTTATGATAGGTCTTTTGGTGTTATTATTATCAATAACTTCCCGTTTGCATAATTCTTCGGTGTTAAGGGCATTTCACAGGCCTGATCTCAGTTGATGTCCACAAGGGCCCCAAGAGATATAGGTCATAGCCTTGAGATTCAGAGAGGTGAGTAGTCTCTCCAAGGTTAACCAGCGGTAGCACCAGGATTTCCATCAAGGTCACCTGCCACCCGTTCCCTAAGGCACAAACTGTACTGCAGTAAATGACATCATCCTCACCGCTACACCAAACCGGTCTTTAACAGCCACACATATTCTTGTGCCGCTGGAGAAACGACTGGGCTTCCTTCCCTTCCGTCACGTGAGTCTGTTCACAGACCTGACGTCCCGACCCCACCCCTGTCCCGCCAGCTGAGCCGCATCCGGAGGGCTGTGATCAGTCTGGGCAGCGTTAAGCAGGGCGTTGGCAGCCAGCGTGCCCAGAGCACGTGAGAAGTCTAGAAGCCATCTCGCCTGAGGGGCACCGGGCCAGGGCCCGTGGACGGGACCCAGCCCTCACCCGCGGGAGCTGCACAGCAGTGCAGGGCCCGCCCGATGAGTCAGGACGTCCCTGTCCAGAGATGTGTTTAGCGAATCGGGCACCGCAGGGAGGGTTGCTATCTTGGTGAGGGGACCGTACCGCGTGAGCTCTGAGAGCCCTGAACAGTCGCCCCAGCGACACTCCCGGGAGGAACCTGCCTGGGGCCAGAAGTGGGTCTCTGGGTAAAATGATGCTAACTTCACTCAAACTAAATAAGCCGAGGCTTCTCTTCAGAGAGGAGAGACTTTTATCTTCCAGACTCCGTCGCTCTGGCAGCTGGAGCATCAGGGTAGTTTTTCTCGGGCAGGTAATGCCTCAGTTTCCTGTAGAAAAGCGGGGATAATCGTAATACGATATCATAGGGTTTTGTGAGGATTCGATAAAATAATCCACGAAGGGGCTTTAGTACAGAGTTTGCAGCTGCGCTAAGCACGAGGAATAGGGAAAAGTGAGTGCACTTTTCTGGAATCCATATTTCTGGAAGCAGAATTCCCGGTATTGGATTTCTTATCTCTCCCAGTGACCGTACATTAATCGACTAATTCACTAAACACTTGTGAGGGCCAGTATCTCTCCTGCCGGCTGTGGCCATGTGGCCGACTCCCCAGGCTTCCCTCAGTGGGACGCACACTGGGTTGGAATTGTCCTTCCCGTGCTGGGGGCTGGCTGTGTTCAGACACTTCGGACTCTCTTCTGAGCACCACGAGTGCCTTGAAAGGAGAAGGGCTTCTCCAGGACAACTGGCTAATCTGGGTGCAGGCTGGTGCTGGAAGCCGGTTAACCACGGCGCTAGCTGACCCGTGTGGGCATTTCCAGATGAGACTTACGAGCACTGGCTTAACCTTACGCTTTTCAGGCTGTGGGGTTTCCCGGACTAGGGAAAAGCTTTTTCAAGTGAGGACGTTGAAAACAAACTTTAAAAATACCCTACCATCACCATTTCATAAAAGAACTATATATGTCTGAAATAATAGGAAGGGCATAATTTCAAAATACAGGAGAGTGGTAAAAATGGAATCAACTTAGTTTTATGGGGCTTCCCTGGTGGCACAGTGGTTGAGAGTCCGCCTGCCGATGCAGGGGACGCGGGTTCGTGCCCCGGTCCGGGAAGATCCCACGTGCCGCGGAGCGGCTGGGCCCGTGAGCCATGGCCGCTGAGCCTGCGCGTCCGGAGCCTGTGCTCCGCAACGGGAGAGGCCACAACAGTGAGAGGCCCGTGTGCCGCAAAAAAAAAAAAATTAAAAAACTTAATTTTATGAAAAACTGGCAGTCTTCCCTCTAAGTTCACCCCAGACTGGTGAAAAGTTCATCCACAGGTAAACGTTTGGGAACCACTGCTCTGACCAACTGAGTCTTAGTTGAGGATAAGAATTTTAAATGGACATAAGACTATGATGGTATGTGGTGTGTGAAGAACATGGGCTTTGTCATACGGACGTGGAGGAGAGCATGTCACATGGGCACCTTCCAGAAGTGCTGCTGGCAGTATCGATTGGTGGAGCAGCGTTTGTCTGTGGCAGGGGTGCTGCTGGCATTGTGTGGGGCAGAGTTCCTAGTTGCCTGGGTAGCCCTGCACCTAACGGGGCATTTACCCCCCGGCCCAGCCTTCACTGTGACGTCCAGACCTCCCTCACCCACTGCACACGCAACGCCCTGATTGGGAACCAGGCAGCTTGTAAAACACCTCTCCAACTCAGTGTTTCACCAGGATGTGTGTGTGTGTGTGCACGGTGTGTGTATGTGTGTATGTGTGTGTGTGTGTGGTCCTTCTTTCCTTCAGTCATTACACGTGCAAAAAAGCAACGTGGATCTGATGAGAACAAAGCTTCGGCGCTTAGAAGAGGAAAACAGCAGAAAGGACCGGCAGATAGAGCAGCTTTTGGATCCGTCCCGAGTAAGTTCCTGGCCCTGCATGGCGGTGCCCCCAGGCAGGCGTGGGGCGTCACCGGCTCAAATCTGCTTCCCACAGGGCCCGGATTTTGTTCGGACTCTGGCAGAGAAAAGGCCTGATACTGGCTGGGTGAGTATAATCTCCAGCAAAACAGATAACCTGTCCACTGAAACCTTACCTTCCAAACAGCCTTTAGAGAGATGCCTTTTCTCCACGGCACTCATACCAGAGGAGGAGCAGATTCGGGGAAGGGCTCGGGACCTCCTGAAACCCTACTCCACGGAGCCGTAGGGATTACGAGAAGATGCTGGGGGGCTCTTAGTGGGAGTGGGAGGGAGGCTGAGTAGGCTTAGCACAAAGGCCGGAAATACACTGTAGAAAAGGGTAGTCACAGTGGGGGACTTAGCCCACCACACCTAAGAAACACACATCAGGCTTAACAAGTGATACTGATTTAAGACAGAGAAACAAAGCAGAAATAGAATTAGACCTTAAAACGCATACAAACCCCTCCTGTGTGTTATGTAATAATACATAACAGATTGAATGAAACAAAATTATGGCAAATGGAGCCATTATGATTAATGCTATGGCAATAAACTATAGCAGTTGGAGAAAAATGTATCACAATAAACCTCACATGAGTCAAGGAAGTACATTTTTTTTAAAAAAATCTGATATGCTAAAAGGAAACTGGAAAGGATCCAATTTTGAGATTATTGAACACAAAAATCACATTAATGATGCAATTAATAATGGGCTTGATAACATAAACTTAAAATTTATAATAAAAAGGGCTTCCCTGGTGGCCCAGTGGTTGAGAGTCCGCCTGCCGATGCAGGGGACACGGGTTCGTGCCCCGGTTCGGGAAGATCCCACATGCCGCGGAGCGGCTGGGCCCGTGAGCCATGGCCGCTGAGCCTGCGCGTCCGGAGCCTGTGCTCCGCGACGGGAGAGGCCACGACAGTGAGAGGCCCACGTACCGCAAAAAAAAAGAAATACTTGCCCGTGTGCACAAGGAGGACCGGCCGGGAGTTTCTGTCATAGCAAGAGTGGGTTACAAATTAAGCATCTATCAGTAGAGGAACGGGTAACTAGAATAACATCGATCTGTAGGAACTAGCGGGGACAGATCACCAAGACGGCCTATTGAGTGAAAAGAACAAGCTGCAGAATGACGTGGGGGGGGGGCACCATTTGTGTAAACAGCGAAATGCCAGACCTTCAGGGGCTGTGCACACGTGTGTGCGCGTGTAATAAGGCCTAGAGAATGCACAGGAAGTTGATAACAGCATTTAGTTGACAGGGGTCAGCTCCAAGGGTATAGTGTCATCTATAATTTTTTTCAAGAAAATGTATTCATGTATTACTAGTATAATTAAAAATTACCGTAAAATCCAGTTAAAAAGTTGTTTGACTCTTCAAAAAGAAAGAAAGGGATGTTCTTTCGGGAGTACAGGGTGTTATCTCCCAAAGTGCCCCATGAACGGAGAACAGGAGGCATGGAGACGGAAGGGCGTCTCAAGGCCTCTGTCCGGCTGCCCGGCCTCCTCCAGACCCACTCCCTCCCAGGGGCGTGCTGGGGACCGGGGTGTCCTGGGCGGGCTAGGCGTGGTGAGTTTTACATCCAGGGACTGAGGTGGCTTCCTCGAAGGTAACCGTGCAGAGGCCTGTCCTTCCTCCAGAGGGTGGCTGTGGAATGGGAGGGAGGGGATGGTGGCACCTTTTGAGTGGGAACATCCCCTGTGGCCCCACTCACCGGCCCCTCTGCTCTGAGCGGGCAGGACAGCCTGGCCCTGTCTCTCCAGCTGAGTCTAGAAGAGACGCCAGCACTGATGGGGAGGACAGCTAAGTAGGAAGGCGCTCTGGCAGGAGGCTGTGCAGGTGCTGCCGGGTCAGCGGGCCGGGGACACCCAACCCCGCCCGGGGAACGGGGCCGGCTGAGCCCCTGGCGGGAGGGGGAGGGCGAGGCCATGGCCGCAGAGACGTCAGCTTGACGCGTCCTGTTGCCTTGGCAGGTGATCAGTGGTCTAAAGCAGAGGATCCTCAAGCTGGAGCAGCAGTGCAAGGAGAAGAACCACACCATCGAGTACGGAGCCTTGGGGGGCCGGCCGGGGTCGGGGGGGTGGCCCAGGCTCGGGAGGGGCCCGCTGGGCGCGCACCTGGCCTGCCTCCGGCTCCACGTCCACACTCGCTATGCCCTCAGCTCCAGCTTCCATTCCCACCCTGCCCCCACGTCTGTGTCCAGCATCGCCGTTCACCAAAACAGGACCGTGAACAGCCGTGCCTCTCCCATCCGACCCTAAGGAGCAGTGTTCCCCTTTCCTCTTTTCTTGTTCCTGTTCCACTGAAGAACTGCTTTCTCTCCTTAGTCTTCTGTGGTCACTTTTCATCTCCAATATGAATTGTATAGACCTTGATACAAGCCCTTAACGCTTGGTCAGCTCCCCTACCTGCTTCTCTCGCTGTCACGCACTATCCTGGTGCTGTTTTTTTTTTTTTTTTTTCGGTATGCGGGCCTCTCACCGCTGCGGCCTCTCCCGTTGCGGAGCACAGGCTCCAGACGTGCAGGCTCAGCGGCCATGGCTCCCGGGCCCAGCCGCTCCGCGGCATGTGGGATCTTCCCGGACCGGGGCACGATCCCGTGTCCCCTGCATCGGCAGGCGGACTCTCAACAACTGCGCCACCAGGGAAGCCCCCTGGTGCTGTTTTCAGGGCAGCAGCGCGGACTCCTTTCCTGCTGTTTTATCACAGAGGAGAGCCTTTCCTAGCTGTGTTTGAGTTTACTTAAGGAAATCTGAGTTTTCACTTTCTGTTGTATCCTCTTTATACAATAGAACCCCCCTCCTTTGTTTCTTGCTGGAATCGTCAACTTTAAAATTTTTATCATTTGCCGATTTCTTCTGTGTCTCAGAATCCTGAACTCTGTAACTTTACTTTCATTTCTCTGTTAGAGCCTTTTCCCTAAAGTCTGTTACGTGTTGAGAACAAGGGGAATTATACAGACAATACAACTTGAAAAAAATGATTCTCTTTCCTTTAAAGAACCATTCCCCCCACCTTCCCCAAAGATGACTCTTCCCGTCTAACCCTGAGGTCTTTATTCACAATTACTGCGGTTTTTAAAGACAGGCCCTTGTTAGCAAAGAATATCTGCCGGGGTTGGTCGGTTACCTCACCCTGGAAAGGGGCAGGTCCAACAAGGAAGGGCCCTGTGGGTGTGAGAATTCTCTCCTCGGCCTTGTGCAAGGCCATGGCCAGCTGAGGGCCGGCTCAGGCTTCACTTCCCAGCCCGGTTCTCTTCCAAAGCCCATCCTTCTCCCGTGTTCCGGGAAACAGGCTTCCTCTTGCTCTGCCCACGAATGCTGGCACTGCCATGTCAACTCTGAACTTGGGTTTTTAGCAAACTGCAGACTGATATAAAGACCACTAACTTGGAGGAGATGAGGATCACCATGGAGACGTATTACGAGGAGGTGCGTGCCCTCCTGCCCCAGGGCGGGGGGCGGGGTCGGAGGGTGGGGGGCCAGCTGCACTGAGGGGCCCTCTTCTAGTTCATCTTAACTTGAACACAAACCAGCAACTTAGTGCTCACTTCCTGCCACTGGGCAGAAGTCAGGAATCACTGCAGTTTTTTCATTTTGTATTAAATGCATTTTAATTTGGCGTTTACAGATTCATCGTCTCCAGACTCTCCTGGCAAGTTCTGAAACGACAGGAAAGAAGTATGATCCTCTCCTTAGGAGCCATGTTTCATATGTTGTTTTCATGTTAAACTGCTGTCAGAGCAGGGTAGGCCTCATGTGGAGCCTGCAGACACTGCCCTGACTTGGGAGCCTGCGCCCACGTTACTCATGGTTAGAGCTGGCGTGTTTCCCTTTGGGATGTTACAGACGTGCCCTCACAGTTGCCATGTGTTGCCCACTAACAGCACAGTCGGTGCTCCGGGCTTTCACTGTTCGTACTACTTCACAGCTTCCAGCTTAGACTTAGAAAACACTATTTTTCAAAGCAGATCTTCCTTTTCGGAAGACATTTAGTACCAAGTACAAGTTCATCTTGCCAAATAAGTTTATTAGGAGAGACATCAAAGTTTCCTTATCTCGTGGATTTTCCCTTGTCCCTTTCCCAGGTGATATCAGGCTTTCAACAGATTAGGAAAGGAGGGATCCCTTATCTTAGATGTGGTTGTGCCACCAGCCTCTGCAGTGAATTACTGACGTTTATTGAGCATTTACAATGTGCCAGGCATGGTCTTCCCTTTTTTCCTTTCCTCCTAGTAGTTTAAAATGAGGGCTGGTCGGGACTTCCCTGGTGGCACAGTGGTTAAGAATCTGCCTGCCAGTGCAGGGGACACGGGTTTGAGCCCTGCTCTAGGAAGATCCCACGTGCCGAGGAGCAACTAAGCCCGTGAGCCATGGCCGCTGAGCCTGCACTCTAGAGCCCGTGCGCCACAAATACTGAGCCCACGTGCCACAACTACTGAAGCCCGCGTGCCTAGAGCCTGTGCTCTGCAACGAGAAGCCACTGCAATGAGAAGCCCGCACACCACAACAAAGAGTAGCCCCCGCTCGCCACGACTAGAGAAAGCCCGCGTGCAGCAACGAAGACCCAATGCAGCCAAAAATAAATCAATTAAATAAAATAAAATAGGGGTGGCAAACTTTCTGTAAAGGGCCAGAGGAGTTACCGTCGATTCCCATTATTCACGGCGTTATGTTCCGTAAAGTGTCCACGAACACTGAATTGGGAAATGCTGAACCAGTGCTTCTAGGGGAAGCACGGAGTTCTGTTCCTGAGACCCTCTGGTCACAGCTTTCCCATCACCTGACCGGTATACAACCCGCCTTCATGTGTGTTTCTGTTTAAAGGCACCTTATTTAGTGTCCGTTCTTGGTTCATTAGCACTGAACTCTTGACCAACTGCTCCGTGACTCAGGCCTGAACGAAGCTCTGACACGTGTGGTTCCTCCCTGAGCTGTGTCACAGCCTCCTAGCAAGTAAGAACTATGCTGCAGGGGACCCCGAGAGCGGTGAAATCAACAGAAAGCACAAAAACGAGAAAAGACCTCGAAATCCACCCTGTGGATAGGGCGAGATCTGAGACCAGATGCGGACGGCGCTTCTCCCCCCAGCCGGGAGTGAGCCCGCCTGCAACTCAGACCCACAGACTGACCGCAGAGGCACCCCAGGCATCGACCTGGGGGTTACAGATAACGTTTTAGTGAGTAGGCGAATTTGCAAATATGGATTCTGTGAATAAAGGGGATTGACTGTATTTTAGACTTATTTTGCGGAATAAAAGGCAAGATCAAAACTATTATCTAAGGGGCTTCCCTGGTGGCGCAGTGGTTGAGAATCTGCCGGCACGGGTTCGAGCCCTGGTCTGGGAGGATCCCGCATGCCGCGGAGCAACTAGGCCCGTGAGCCACAACTACTGAGCCTGTGCGTCTGGAGCCTGTGCTCCGCAACAAGAGAGCCCGCAACAGCGAGAGGCCCACGCTCCGCGATGAAGAGTGGCCCCCGCTCGCCACAACTAGAGAAAGCCCTCGCACAGAAACGAAGACCCAAACAGCAAAAATGAAAAAAATTTTAAAAATTAATCAAACTCCTACCGCCAACATCTTCTTTAAAAAAAAAAAAAAGAAAAAAAATAACTATTATTTAAGTACTTATGGAACAACAGAGAAAGTAAATTTCCACAGGTTCTTTAGTGATCCTGTTTAATGTCCATTGCTAATGACTGAACACAGTATTTTGTTACACAGGCGCGCTGATGAGAAGAACGGATAGAGTCTGCTTGTCTGGGCTTCAGAGTTAGTGTTCCCTGTTTAATCGCAAACGTCCATCAGCAGAAACCACGCTGAGCGCCCGGGCTGCCGAGCGCCCACCCCTCACTTAGGACGCGTATTAAACCAGTTCAGGCACCAAACCTTAGCCGCTTGGTCTCCTTCCTCCTAGGCCTCCAGCGGAGAAGAACATCGGCCTTAAAAGGCAGAAAAGAATGAGCAGCGCCCTCCTGAGCTTGTCCCGGAGCGTCCAGGAGCTCACGGAGGAGAACCAGAGCCTGAAGGAAGACCTGGACCGCGTGCTGAGCGACTCCCCCACTGTCTCCAAGATAAAGGGTACCTGCTCCCCAGAGCCGCCAAGGGGGGAGGCGGGGGTGGGGACGCCAGGAGGGGCCCCAGGATGCGGGCGGCTGCGGCCGCAGGGGAGTCGTGGCCCTCCTTCCCCCGCGCACCCCGGGGCAGCGCTGCTCCAAGGTGTGTTCCAAAGCGGCGGGAGCCTGCTGAGTGCCAGGTGCCGTTCTAGACACAGAGCTAGAGCAGTGAAGGCGCTCTTGCTAAGACGAGAAGCCAGCAGGTCAGATGCCGGCCAAGTGGTAAGAGCGCGGGTCCGGGGACCGCGGGCGGCACCAAAAGGCACAGAGCCCCCGAGTGTCCCGGCGCGTCTGAGGCCGGGGGCCCAGCCTGCGTACACGCTGGCCATGGACACGGAGGTGAGGGCGGGGGAGAACAGGGCCCTGCAGGCCACTCAGGGCACAGAGGGCTGGAGCAGGGGTGGGAGGGTCTGCCTCGCCTCTCGAGGACCCCCTGCTCCTGTGCTGAGTGGACGCCCTGTAGGAAAGGGCCTCGCAGGGGCCGCTGGTGGCCTGGCCCAGGTGGCACAGCAGTGGCGAGAGGTGGCCGGGCTCCGGTGCACGTGGGGAGTGGGTGCAGCCTGTGAGAGACACGGGGGTCCGGGCTACTGAAAGGACAGGCGGCGGTGGGGGACATGAAGCGAGAGTGCCGGGTGGGTGGGTAAGTGGCCGGTGGAGGTCGGTGCGTCGGTGAGTCGGGGGTCGGGCGGGGCCCTCGGCAGGAGAACTGGTCCTGGAGGCCGTCGGGGACCAGATGACCCGGTGAGAGTCTGGTCACCCAGCGAGTGGGGGGAGGATGGACCAGCTGAGCCGCTTGAGGGGCCGCCAGGAGCGTGTGGGTGCCAGGGAACACGCTGGTGGCCTGGGGGCTGGGGCCGAGGCCGGGGCCTGGGATGTGGCGGAGTGGACTTGCTGCTGAGCTGGAGAAGGGCCGTCTTGGCAGGCTGGTGAAGCCAGAGCCCGACGGGATGGAATCGGGAGAGAAGGCCGCACTGAGCCCTCTCCCGACCGTTTGTGTCGGTAAAGCCGCGGTGAAAGGGAACAGACGTCGCCGTGGGGCTGCCCTCGGCGCCGCAGGTCTGCCGGGCGTGGGGCCGCCGGCCGTGGGGGCCAGCCTGTGGAGGGGATGCCGTTGGGCTGTGCTCCAGACGGGAGGTCTGGGCTGAAGGGGCCCGTTGGGACAGCTGTACGAAGGGCACCCATCACACCCCGCTGTTCCATCAGGCTCTGTGGAGTGGAGCAAGCCCCGGCTGCTTCGGCGGATCGCAGAGCTGGAAAAAGTGAGTGTGGTCCCACCACGGCACCTTCCCTGCTCAGGACCTGCCTGTGTGAGAGCAGCGGGTCTTAGAACACGGGACAGACGTAGCGCCGCTCCCGGGACTTACGCAGGGAGTCGGGTTGCGCTGAACATGTAAACGGTGGCCGTCTGTCCGCAGATGGCACGCGGACACGCTGGCAAGAGGAGACTCTTACGGGTCCGGATGAGACCTAAGGGCGTGTCATGCCTGTCCCTCGTGTCACAGACGGCAAAGCATGGTCACACGACACACTGAAACGTTTCAGGCTCCCGTGGGCACCCGTCACTGGGTGCGTAGGATCCCAGAGCCTTTCAGACACCCAGCCTGCCGTGCACAGGGGGGCTTTTTACTACCAGTCACTTACCAGACTGTGTTGCTCACCACTCGTATAGCATTTGAATTCACAGAAAACTGCATCCACACTTTGCCAACCGGGAAAGCCGGGAAGTTAACGTTCCCTCATATCCCCCACGTGAATTTGCAAATGTCGTCAACCTGGTTCTGTTGAAACGGGTCAGAAGTGTCCCTCCCTTTTGAGTACTGGTACAGTATCAAGTTAGAACTGTCAACTGTGGCTGAGCAGAGTAAACCTAGAGGGGAGCAATAAAGAAAACAATAATTTCACGCCTTTACAAAGCAGAGAACTTAAGTGTCTATCAACTGTGGGTAGTTCAAGAATAAAGCTTGTTAGGAAAGAAGGGCAGCCAGAGGTGGTCCAGAGCCAGTGGGGCAGCGCTCTTCCACTCGGAGAGATGCTGATATCAGTGGGACTCTGAAGGCGCTCAGTATCTCCAGCGGGCAGAGCTGGATCGTCTTTGACGTGTGAAAGCACAGAGGCTGAAAATTCCAGACGTCCTAGGGAAATAATAGGGTAAACAAGCACAAAGGAAAGCAGTTTACGATTTCACCTTCCGTGCTCTGCTCTCTGTTTATTACCGCACCTGCCCCATCCCGGCTGGGTCTGCGTGCTCCCTGCTCCAGAGGAAGAGGGTTCTGGGTGTGGGGGGTGGGGTGGGCGGGGAGGCCCTTCCATCGCCCCCAGGACTCTGGTGGAGCAGAATTGTCCCCGGTCAGCGTCCCAGGTTTCTCAGATCACACGCAGAGCTCTTCCCATTCCCTTGCTTGGGATGAGCTTCCCCTTGGCCGTTGTCTCTTTCCTAGGAAAGTAAAGTAAGAAATAACGTCTAACAGATGCCTGTGTTGCCTCCAGAAAATAAGTCTGATGGAAAGCCCCAAATCCCACGCTTCAGAGGTGGTCAGGTCTACCCCACCGGCTCACTCGGTGTCCAGCCTCACGGTGCACCAGCAGCCGCGCCCCGACCGCCAGGAGGAGAGCGAGCGATTGCGGGGGGTTGTGAAGATCCTGAAGGGCGAGCGGAAGGCCCTGCACACCCGGCTGCAGGAGCGAGAGTACGTTGTCCCGCACGGCTGGCGCCCGGCCACCTCCGGGAGAGGTCCTGCTCCCGTGACTTGTGTAGTTGCTGGACTTGAGCTGTTCTGGGGATTTGGGGAAGGCTCAGCTCATGGCAGTCGTCACACAGATACGTTTCTACGATTCTAAAACTTGTGATGTTTTAGTTGTGAAATGAAGGCAGCGTCAGTGATTCCATCGCCCCCAGGACTCTGGTGGAGCAGAATTGTCCCCGGTCAGCGTCCCAGGTTTCTCAGATCACACGCAGAGCTCTTCCCATTCCCTTGCTTGGGATGAGCTTCCCCTTGGCCGTTGTCTCTTTCCTAGGAAAGTAAAGTAAGAAATAACGTCTAACAGATGCCTGTGTTGCCTCCAGAAAATAAGTCTGATGGAAAGCCCCAAATCCCACGCTTCAGAGGTGGTCAGGTCTACCCCACCGGCTCACTCGGTGTCCAGCCTCACGGTGCACCAGCAGCCGCGCCCCGACCGCCAGGAGGAGAGCGAGCGATTGCGGGGGGTTGTGAAGATCCTGAAGGGCGAGCGGAAGGCCCTGCACACCCGGCTGCAGGAGCGAGAGTACGTTGTCCCGCACGGCTGGCGCCCGGCCACCTCCGGGAGAGGTCCTGCTCCCGTGACTTGTGTAGTTGCTGGACTTGAGCTGTTCTGGGGATTTGGGGAAGGCTCAGCTCATGGCAGTCGTCACACAGATACGTTTCTACGATTCTAAAACTTGTGATGTTTTAGTTGTGAAATGAAGGCAGCGTCAGTGGGGAAAAGGAGACACTGATTGGCCGTATTACGTCACGAAAAGCACGGGGCGGAGGGTGCCATTTAAATCTCTTTACACGGAATTCCAGAGGGCTTTCCAAATTCTTTTTTAGAGAAGCATTGACTGTGATTGATTCGTGTAAGATAATAGGCCATCCAACAGATCTCTTGCAGAAGGGTTTACAGATTCAGTACTATGTTTACAACATCTAATCTGTGCATCAAACAAGACAGGTGCTGTGGTGTGTGGAGTATTCAGTGTGACCATAAGAGTGTGGACGGCGAAGCCTCAAGGTTCTGCTCATTTGCCCTTTGTTCTCTAGTGTCTCGCTCTGTAGCCCCCTTAAAACGCTCCTGTCTCCTCCACCTGTTGTTTACGTGTGGCTTCTCCAGTTGCAGTTCTGTCGCCAGCAGGCTAAACCCATGCATCTTCTGAGATGGTGTTTCTGAGACCTTGCTACTCAGAGTGTGGCCTAGGAAGCCAACGGCCTCAGCATCAGCTGGGGGCTGGTTAGAGATGCAGACCCTCGGGCCCTGCCCACCCGGGGCTGGTTACCTTGGCCTGGCCCAGATCTCCTGAACCTGGCTCTGCATCTAATGAGACCCCCCCCCCACCACCGGTGACTCATGTGCGCGTCGAGGTCTGAGAAGGACCTGTCTCTGCTGCCTTCTGTCCACAGCAGAAGGCAAAGCCCTTCCCGCTCCACCTGTTTTGTCACCTCACGTCGAAGCCTACTAGTGCCTCCATGCGCTAGGTCCTTTATAAAGATTAGGCCAGGCATTTTGCACAGTAAATAGCATCTCTCATTATCTCTTAAGCCGTCGCATGGCACGATAATAACTTCCACTCAGTGAGCCCTTGCCGTGTGACACTCCTGGTGATGTATCTCATTCACGTGAGGTCACCACCACGTGAGCGGTGGAACGTTTCAAAGCCGCGTTCTCAGCGAGGCGTCACCTGTGGGGCACAGGCAAGCTTGGGTGGAGGTGCCTGGGTCCCCTCTCGTCTTCGAGGCCCCAGCTCAGGCTGCATCCCCGTCTGGTCCACGGCGGGTCCCGGGAGCTCTCATCTCAGGAGTAGATTAGGCGTCCAACTGTGTGACCGCCGGGTTAATGCCTCTCCCCGCGGGACGGTGACGCCCGTGAGAGCAGGGCCTGCGCCTCGGCCGGGAGCCCTGCTCCGTCCGTTGCCCGCGCGCACGGAAGGCGCTCAGTAAATAACCGAGCGCCCCCGGCGCTGCTCCCAGATCCCTGCAGTTACAAAGAAGGGCCTTTCTTCATCCTCACCCATGCATAAGTAAGGAGGTTGGACCCGTTAGGTTTTCCGAAAGCTCTTCGCGCTCTGGTGACCCAGGTCACTGTGAGCCTTTGTTTTAATGACGCTGAAATATCTCTGGTTCCTCCTTCAGTCTGGAGGTGAAGCAGCTACTGCAGACAAAGGCTGACTTGGAGAAGGAGCTGGAAAACATGAAGGAGGGTGAGAAGGAGGGAAGAGAAAGAGAGGAGGCTTTGAGGTGAGTGGAGAAGTCGGAAGACACACAGCCCCAGGCCCTTCCTTCTTCCCCAGCCCCGCCCACCCCGGCACATCCGCGCTCAGCCCGCATGGAGAGCGGCCCGTACAGCTCCAGCCCGATCACATCGCTCCTCTGCTGAGGTCCCCCCGTGGTTGGCTGTTTCCCGACCTCTGGGGAAAAGGCTGCTCACGGTTGGGCCGGTGTTTGCCGCTCTGGCATCACGGCCAGCTCCCCGGCCCGCACCCTCCTCCAGCACGGCCGCTGCGGGCAGCCTCAGAACGCGCCCCGATTCCACACCCCAGGTCCAGACGCCACCTCCCATGCTCGGTCATCTCTGTCCACCGTAGATAAAAAGTGGACACATGGCAAATGTCCGTCAGCTGGTGAAGAGAGTAAAAACGGACGTACGTCCGTACAAAGGGATGAGGGCTGACACCTGCCGTGACGAGGATGAGTGAGCCTTAGAAACGTGGTGCTCCCTGAAGAGGCGGACAGAAAAGCCCGCATACTGTGCGATTCGGAAATACCTGGAATGGGCAGATTAATAGAGAAGACAGTGGATTAGGGGTTATATGAATGTTATCTCAGTAAGAAATGCCCAAAAAAGTAGGCTAGCAATCTGCGCAGAAATATTTAGCACTCCGAATAATTAGTAAGACACGGATTACCGAAATGAATACCAAATTTTATCTTCAGAATAAACGTGACTAGACTTTGGCAGAAGCCTAGAATTAAAGTCCATCACGATGGGCGGGCATGCAGTGAAGAATTCTTTTTACCTGGCCTCTGAAATCCGTAGCAAGTACATGAGTTGTTTTTCCTTCCACTCGCCTTGCTTGTTAAAAACCCCAAAGGATATCCGTGCATCGTTCACGCAGTCGGTATTTTTTTCCGTTCCTCCCATGTGTCAGGAGTGGGGTCGGAGGGGTCGCCCTGGGCAGTGCCGGCTCCTGGGCAGTCAGGTGGTGGCGGGGCACCCACCTCGTTCCCGGGGGGCGTCCTTGCCAGCTCTGCAGGCCGCCACCCCTCCTGTCACGTACAGACATCTCACACAGCGTCATGGCAAGTACAGTGTCACTTTCTTCCCTTCCCACTTTAGGGAGGAAATTCAAGCACTTACCAGGAAGTTTCAAGAACTGGAAGAAAATAAGAAAGGAGGGGAGGAGGACCCCGAGGAAACGAGCCCGGAGGTAGGGTTGTCTGTGTTTTTACCTCCTGTCCGGCATGGCGGGACTCTGAGCTGATGCGTTATGGTTCTGACTGTCTCTGTGCCCGGAGTTTTGCCTGAATCCAACGTTGACAGCCCAGTTTCCTTCTACCACCATCACAATCGATTTCTATAAGTTGCGTGTATTGAATGCTGGAGTTCTGCACTAATTATCCGTTAATTGACTTTTCAAACTAGTATTCGCGTCTTAGATAGTTAAGCCGGTGAGTGAAGATCTTCCCCAAACTTCAAATAAAAGTTTCAATATCCAACAAGGGTTGCCGTTAGAAGGTGAGAGGGACTTTGGGAAGGCCCCAGGGAAGGCTGGAACTCTCAGTGAAGAACCGGAAGGTTCAATGTAAGTTGCAGTCTGGCACTGACGCGGGGGCCGGCCGGGAAGGCGCTCACCGGGGCCGGCACGGCCCCTGCCCCTGCCCCTAGGCCGGGGGTTGGGTGACTGGGGAGCCGCAGCTCCCTCCGCAGGGCCCATGGGCAGGTAGGCAGGTGGTGAGTCTAGGCTGACCCTCCTCCCTGTCCCCTCGCTCCCTCCATTTCTATGGACACCACGGCAAGGGTCTCCCCTGGCACCTCCCTGAGCACCTTCTTGAACCGGGGGAGCCCTCTGGCCCCCGTCGGCCCAGTGCTACCTATGCTAGAACTTCTAGTGGCGAGAGTGAGTCTCCTCGCTAATCCTTTTTTTTCCGATTAATGGACTCCCCAGATGGCAATTATAATCTTATATCTGTTAACACAAAGAACTAATGACTGAGGTATTGAAATCCTGTGGCTGCAGTTTGCCCCAAGAGGAGCCTGTCGTGTGAGTGTGTGACAGGGAAGACCAGCCTGGCCGGGGCGTCCAGCGTGGGTGCACGCTGAGATGGGCAGCCGTGCCGCCCTCTTCTGCGACCCTTGCTACAGATCTGAGTAACACGCTGAATCCACCAGGACGGCCAGGCTTTACCCGGCACACATTTTAGCCGAGAAGTTCTGTTGCTTCAGAAAGCGACTTGCTGTTTCGGCAGCCAGTAGCCTGACGGGGACTGGCCTCTAGGAGAGGGAGGGCGTACCAGGTGCGGGATTGACTTATCTGCTGAGAACAGAAAAGAAAAGTGTTTGGGTTTGTTTTTTTTAAATCTAGATGGGCCTCCCTCTTACAAGGTTTTCTTATTTAGCTGGAGTCCTGTTTTAAGGCCCCTTCTTTTAGCATCTGACGCTACATATACTTCAACCTCAGCACAAAAGGGAAAGAGAAAAGCCCTAAAAGGGAATGTGGAGAAGCTGACGAGCATGTCTCTCTCCAGTTACAAGTTGAGACAAACCCCAGGCCACCGACTGATTCGGCAAAGGAAAGGTGGCTCTCCTGGCGCGTGCTGGCTGGAGCCCCGTGGGCTGTGCGGTGCCCTTGACCCCGCATGTCCAGCTGGCCACACGTGGGGTGGACGTGTGAGTCCACCTCAGTCCCTTCCGTTGTTCAGGAAAGTAGACTTTCTGTGTTACCCGCATGGGTGCATCTCCTTGGCAGCTTTTCCAGTGCTTTAGATAACGTTCTGAGTCCTACAGAGGCACTGTCCTGTCCAGGAAATTGGCCAGCCTGCCCGATGGGCCCTTTTCAGGAGACCCCTACCTACCCAAACGCCCGCGCTGTCAGCCCCAGGTGGCTGTGGCGCCGGGCCGCTGACTGCCCGGCGTGTGGCGGGCAGAGCTGCGCTGTTTGTCTCCTCGACGCTCCTTTCCCAGTGGGATGCTCACGGTGCTGACCGACCTGTGGCTTGTCTGCCGCAGGCAGCCCTGACCCCAGGGGGGCACCCGACACACGTGGATTTGGAGATTTCTGCTTATTCCTGAAGCTTTCCCTTAGGGAGAAAAATATTTTCCACGTCCACCGGAACTGGCAGCAATGGCTTTGTCTGCAATTCATCTGGTCCTGCGCTCCCACTGCAGGGGACACAGGTTCAATCCCTGGTCCGGGAAGTTCCACGTGCTGCAGGGTCCGGCCAAACAAACAAGCAAACAAACAAAAAACCAAGCTAGGAATCTATTGCCTTTTATCTCAGAAGTCCCATTTTTGTAATCCAGTATTAGACGAAAAGGGAGCCGGTAAAAGGACCTCCCGGGGCCTTTTTTTTTTTTTTTTTTTTT
>NW_020175045.1:2253449-2276336 GCF_003031525.2 Neophocaena asiaeorientalis asiaeorientalis
TTTTTTTTTTTTTTTTTGCGGTACGCGGGCCTCTCACTGCTGTGGCCTCTCCCGTTGCAGAGCACAGGATCTGGATGTGCAGGCTCAGTGGCCATAGGCCCATGGGCCCGGCCCCTCCGCGGCATGTGGGATCCTCCCGGACCGGGGCACGAACCCGTGTCTCCTGCATCTGCAGGCGGACTCGCAACCACCGCGCCCCCAGGGAAGCCCCCCGGGTCCTTTCTTTAAAAAGCAGATCATTGATGCACGGACGTGACTGAGCTCACAAGGTGCGCTGTGGTTACCTGATGACACCACAGGTCACGTTGCTTCCCCTCCTCGCGGGAGAGCGCTACCCCCAGAGTTTACAGGGTTAACGAAAACCGACTTTCACCCTAGTTACTAGCGAATATGTTAGCTCTCCAGAGACTTCTTTTGTCGTCTGGCATGCTGAGCGGTGTGGACACTGATTTTTTTCCTCTAAATTAAAGTCTAGTCTGAGAAGTTTTGCCTGCGTCCTACTGTCCTGCCTCCTGGCCTGATAGCCGGCTTCTCCGCCCCCATCCCCGACCCAGTCACCCTTCTCACCTTGGACTTCCTGCAGACCCGGGAAGCGCCCCGACCCCCCGGTCCCTCCCAGACGGACTCGGAGCTGGACACGAGCGAGGGGGCCTCCTCCTGGCCGCGCTCCGGCTGCTCCGAGGGGAGAAGAGACGCCGCCGCCCGGCTCCTGCAGCGCCGGTGGAAGGGGCACCAGCACCGGGTGAGGGTTCCCTCGCCCGCCGGCCCTCTGCTGCCCACATCCTCGCTCGCCAGCCCTTCCTCCGTCCCTTTGCCGGGGCGGGCTCCGTGCCAGACGCCCTAGACACGTAGGAAAACATAGGGAGGCAGAAGATAGCCTCCGGAGACCCGGGGTCTCGGGCGGCGAGGGCGAGAGGAAGGCCGCGCCTGGAGCCCGCGTGGGCGAGCTGGGGGGTGCCTGCCGCGGGCCGGGCAGTGGCTGGTCTGGAAGCCTCTGTCACCTCCCGGCGGGTCCCAGGGACGCGGGCTGTGGGTGCAGCGCCCCTGCAAGCGCGGGACTGAGCTTATGGGTCTCCCTGGCAGTTCGGGCCCCATGGCAGCCCTTCACTGGGGCTCCCGGGATGGCCGTCTTGTCAGGAACAGGGAGAACCTGCCTCGGGGCTGCTCCTCAGGGGACAGCGGCGTGGGTGACGGGACAGCAGAGCTGCGCGTGGGGTGTCAGACCCGGGGGTGGGCTGAGTAGGGCAGCAGGGGCCGCAGGCTGCGCACGACAGACCGGGAGCTGCGATGTCCCGTGGTCTCTCTTGGGGGAGGAGTGGGGCTCCTCTCCTCAGCTCCTGGGGGGGGGCTCACGGAGATGGGGCTCGCGGAGACCTCAGTTGTTAAAGGACGGTGCTCTCTGATGACGAAATGCTTTAAAAGAGCCCCCTCCCCCCGTTTGATAGAACGCACACGACCCTTGTTCCCCCAGCTGGACAAACAGAAACTGGAACTCTCCACCTGCCTGAATAGTGTAAGATCTTAGCTCGGGAGGCGCCGGTGGAGGGTTTTTTTTAATCATGGCTTCTTCCCAACTTTGATGATGAAAATTTACAAAACATAGAAAGTTGAAAGAATTTAGTATATTCAGCGAGGTACTAATTCTTGCCCACCACCTCGGTTCAACAACAGTGCACGTTTAGCCACATTTCTTTTCTGCACGTACTGTTCTTTCCAGAACCGTTTGAAAGTAAGTTTTAGACGTTACGAGACTTCAGTGCGTATCTTCTAGGAATGAGGATGTACCACTTACCCATAGTACTGTGACAGCACCGGAGAAATTCCCCCGCCACCCCGTGATTTTGATGACTGGTCAGACTTGGGAGTCAGTGACCCAGACCCTGCACGGGGGTCCCCTTTGTAGCATCACCAGCAGGCAGTGTCCAGCCGCTCTGTGGACATCCAGAGAGGACACCGCATGTTATAGGACAGTTCTGGCTGGGGGAGGGGCTTCCTCACGTGGAGCCTAAGATAGTCCCGTCTCAGTGGTCCCTGCGAGTCACTTTGCCGCGCAGCCGGCCAGGAACCACAGACGGCCCCGTGGCGGCCTGGGCTTCAGCTGTGATTCGCCTCCCGGTCACGGTCACGGTCCCTTGCTGCCTCCTCCGCTGTTGCAGGCGGGTCTGCATCGGCTCCATCAGCCTCTCCCAGAGCCCCTTGGGTGTGGGTGGTGGGCAGGGGGCTGTCGGCGAGGGGCGGGTCCCTGACTGCTGTTGCGTCGCTTGTTGGCTGTGGCAGGGGGAGGGACCAAGGGACGAATACGGTATCACAGAAAAGTCATCCTCGTGTTAATTCATAACTGATCTCCTTATTTCAGAAAAAACAGGCCGTTCTGCATGAGGTAAGCCAGTTTTATTTTACTAATTTCAAAATACGTATTTTTACTTTGGTTCAAGTGACTGTGCGGAGATCTCAAGAAGCGTCATTGAGTCCGTGTTTTCACGAACCCAGGCCAGGCCCCAACACTGAGTTAAAATACTTAAGTGATGTTAACATCAAATAAATACTTGGATAATTTCACACTTTCATAATTCATTCAATCATTCTCTCAACACACTTTTATTGATCGTCAGTTCTGTGGGCCCTCAGGACAGAGAGACATTAAGACAGACAAGCCAGTCCAGGATGGAAGGGGGGTTTAGGGGCACGTCCACGGCGCTGTGGGGTTCCTGCTCACCAGGGCCGGGAACGTCCCTGCAGCGGGGGCAGGCCTTGAGAAGGAGAGGGACTCACTGAACTGGGGATGAGAGGAAGGGCATCCCGGGCAGGAGAATTCAGCAAAGCCCTGGGTAAGGGAAAGGGTGTAGCTTGCCCGGGAAAAGGAGAGCAGGGATGTGACGGAATGCGGGTCAGAGCAGAGGAGAACAGTAGGGTATGTGGTAGACATCTAAGCTGCCGGGACCCTCGCCCAGCCTCCCCACCGGCCCCAGCTTCTGCTCTGCCCTCCCACGGCCTATTCCCTATGCAGCCACCTGGATGATGTTTTTAAATGTTAAACCACATCACTCCGTAATGACTCCTCTCACACTTGGAACAAAACCCAAAGCTGTTCCCTGAAGCCCCGCATGCGCTGCTCCCCGGCCACCCCTCCGGCCCCATTCAGTCTGGAGGCGTCTCTGGCATCCTTGAAAATATCCAGGCTGCTCCTGCCGCAGGGCCTTTGCGCCTGCTGCGCCCTCTGCCTAGAAGGCTCCTCCCCCAGACACTCGCAGGTCCTGCCCCCGACTTTTCTCAGGTCTCTGCTGAAACACGAACCTTCCCTGGACGCCGCACCACCGGCACTCCCCAGCACTCCCCAGCCCCGCGCCCTGCTTTCGCCTTCTTCACAGCTCCTGTCCCTACCCGATACTTCACCCTTTTTGCAACTGCTTGCCTCTCCCATTAGAATGTAAGTTTCACGGACGCGGGGACCGTCCCGTGTTTCTGCTGCTAGGTCCCTGGTTCCTAGAGGGGTGCCTGGCGTGCGGTCGGCATTCAGTAAACGTTTGTGAGCGACTGAGGGGACGAGGGTCCCTGGAAGGACCGTAGAGCACATTTATGAAGCAGGCGGGGGCCTGGGTGCTGTCGATGGTGTTCCGCCCTTTCCCCTCCAGCGTCCCCTCCTCCCTCAGCCTCCAGGGTGATTAAGACCCGCCGTGCGGGCTGGGCTGTCGTGTGGGCAGCATGGCGCGCGGGACGCCTGCTCCCCTTTCTGGCCTGCTCGGTCAGCACCCTCACCCCTCCAGCGGGTGCGGTGGCTTTGCTGTGAGCTGCGTGGTGGGAACCTTCTGGGTTTGTCTAAATACTCACTTGCTTTTAGTGCGTTATTTTGTCCTTCGTAACGGATGTCCTCTCGCCTCTTTGTTGTCTCCTAACCCCTGCTTGTGGCATTTCCTTCACTTTGCGGTCAAGGAAGACAAAGATGTTTTCTTTTGGTGACTGGGATCATGGAAGCATCTGAACCTCTAAATGCAGGTTCAACGGCGGGGCTCAGTGTGCTAGAGTGTCGTTCTCCTAAATGTTACGGAGCCGTAAGCCCGTCCTCAGGACTAGAGGCAGGACCCCTGAAATAAAAGTGCCACCCCTAAAATCCGGAACGTTGATCTCAGAACTTACAGAGCATCCATGTGTATCTCTAAAGAAAGTGATTTAAGATTGAGGTCGAAGGATACGTAATTCCTTTGTCATAGTCTGAGATCAGGCTCCGCCCTACTTGACTTTAGAAGATGTACGCGGAAAGCGTATGAAGTGGAATAACTATTCCAACACGGAATAAACGATCTCAGCATGAAAACATAACTACGTGTAAAATACGGAATCACATTTGCAGCTAAATGTAACAGCGTTTAACAGGGCCTTTTCCTCCCCAGAGCAGTGGCATGCTTCTCGCTGTAGGAGGTTGTGGCGAGTGAGGGAGAGAGGCTCCTTCGGGCACTGCCGAGATTCTGCGGCAGAAAGGGAGCCCTCTTCTAAGCCATTGGAGCGTCTCCCTCTGGGACGCCCCAACCCGTGCCTGCCGTCTTCCAGGGAAACTGACACCCGTCTCCGTCTCCCCCCACCCCCCACCCCGCTGCCCCCGCTAGGCTGCCGTGCTGCAGGCGGCTTTCCAGGGGCATCCGGCACGGGCGAGGCCATAGTCTAGTGGAGTGTGCAGCCCGGCCCCCCCTGCCGTGCCTAGCCCTCCCACCCAGGTAACCCTCAGGGGCTGCACACGGGCCCAAGTCCTAACGTTCTCTCTCCATTTCTTCCCACGCTTTGTCGGCGGGACAAGCGTAGACGCCTTTGGGTCCTCGCGTCCTGCCTCGCCCTGGGCGTGTGCCTCGCCCTCCAACCCCTGGCACCCGTGCCCCCCCGCCCCCAGGGTTGAGCTTCAGGAGCCGAATGGCGTTGAGGTGCTGGGACATCGAGTACCGTGTCCATCTTGGGGTCAAGACAGAGGCTTAAACTACAGCAAAGATAGGAGTCCCTCCCCTGTGAAAACCACCAGACATCCATTCTAAGAATCTCTAGAGTCCAAGTAACCTGCAGTCAGGAAACTGCTGACGAAATAGTTAGTAACGAGGGCAGCCACCCGAATCGGAATTGCGCTCCTAACCTGGCGCCGAGGGTCCACACGTAGGAGGTGGCGGGGGTTCACGCGGTTCTCTTCCCCACCGTCGCTGCCCCAGGACTCGCCCGAGCCCCGCATCCCGAGCCCCGTCGTCCAGGCCGAGGGGGACCCGTGGCAAGAGGAGGCCATCACCATCATCCAGTCTGCCTTCCGGGCACACCTGGCACGGGCCGGGCACAGGTAAGTCCACCTGGCAGGCCTACCTCTGTTCTGTATTGCAGGGCAGTGCCGGACACCTGCGAGGGCTGCCCAGCCAGAAAGGCACAGGGTGTATCACCAGAGCATAAGCTACACCCACCCACCCGGGTGAGGTGGGCCACAGGCTCTGGTCCTTGGAAAGAAGCCTTTCTAGGACCGTTTCCTCCCGCTGGGAGAAAACAAATGGGAGGGGTCAGACAGCGTGGGGTTCGGGGAGCCCTCGGTTTGCAGACTGCCTGTCGGCCTGTGCCGATGCCCTGCCCCTTCCTGAAGGACACCGTGGCGTGACCCGTGTTCAGGAAGACGTGGGTGTCGTCAGAAGCCTTCCTGCAGCAACACATTCTTGTCAGTGGCACCGTGCCTGCCGGATCCGCCGGGGCTTGGTCAGGACTGTCCCGGCTGCAACGGCTCAGAACCCTGTATGAGTCACCTCGGGCAAAGAGTGGGACTTACAGCGGGCCAGGGGCCGAGCTCGGGCTGGGGCCCGTCCCTGGTGCAGCCAGCCACGGCCGGGGGTGCAGGGGACACGCCCGAGGCCCCTCACAGCCCGCCTGTCTCAGGACCTGGGCCCGTTGGCCTCGCACGATGTCTCAGGACCTGGGCCCGTCGGCCTCGCACGACGCTGGCCAAGGCTCCGGTCCTTGGAAAGAAGCCTTTCTAGGACCGTTTCCTCCCGCTGGGAGAAAACAAATGGGAGGGGTCAGACAGCGTGGGGTTCGGGGAGCCCTCGGTTTGCAGACTGCCTGTCGGCCTGTGCCGATGCCCTGCCCCTTCCTGAAGGACACCGTGGCGTGACCCGTGTTCAGGAAGACGTGGGTGTCGTCAGAAGCCTTCCTGCAGCAACACATTCTTGTCAGTGGCACCGTGCCTGCCGGATCCGCCGGGGCTTGGTCAGGACTGTCCCGGCTGCAACGGCTCAGAACCCTGTATGAGTCACCTCGGGCAAAGAGTGGGACTTACAGCGGGCCAGGGGCCGAGCTCGGGCTGGGGCCCGTCCCTGGTGCAGCCAGCCACGGCCGGGGGTGCAGGGGACACGCCCGAGGCCCCTCACAGCCTGCCTGTCTCAGGACCTGGGCCCGTCGGCCTCGCACGACGCTGGCCTTCCCTAAAGTCAGAATCAGCTAGTCTCTCTCTCTCTCCCAGTGCTGCTGGTCCAAGAGCTGCCACTGCAGCGTTTCCCGACAGACCTGCTTGGGGCCCACACAGTGCACCCTCCTCTCCGCCCTTCCCTGCAGCCTCTCCTGGTAATTGCATTTCATTTTGGATTTCACGCGAGGGGCAGCCGGCCTTCTGAGGTTTCACCCAAAAGAGCTGCCACCGTCCCGGAAGTTGGGACGCGTAAAGCCGTGGGGGCTTGTCCCGCCGCCACCTGCGAGCTGGGTAACGCCTCGGCCACACCTTCCTGTCACAGCTCCGTCCCCTGTCCCTTGGGTCGTAGGGGAAAGAGCCGGCCCCAAGCGACTTCCCGGAGCCCGACAGGCTGGCCGGTTCCGGGGTCAGTGACCGCAGGCCACCGCAGTCGGAGCTTCGTGGTTTTGATTTTTATTCTCAGCTCTAACTAGAGCAACGCGGTGTCCCTCCTTTGGGCCAACGTTTTTCCTGTTTGTTGGTTTTAAGTAAAACTTTGCTTGTATTTCCTCTTCTGCTTCGTTAAGATCCAATAACAGTCAGCGGAGAAATCCCTGGACTGGCAGGGGCGCACAGCCCATGGTGAGGCCCGGTCCCAGCTCTGCCCCACTCCAGACTCGGGGTCCTCCCCGGGCCTCACTCCTCCTGTGCGAGAGCCCGAGGGTTGGGCAAGGCCCCTTGCAAGTCGCTTTCAGTCCCCAAATGTATGATTCTGCCGGTACTGCAGGTCCTCCTCCCTCAGACTGTAACCGGGACACTTGCTTGGACCATCTCTGTACGCCAGAGGTGGCACAGAGGTGGCGGTGTGAGGTCGGGGACTGTCACTAGACAGAGCGTAGTCTTGAGTCTCGGGTGCGAGCGTGGCGCGCAGGCTGAGTTCTGAGGTCGCAGAGGCGCAGTCGGAGAAGGGCAGGTGCAGGAAGGGCGTGGTGCTTCGTAACGAGGGAGAGGTGTAAAAGGAGCAGTTTTTCTGAACAGAAGTGTGCGCCTAGGAAGACGGGTGGGTGCGACAAGCCTGTGAGGATGGGAGCCTCCCACGTGCCTGTCGTTTCAGGGCAGGAAGACAGCGAGGGGAGCAGCGGGGAGACCGCGGAGGCTCCGGCTCCCGGGAACGGAGCGCCGAGGCCATGGGGGCCAGGGGCGCCGGCAGCCCCGCCGCCCTGCTCTGGTGAGTGTCGGGTCGCGGGGGCGCTTCTGGGGCTTGCCTGACCTGGAAACCGCCACGTGTGAAAAATCGTGCTCTGTCCTCTTCGGTCATCTTGTCTGGCTTTGTCAGAGCGAACTTTGAGCTTTGAGCTTCTGTCCAAAACCTCCGTCTGTAACCAGTTTCAGTCTGATTTCACCAGACCCTACGTTTGGCGGCCTTTAGATTCCTCGATCAGGGCTAAAGGGCCTGTGTATGCCGCCCTTTTCTCCTCCTGTTAAATGCGTGTCCTTTCAAGGTGGCAGCTCATCCTCCTGCCTGAAAAGCGCCGCCGCCGGCCTCGTTCGGGCCCCTGTTTACACGAGGAAACGGTCTCTGTGAAAACTGCACATGGAGCCCTTGTTTGATCTGATTGTGAAAGTGTTTTTAAAGGGAAAGAAAAACTGAAGCTAACCTTGAAAACTGCCGTTTTTAATTTCATAAGTTTTTCCACTCTCATAGTTTTCTTGACAGTTACAGAAAAAAAGCTGACACAGTTACTGTATCCGCAGCTCGCGGGGTGGTGACTTCCTTCCTTCTTTTATCTCAAGTCAGGGATTGGTTCCTTTTTTATTGGCACTTTACTTTGTGAAGCAGTCAGAGCAGAGGCCGTCTTCTGGGGCTGGGAGCACGGGCCCCAGGCCCCAGGGGAAACTGCCCCTTCCTCACGTCCCATCCAGGTGGCCACTGAGGGCGGAGGGGGTCTGCAGGGTGGTCGGCAGGCGCATCCCAAACTAGGGTCGATTACGATGAAGAGTTCAGATGTGCGTGAAGAAAGGAGCGAGAGCTCGCGGCTGGTCCCTGGGTGTTGGCCTGGCCTGGCCCGCCCCCTCCTCCTGCGGGGGCGTGTCCTCCCAAGGAAGCCGGGGGCCACCGGCTGCATCTGCCCACGAGTCACAGCCGGCCGCCCGGGCCGCAGACTCCCGGACGCACGCTACCCTGAGGGCGACGTGCCGAGAATCCCCGCCGCCCACTTGAGCCTCCCCCGTGCCGCCAGCCTTCACCTTTCGCGGCTGTTCTGCTTTGGGGAGACTGGCCGACGCTTGGGAGCTGAGCGCAGAGGGTGCGAGTAGGCTCTCACGAGGGTGGCCGCGTGGCCTGGCGTGGCGTCCCTCGCGTGTCCGCCCCCGACGGCGCTGAGCGTGGCTGTGGCCGCCGTCCCTTCTCTGTTGCAGTGGAGCCCTCTCCCTCGGGGCCGCAGCGCGCCGCGACCCCGCCCGCGGAGGACGTGAACTCCGATGACTCCGACGAGATCGTCTTAGCTCCGCCTGTGCCCACGAAGAAAATCGCCTCCCGGCCCTAGGCCCCTGCGGTCGCCCGGCACGCGGCGGTGCCCTGTCCGGGCAAGGTTAGGCTCAGAGGACAGAAGCGCTCAGACCGGAAAGGAATGTGTTGTGAGGGGAACAGTACCTACTGGACACCTCACCTCCGTCCCCGGTTTTTCTCTTTCGTTTTGCCCGTTTGCTTGTTTGTTGAGGGAACCCCGAATGCCTCTCTTTATTTTATCTCTGGGAAGGGGTCGCCTACGTCCCGCACCCCCGGCTGCAGGCCCGCGCCCCCCGCCCCGGTGGTCTTCATGCCGGACAGACACACCTGCCCGGGCTGGGGGGCAGCAGGGGGCCCGGCCGAGACACGTCCTCTCGGGGCACCTCTGGCCACCTGCGGCCGTGCAGGCGAGGGCTGCTTCATCGGCGCTGACGCCACTCGGCCACCAGCTCCAGGACAGGCAACGCGCCTCAGGGGAGAGCTGATGCGAGAACCCTCGCCCTCAGCCCGAACGGAGGGCCTTGCGCACCGGGGAGAGCTCAGTCCCGGGCCACCCCTCCGCCTCCCCGGCGCCAGCGGGACCCCCGGCGCCCCGACGGCGCGGCAGCCCTTCTCGTGTTGCACCTCAGGGGCTCCGGCTCAGACTTGTCCTTCTTTCAGAAACTCCTGGGCCCTCCTCACAGCGGTCAGAGGCTCCCGGCTCCAGCACGGGCGAGGCGTGTGGCCAGGAGGATCTATGTTGCCCTGTCCCGTGAGAGAGGCGGAGGGATCTCCCAGCCCCGGCCGCCCGGAGTCAGGCGGGGGGACCCGCCAGCCCCTTTCACCGCTTAGGTGCCGGTCATACAGTGGGTTGAAAAAAGTTCAGCCAGGGGGCCAGGCTTGTGTCATGTTTTCTTTACTCGGCCTGTGAGTTACCAAGTCCGTTTTTTCTTCTGTTTCCCCCGCTGGACTGATGGCTAACTCGGGTGAACTCACTGCTGACCTTTGCCTTGTTTCATCCACTGGGTCCGTTGCTCCTCTGGGTGCCGGCTCAGCTAAAGGCCTGTAGGAGCCAGTCCACCAGTCAGGCACCCAGAGGGTGATGAAGGCGATGCCCGCGGCCTGCAGGTCCCCAGGGGGTCATTCTCCCCCCAACCCCATTCAAAAACGGGCATTTCTGCATTACTCCTTGCTCTCAGGAGCCCAAGGCTCTGGGGACCTATGACGGATGGGTCACTGTCAGGACGTCCTCGCCCGGTCCTGGAGGAGAAGGCCGTGTGTGCAGCGGGCTGGCCGTCGGCAGAGCTGGGATGGGCAAGGTCAGCCCCGGGACCTGAGTTTTCCAAGAAAATGTTCCTGAGAATTGCAGATATGTACATTTGTCTGCCTGTGCTCCTTGGGCCCAGCAATGTTGATCTAGTGAAAGTAAGCAGTCTTGAAGCCACCTCAGTAAATGACTTAACTCAAGGCTGTGACCCTCTGACGCTGTGTGGATCTGTTCCCTGGAGAATGCCAGGTGCCCAGCGTGCTTGCGGGGCCCACGGCTCGGGGCTGGGGTTCTAGGACTGCCGGAGCAGCACAGGGCGGGGCGGGACAGGGGCCTGGGGCCTACAGGGCCTGCCTTCTGTTTGCCCGCCTCTGTGCTGCCCCACTGGACGGGCCCGGCCGCCCTGCAGACAGACCAGAACCCTCGTCCCAGCAAAAAGACCGATGGCATTAGGAAAAGGACAGCCACCTAGCTCAGAGCAACCAGCGTGAGAGCTGCAGAGCTTTGCTTCGTTTTTAAGTAACAAATACCCTCTGCAGAAAGCCCCGTTCACCTTCAAGAGCTGAATAGAATTTAAATTCCACGAGAAGCCATCTAAGCCAATTCAAACCCCCGCTGTGGTTTTGGAAGGAATGTTTGCTCTCGTGCGGCTCAGAAATTCTGAGGACTGGAGAGTGGACACTCAGACCTGCCCGGGGCCGGCCGGCAGCTGCTCCAGGTGAGGACCTCCCCGAGCTCCCAAGGGCCTGTTAGCAGCTGATCACGCCGGGTAAGCACCCTTTGAAGCGAGAGAACCCACATCTGGGAGTTGAAATGTGAAGCCATCAGGTGGCTCCAGGAGGAAGTGGTGGACTCGCTGGTCTTCGACCTCTGTATTTAGGAACACTCTGACCTATGCGTAATTTGTACACAAGTCTCTTGGAAGGCATAAGGTTTTCCCTCTGTGCTACTCATCGTCGGCCTCTGTAAATAAAAGCTGTTTTGCAGGATCTCTGTCTTGATTGCCCTATAAACCCGTGACCTTTCGTGACCTCTGGGTGTGCCATCGCCGTAGCTCATGCTACGCAAACCCCGTGCTTCTGGGCTCCTGGCTTTTGCTTTGCTCACAGCACAGCCCTGGGAGCGCAGAGCCGGCCGGAGGGAAGGGTCCCACAGCCAGCTCCCCGCCGTGCGGGAACTCGTGCATCTGTCTTCGAATTTCTCTTCCTTGTTCATCAGTGAGGACTTGAGCATCAAGAAGTGAAAACGAGGGAGTATCTCCCCCAATTCTAGTTTTCGTTTTAGGAGCAGGTAAGGAATAATTTACTGGCGACTCAGACAGATGTGAATGAGCCCAAAAAAGTTGACTTCTGGAAAAATAATGGTTTTCCAATATTTTGTTGGAAAATCGCAACACGAGGTGCACCTCGTGGCTTTGTTTGCAGGCAGCTGCTTGCTCAAGGGCCCTCGAGTTTGTCGGAAGCCCTTACAGGGACTGGTCTGTTGGCTCCAGCACTGGCCCGAGCGGATCACCGTGTGTCTTGTCACGGGCAAATGGGTCACTTGGAAGACTTGGCACTTTCAGATGTGCCGGTTGGCCCTTGAAGAGGTTGTGACAGAGGAGGGCAGGGTTCATCAAACCCTTAGCCCGGCCACAAGCCTGCCGCCACCTACTCTCCCGTGAGGCTGGGGTCTGGCAGCAGAGAGGCAGCCTCGAGGCGGGAGGGGTGAGAGTCTCAGCTGGAGCTGGTGAGAGGAGAACGGAGGACTGTCCCCCCTCGGGCCTTCACCCAGCAGGAGGAGAGCCAGCAGGAAGGTGTGAACGTGTGGACACATTCTTATGCACGAACACATGGATCCCTCTCCCCACTCGTGCCACTGGCCTTCCTTGCTCTTGGCAGCTCTCTTCACTTCAAAGGTGGAGCCCAGTTTGGTCTACACGTGAGCCTCCTTAAAGGCTGGTAGCCGAGAGTGACCCCCAGGCCTCCACCAAGATGATTCTAAACATGAGCTTCCTCAAAATCGCGGGCTAAGGGGGGAAAATGTCAGAACGCAAATCCCTGGTTTCTCTTAGCTGCTGTTGGGTTCAGAGCATGAATGTTGGGAGGAGGAACGGGTCCGTGTTTCTTTGCTTGGATGCCAACCAATGGCCTTTGGCCAGCGCCTTCCGTTATCCTGGGAGCCCTGCCGGGCAGCGACAACCCAGAAGGTGGCCCCGTTAGGCAGTGCCTGCCTGGGGAATCTGGGGGACGTTTCCATGGTGCTGTGTCCTTTCTGAACAGGGAGGGGGGTGCCCCTGAGCTATTCGTTAATTAAGCCCAGAACAGCCTGGGATTCAAAGCAGAGGGCCCCATGTGTGCCAAAGCTCCCCGGGGCGGCCATTCGGGCAGCCCCCCAGCCCTCCCCTCCGGCCCGGCTTTGAGGGAGTGAAAGCCGGGAAGCCCGGGGGTAGGTGGGCCATGGGCGCAGCTCATGGAAGCGGCGGAAAGCCGCTGTCCCTGCTAATAGGAGCCTCATCCACTGTCAGCCGGTCTCACAGGGCCCCCCCCCCGCACCCCACCCCGCTCAGCTCTGTGACGGTCGCTCTCTCTGCAGCTGGGGACGCAGCGGCCCCTTCCCCACACCCTCCCCGTTGACATGGTTTTTCTCCCGGCCTGTACCAGCCCTTCCCCTACAGTCTCTTAGACGTGGGCGTCCCAAGGCTCTGACCCCAACCAGACCCCACCCAGACCCGAAATGTCGACGTGAACATCTGCACACGTATGCCTCAGGTGCCTCAAACTCGGCCTAGCCCAGCTCTGAGTTACCTTTGCCCCCTAACCTGCCCCTGGCCAGCAGTCCCACCCCAGGGGATCACAGCCTCTCAGTTGTCGGAGCCGGAGCCTCGAGGGGATGCTCAGTGAAATAAGCCAGACACAGAAGGACAGATACTGTGTGATTCCACTCCTAGGAGGTCCCTGGAGGAGCCAGGTCCATAGAGACAGAAAGTAGAGGGTGGGTGCCCGGGGCTGGGGGAGGGGGAGGGGAGCGAGTGTGTAACGGGGGCAGAGCCTCGGTTTGGGAAGATGGAAGAGTTCTGCAGCTGACGGTGGGGATGGTCGCGCGAGAATGCGTGCGTGCCTAATACCCCTGAACCGCACACTTGAAAACGGTTAAAATGAGAATTTTTTGTTATATGTATTTTACCCCGATTAAAGAAAGTGTTTTAAACGACACAATTCTCCTCTCCCAAGCAGGCTCACCCGCGGGCCTCCTCACCCACCCCAACATCACGTGCACAGGCCGGACACCTGGGTGGGGAGTGTCGTCCGTGACCCCCTCGCCACCACCTCCAATCCTTCAACAAAAAATCCTATTGACAGCCTCCTAAGTACGGCTCACGTCTGTCCACTCCTCTCCACGTCCATCCCTGCCCACAACGGCCCAAACCACCACCTCAGCCTCCCCTGAATAGCCACGCCCCCATGCCGAGTCGGTGCAGACTCACTCTGGCCAGGCCCCATCTGCTGTCCACTGCTGCCTGGGGTTAGGGGGCAGGAATGTGGTGGGTGTGCCGGGGACGGTGCCTTGCCCTACGAGGGCCAGCAGCCCTTGCTCCCTGGAGATGCCCAGCCCAGATGTGGCTGGTGCATCACGAATCCCCCCAGGGCCTCCTGCGGCCCCTGGCATAATCGCTCGCGGCAGGGATTCACTCAGCAGAGCTCTGCTTCTCTGTGGAAAGCCAAGGTTATTTGATTGTTGTCTGACTCCCCTCTCAGACTAAGGTAAACTCCACACTGAGTTCGTGGTGCTTATTGCTGTTCTCAAGGCCTAACGCAGTGTGTGGTACACAGTAGGTGCTCCATAACTGTGCAGAATGGATAAATGAGGGGCCCAGCAGCTCTTGGGTGAGGTGCTTACCTCCCTCCATCGGTGCTCTTCCGTCGTATCCTCTGTCCCCCACGGGACCAAGAGATTCGTGAAGACAGTGATCATGGGATCCACCGGTATACTCGCACAGCAAACACAGTACCCAGCACACAAAAAAGTGCTTAATGCATGTTGAGTGAAGGATTCTACCGGCCTCCCAAGATAGGACTCTCCCTTCTCATTCCCCTGCCCCCCCATCAAATTAGCAGCCAAGCTCTGTGCATTCTGTCTCAGTGGATTCTTCAGAATCCGAGCCATCCTTCCATTTGTTAGACTTAGGTCGGGCTGGAGTATAACACCCCAAATAACAGGAACCCAAACAAGTTAGAAGTTTCCAAAGCCCCAAGGAAAGCAGTACCGGTAAAATATGGCAGCTGCATGATTTTCAAAGACCTGTGCTCTTGTTGTTGCTCCCCTCTCCTGAACACAAGGCCTCACGATCCAAAGTGGCTGCTTGAGCTCCAGCCACAACATATGCATTCCAGCAAGCAGGAAGGAAGGAAGAAAGGGGCATCCCCTCACTTGAGGACATCACTCATATCCTATTGGTCAGAACATAGTTGCACATCCAGCTACAAGGGAGCCTGGAAATGTTGTCTTTTATTCTAGATGGCAATATGCTCAATAAAAGTGAGAGGGCCTGTTACTAGGGAAGAAGAGAAGGATAGCTCCAGTGGGACGGCCAGCACTCTCCTCCCTGTTCCTCGTCTCCCTCAGCGTCAGGCCCTTGGGTCCTCCTCCCCACCTCTGTGAACACACACCTTCTCCCCTTGCTCAACAGATGCACTTAGATTCCACGGGGCACCCTGCATTCCCTCCGTTACCCAGCTCGGCCCCCATCCCCCGGCCTTTTAAGAAACACGAGGCCCTTCCCCACCTCCAGCTGGCCCCTCGCAAGAGCTGTTTCCCAGCCAGGAATGTCCTTTCCACCGAGCCAGCCCACACGGCCCCGCTGCTGAGAAGCTCTTTGCAGTCAGCCCCTCCTTTCTCTGTGTTCTCACAACGCGAGTTCATTCCGTGTGCTTTGAGATTTCCTGCACGTCTGCTGCGTGCCAGGCACCGAGGGAGGAAGGCACAGTGTGCACAGCATCAAGGGGTATTTCATCTGCTTGCGGGTCTGTCTCTCAGCTAGGCTGAGCTCTGTGGGCCTGGAGGAAATTCCTTCCCTGCCCAATACCCACCTGCCCAGGTGCTGGGCCCCAAGCGGGCAGAAGTCTGGCCGAGCACCCCTCACCAGGGTGGCGAGGGCCCACGCGGGAGAGGCCCAGGGGCATGGTGTGCGGGGGGCAGCGGCCACAGGGTCAGGAACAAGCTGTTCCCCCCCACTCGCCCAGAAGAAGGAACGAGGGGCTGAGGCTGAGCCCGTGGGGAGGCGGCTCTTCCTGCGAGGGAACCAGCAGCCGCCACCTCCCCCCCAGAGCCGGAAACGGCACCGGGGCAGCTGGGGCCCCGGGGGCCCCGGAGCTCAGGAGGGAAGCGGGTGTGTGGCGGGGGGAGCGTTGCACATTCTGCTGAGGAGTTTGGCCTTCACCCCAGGAGCCGTGGGAACAGGGAAGGGCTGCTGGCAGGAGAATGACGGAGTCGGATTTGCATTTCAGAAGGTGGAAGGATGGCTGGCAGCCGGGAGGGCGGCACAATGGCCCAAGGGCTGGTGAGGAACCCTGTGAATGCCGCCTGTGCCCCCCCACCCAGGGCCCAGCGGAGCCCAGTGAAGCCAGCCCTCCCCTCCACCCACCCAAAGAGGAGAGCACTCAGGCCAGCCCCGGCCCCCGGAGCGGGAGCAGGCTCGGATGGGGAGCACGTTTCCAGCCATCCCTCCTCTGGGGTCCTCAGTGGGCAGGAAGGCGGAGGCATCACATAGCAGAGTGCGCCCCCAGAGCTGGGCCTCAGCCTTGGGCAGACGAGGGGGCGAGCCCGCTGGGACCTTCTGCTGCCCCCAAGCCCCACGCCCACGCTGCAGACCCAGCTGGGACGTCTGCGGGGGAAAGGGTCCCTGGGCCCACAGGCAGAAGAATCCGGGCTGAGGGTCCAAACCATCCTGGCTGGTGACCTGGGGTGAGCCTGTTAGCCATCTGTAAAAAGGGAGTGACGATGGCCGTGTCTCTGGGTGGCCTGGGTGGGCCTATGCCGGCCGGCGTTGCTCTCTAAGACCACGATGGTGTCTGTTCCGGAAACACGCGTGGAGCATCTCTTGGGGCCCAGCTGTGATGGGTCGTCACCATGGCTTTGCTTCTGGAAGCCTCTGCCTTGCTTCTCACCTGACTGCCCCCCACCCTGCACCTCCGGGAGAGATGGGGCAGAGTGGGGCAGCAGGGACAGATGTGGGTGCTTCTGCACTTGGTTCTGAGGCCCTGGGAGCCAGGGAGAGGCCAGTAGGAGTATGGCACGGTCAGATTCCTTCCCAGAGACCCAGGTGGAGGGGAGAAGCTCAGGACCAAGGGCACAGCCCTTCCCATCCGAGCTCCTGGTGGCCTGGACGAGGGGCTTCCTTTTCAGAGTCCAGGCAGGGATCGCATCTCTCTGGGGAGGGGGACGCAACCCTGGCTCACCCTGACTCCCCAGACCCCACCCTGACAGTGAAACAGGCCTCCCCGCGTGCGAAGAACGTCTGTCCAGGCCCGGCTTTGACTCTGGGGACCCAGGGTCCCCCACATGGGAGCCAGTGGCCGGCCTCTAGCAGGCAAGGCAAAGACTTCCCGGCTGTGGGGTGAGTGACATGAGCTGGTCACTGGGGGACAGGTGACAGTGAAGGAAGGAAGCTGGACTACAGCTGTGAGCACCCCCTTTCCAGCATGACCCTGGGACCACCGGGCAGGGAGGTAGGACTGTCCTCCTTTTGCGGACGCGGAGACCGAGGCTTGGGAAGCTGCCCGGTGGAAGGGTCTCCGCTCTTGGAGGGGAAACAATGTCACCAGGCAGCCCAAACCTGGGAGCAGCTGGCGGGGGTGGGGGTGGGGGGGCTCCGGAGAGGGAAGTGTGCGTCTGTCCCTCCCACAGCCCCAGGCATGGGGTGGGATGGGGGGACTCCAATTCCTCCTGGCTCTGCTGGCCCACTTCCAAAGTCCTGGAAAGGCGTCCCCTCTCCCCAAGCACAGGAGCAGAACAACGCTTGGTCTACCCTTCCCAGCTAGCCTTGGTCACCGGCACGGACCCCAGCCCACGGAGGGCCAGAGACCCACTGCTCCTGGAGATGGAGCGGAGTTTCGTGAGACTGCCAGGAGGAGCCCATACGCACCTCAGCCTCCAGGACCCTCCTCTCCCAGCTGCCCACACCCAGCCCCCTTCCCCGAGCCCGCCAGGGTGGAAGGGAACTTACTGGCTGACCAGAGAACATCCCCGAGAGCACCACAGCTTGAAGAAACCTTTCCCCATTTGGGAAGTCCACTGAATCAAGATGGTCACAGCCACGGCCCTGTGTCCACACCCCGCTCTGTCCTGCCTTGTTCTGTCCTGACTGCCCCTTATCCCTGGGCTTGGCTGCGACTGGCTTTGGCCGAGACGGAGCATTGTTAAAGGGGACACAAGCCTCTGGCTTGCCCTCTCTGGCCTCCCTGAGATGCCGGCTAAAGAAGCCCGAGGTAGCTGGCTGGAGCCACATGGTCCGTTGAGTCCGCACCAACCACCAGCCATGAATGAGGCCGGCTGAGACCACCCAGCCCCAGTGAAGCTGCCACATGGCTGCAGGGGCACGTGTGACTCTGGGTGACAGAATAAGAACCACCCAGCTGGGCCCAAGCTGCTGACCCCCAGGGCTGCCGACAAACACAGTGGTGGTTGCTTGAAATGACCAAGGTTTGAGGCGGTTCATTATGCAGCAGTAGATAACCAACACATCAGCCCTTTAAAAATACATCACTCAGCGGGTTGCACTGGGGAGAGAGTTAAACCAGAAATAAGCAAAGACAGGGGTTTCCATCTTGTCTCTGCACCCAATTCTCTGAGCCTCTGTTTCCTTCTCTTAAAACAGGGACTGCGGTCGTCCGCCTCGCGCAAGAATTAAGTGAGACTCTGGGCACGAAAGGTGTTTGTGCAAATGTCGGTGTGCACGCACAGTCACCCTCTCCCCTCGAGTAAGACGGCCTCCTGACTCTCTTCACGAGTCCAGGCTGTGGGTTGGAGCCCGAGCCTCCCCTGCTGTAAGATGGGGAAGCCGGGCTTGGTGAGCACTGAGGCCCCTGAGGGCGACATAGGTCCCCACAGGGCGCATGGTTGGTGGCAAAACCTGAGATGAGCCCAGGTCCCACAGCTTGGCACAATGCTCATCACAGATGCCAGGTTGGGCGGAGCGGGTGGGCAGGGATGAGGGACCCACCCGAGGAGGGTGTCTCTGCGACTGCTTTTCATCCAGTGCCAGTCTCCCTTCATGTAACTTTGGGGCTACCTCCTCTGGGGCGCTGCTTGGGATCTGCCTCGGGCTTGGGACGCAGGGACCAGCCTTGTCAGTACTGAGTGTGAAGTAAGAGTAAGGAGGCTCTGAGAGAGACCACGGGTGCCTGCTGGTACTCGACACAGCATCCTTGGCAGGTCAGAGGCCATCCCTGCTGATTTCCTGGTTCCCGGGGTTGGGGGGGGCGCTCTCTGGGTAAGCGAGGCAGCTGGATAGGTGATGCTAGGCAAGCCAGGGGTGTGCACGCCATTCTGGCTGGGTCTGTTGGGCTGGCTCCCGTGGCCTGCTCAGGGACCACACTGGCTGGCATCTCTCCCAGCCTCCAGAGCCACGGGGCAATTCCACCACGGCCAGCTTGAAAGCAGCACTCCTGTGGCTTTTCTGCGGCCAGGTGTCTGTGGGGACCGGGCGCTAGGCTGGCTGTGCGTCTCAGCGGGAGCTGGGGAAAGCCGGCATCCGGCTCTCCCTTTTCCTTGCCGGTTCTCACGAGCTCTATCTCCATGGAAAATGTGAATCTTGCTGGCCAGGGTCCAAATGCAGGGGGTTCCATTGTTCTGTTTTCCGCCCCAGGGTCTGGCACCCATCCCCAGCCTGGCCTTTCTCCCAGCGCCTACAGGTCTTGGGACAAACCATTCAAGAGCCTCAACCCAGCCACCTTCCTGGCCTGGAGAACAGACCCTGGGGAGGTCCTGGCCTGGCTTGCCTCCTCCTTTGTTCCAGATGCTTCTACCAGATGCTTCCAAGCAGCTCAGTCCTCAGTGCTCTCTCCTTGCCGACTTTTTCATCCCTGTCCTTCACTCACAGACTCTACTTCACAGGAGGGAAGGGAGGGAGGGAGGGAGGGAGGGAAGAAGAAGGAAGGTGGTCAGGGAGATACTGAGTGGGGCCCTTGCACATGTAATCATTTGTACCTGTGACAAGATGCACATAACCATTCCAGCGTGTACAGTTCAGTGGCATTAACTTTTTTCACAGTGCTGTGCAGCCTTCACCACGTACTTCCAAAACTTTTCATCCCCCCGAAAAGAAGCCCCTCCCCCGTTAAGCAGTCCCGCCCCACTCCCCTCTCCCCGCGCCTGGCAATAACTCATCCATTTTCTGTCTCTGGGTCTGCCTGTCCCGGATATTTCGATGGAATCATACAGTTTGTGGGGCTTCGTGTCTGGCTTCTTTCACTGAGCGCAGTGTTTTCAAGGTCATCCATGTTGTACCGGGTGCCAGTGCTCCATTGCTTTCTATGGCTGACTGATATTCCGCCGAGTGACGGTGCTGCGTTCTGTCGATCCGTTCACCAGCTGATGGACATTTGGGTTAGTGCTGCGGTGTCATGTCACTTTACATACGCTCACGTTGCTATGATCTAAGCAGGACTCTACCCATTTTAGCCATGAAAAGGCTGGGGCTCAGAGGCCCTGTGACTTGGAGTAGGAGGTAGTTAATTTAAAAAGAAAAGAAAGGAAAAGACCTGGGTGAGAGCAAGAAAAGAACAGTGTCCAAAGATGGTGCACCCTGGGAGCAGGTCATATGGCTGTCCACACACAGCCTGGGCCGCGTGACCTCCCCAGGAGGTGGGACTATTTTTAGTTCCATTTCAAATAAAGGAAACCAAGGTCCATCTGCCTGCCGCTTGAATGTGTCCATTGGGGGCAAGTTTCTTCACTTCTGAGCCTCGAAAACCCCCTCACCACCCGCTCTGGGATGTGGGAACCTGGCTGAGGCCGGAGGAGATCGTGGGTGTGGGCACTGAGGGTGGCTCAGCTGGGCCTTCCTGCCCGCGCAGGCCTGGCCCTGCTGGGCCTTCTGGGCTCCCCGGCTCCGGGTCCCCGTGGTGGAGGCGATGGGAGGCTGTGGCTCCTTATCGCTGCCTGGGCTGCTTCCTCAGCTGGGGGAAGGTTAGCCGTTTCTCCATCGGCCGCCTCCCCGAGTCACACTGCAAGGTCATTGAAGGCATGTCCCTTGGCGTGCTGGTCAGTGGCCAGCACTGCAGACCAAGTCCTCTCCGACTTCTCCAGCCACTGGAGCCCTATTTCAGGTCATGTAGTCTGCGGGCAACAGGATGAGGCTGAGTCCTGGTTCCCTGACTGGGTGGTGATTCTTGTACCACCCGAGCAAGAGTGGGACCCGGGCTTCAGCTGCCCCATCTGTAGAGTGGGGCTAAAGTCAGTTTCCAGCTGCAGGGGACCCAGGACAGGCAGGAAGAACCACTGCAGCTCCAGCCAGTGAGTGCCAGGCAAAAGAAGGGTGGCGTGGGATGGCGGCAGGCCTTCCTTGCGCCCTACCCCTGCCACCTGGCATTCTCTAACCCTCGACCTCCTGGGTGCCTGGCCGCAGGAACCCCGTTTTGCAGATCAAGGACAGGAGTAGAGATGCAGAGATCGCACCGCTGCAAGCGTCAGACCCCAGGGCCCCTGGATCCTATTTACCCACAGGAAAGCACAATTCTCCAGGGGCTTTTCCGTTCCACGGGGATTTTCTCACCAACACTGGACCTCAAGCAGCAGTAGGTTTTGGGCTCAGGCTCCACCAGTAGAGGCTTTGGCGGTGCTTTTCCAAAACTGCATGTTGTGGGTCCCTCCTTTTCTCCACCCTGGACCTCCTTTATCATTCTTTCTCCATGCATCCCTGTGGGAAAATGTCTCACCCACCAAACACGTTGCAAATATTAATCAGTGACAAGCTCCTTTGCCACGTTGTGCAATCAGAGACACAGAATGCCTGCCAACCGGAAGCTCTGAACAGCCTGATGTATGAGTTTCCTGTGGCTGCTATAACAGGACCACACACTGGGCAGCTTAATCAAGAGAAGTGTCTCGTCTCTCAATTCTGGAGGCTGAAGTCTGAGATCAAGGTATCAGCAGTGTTGGTTCCTTCTGAAGCTGTGAGGGAGGATCTGCTCCAGGCCTCTTTCCCAGCTCCTGGTGGTAGATCCTTGGGGTTCCTTGGCTTCTTGACACATCACCCCCATCTCTGCCTCTGCCTTCATATGGTGTTTTCTTCGTGTCTCCGTATCTCTGCAACGCATGTTCAAATGTCTCTCTTATAAGGACGCTGTCATTGGATTAGGGCCCTCCATAATCTCCTATGACTTCAACGTACCTTGATCACATCTGCGATGACCCTATTTCCAAATAAGATCGCAGACAGAGGCACCAAGAGTTGGGACTTGTACATATTTTCTGTGGGGACATAATTCAACCCCGTACACCCAAGTTACCATTTCATATAATGTTTGGGTCTGGTTTTCTGGCCCTACCAGAGGGAAACGGACAATTTGGTGAAGCCTCTTGGAACGTGGAAAGGAGCTCAGGGCTGTTAGTCCCCAACCGGGTGGTGTCTGTGACTTGTCAGAGAGTGGAAACCATAGCATTGCCAAGGGCTCTTTTCCCACCTGTCCCATGCTTGCCTGTCTGCAGGAGGCCCATTGGGGCTTCCCAGACTTATCACAGGAAAACGGGAAAGTCAGGGCAGTCAGGTGAGCAGACAGACGGGCCTCTTGGGAAGCCACTGCCCAGAGCTGTCCCTGCCTGCAACAACCCAGCCCGGCCACAGAGCTGGCTGAGCCCAAGCATGGCAGACGGCAGAGCCCCGGGTGTGGAGACCTGTTTCTCAGAATGCAGGAGGTCCAGAAATAATGCCCCCAGGTGGTGACGAGCCACAGCCAAGAGGATGCACCCATTGCCCCTGGGGTACACAGAGAGGGGTGTGCTGGGCCAAGCACCTAGAGTGTTTCCAGCCTCCTCTGTCTGTTCATGGGGTCCCCATCTCAGTAACACGCATGAAGACGCCCCAGTAGGAAGTGTGGCTGTGTGGCTTCCAGGTCCATACTCAGCCCTCCCTGGCAGCTGCCTGAATTTCTAGGCTCAAGGAGGCCAGGACAGGGCACTGTCTTTCTTCTAGGTCTTGATATAAGACCCAACCTTCCCCAAAGGGAAGCCCCGGTAGGAACTGAGTTTACGCCCACCCCTCACCCCGGCCATTTACTGGGACTGGGTCACACTCTGATGCTCTGAGCATTTTAATGTCATTGTATTCCCTATTTACAGACGAGGACATTGGTGCACAGAGAGGTTAAGTGACTTGCCCAAGATCACACAGCTCTAGGTCACCAAGCCAGGCTTTGCCTCCAAATCATCCGAATTTTACAGACAGGCCACTGGGTCCCTTGCCCGGCGCCGCAGTCTGCGTGTGAGCCACGGCTGCTTGCTGAGGAGCCAGCCCAGCCCCTCCAGGCAGCCCCTGCAGAAGCTCAGTGAACATGCAATGGTCCAACCAACGAGCGAGCGCCCGGGTGAAGCGCAGCTCCACGTGCAGCGGACGGAGAGCCCGCTGCCGGGATTGCGGGTCCTCAACGACTTCCCCGCCAGGCGCCCCTCGGCCTGGGGAAGGGGCCCTAGTGGGCGGAGCCTCGTCCAGCGTGCCAATGGCAGGGCGGGAGCAGGGAGGGGCGGGGCGCCCGGGTGGGG
>NW_020175045.1:2276425-2289667 GCF_003031525.2 Neophocaena asiaeorientalis asiaeorientalis
CGGCCGCGCGCTCTAGCCGCCGGCCCGCCATGGCCGGGGTCAGCTACGCGGCGCCCTGGTGGGTGAGCCTCCTGCACCGGCTGCCCCACTTCAACCTGCACTGGGAGACCACCAGCAGCCAGTTCCGGCCCGAGGACACCGACTACCAGCAGGTGACGCGGGCCCCCTGGGTCGGAGGTCAGATCTCGGGTCACGGCCCCCCTCCCTGCGGGTCACGATCCCCCTTCCCAGGGTCACGGCTCCCTCTTTCTGCAAGGTCTAAAGACTCCCTATCCCCCACCGACGGTCACGGCCTCCTCCTCCTGCGTGGGTCCTGAGCCCCACTCCCCGAGGATCATGGTCCCCTCCTCCTTGAGGGTCTAAATGCTCCCCACCCCCCATGGAGGATTATGGCCCACTCCTTCTCGTGGGTCATAGCACCCGTTCTTCTGGAGAGCCTCCTCCTGGGTCACAGGTCTCCCCTGCTTGAGAGTCTAAGGACCCCCGCCACACACACAGTTCCCCATGGAGGGTCCACAGCCCTGCAGATTCTAGCCTTCTCTTCTGGAGCCACTAAGAGCCTCCTTTCTGGGGTTGGGAGGAGCTGCCTCCTTGCCCTCCACGGAGACCCCTCTGCCAGCTGTCAATGCCTGCTAAGGCTCCTGACCAGGGGCGGCCTGGGGGTGTTGCCAGGCAGAGCTCCCTACCCAGAGGACCCAGGGCCCTGAGACCACAGCCGATGCCTGAGAACACTGGGTGAAGCCAGGTGGGGATTCCTTACCCCTCACCCCCAGCTGGGGAATCCCACTCACTGCCAAGCTTTTGGTGGGTGAGTGGTCTGGGTAGGTGCCAGCCCTCCCTGGCTGGTAATGACCCCGTGCTGGGTGGCCAAGCTGTGGGATGTACACACAGTGCCTGCCCAGAGACCCGGCTGCCTGTAGCCCTGAGGGAGGGAGGCCTGGCCACAGGGACGCCAGATTGGCCTCAGTCTGGAAGGCTGGAAAAGGGGCTGCGCCTGGGCAGAGCTGGGGAGTGGCACGGACCCTTCGCAGCCCTCTCCCCGAGTAACCAGGCTGTACCAGTGGAGCCCTAGGTCTGGGGTCATGTCAAGCCCAAGAGCCACCCCTGCCACTGAGCCACTGCTGTTTGAGTGCAGGGCAGGGCACCTGGCTGTGGACATTTCCTTCCTGCCTGGGGATCCAGATTCCACACACCCAGTGACTGGGGTGCCTGGTCACCCAGAACACCTCTGAGTTCCTCTTTGGTGATGAATGCAGAGCCCCAGGGTGGGGTGGGAACGACTTTGCTCATAAGATGGCCTGGGAGTCCGATATCCGTGGATCGTGTCACCCCTCTCCAGTTCAGAGCTCTTTCCTCTTTGGTCTCCCTTGTCCAGAGGTGGAGAACCGGAAGCACCCCAGCTCTGCAGGGGAGCCTGCCGCCCCAGCCTCAGTGCTCACGTGGTGCCCGGTCCCCCAGCCCTGCTGATCTGTCTCTAAGCAGACTAGAAAGGGGGCTAGGGATTGGCCCACGCACACCCAGGGACAGCAGGATTCTTATAAAACCGGACCCCCGTGTTCTAGAAGCCCAGCCCTGGGGGGCTGACCAGTGTGAGGGCAACACCGCTCCTCCATGCACTCCACGAACTTCACCTGGGGTGGCTCTGCCACACCTGTCCCCGGGGCTCTGCTTCCACAGAACAGGACAGTGTACTTTACTTTAGCAAGTTCTCTGCCACTTGTCAGTTCTGAAGCTCCAGGGGTACCCGGGGTGTCTGTGGCCCACGTGGGGCTTTCCTGCTGGCCCGTGGGCTGCCACCTGCCCATGCTGCCCACCACGGTTGAACTGGCTACCATCCCTCCTGCCCTCCGAGGCGCCCGGACATGCGGTGGGAAGTGAGCGAGGGGCCGATGCCTGCAGCCCGTGGAGGCGTCAGGAGTGGTGGCCAGGCCCCTCTCCGCTCAGCCCAGCCTCCCGCAGGGCCCTTTGCTCCTGAGAGGGCCCTGGTTTCTGCCGCGGGGGAGGTTCTGACTCACTCTCTCCTCCTCTCCCCGCGGAGCAGAATTAGCTGCTGAATAATTCACGGTGTGGAAAGCAGCCTGGCTCCGTCCCCCGCCACCTCGCTGCTGGCTCGGGGCTGTGGAGCTAGCTGGACCTGGGAGGACCTGGGAGTCGTCCTGCCCCTACCCTCCTGTGCTGGTGCTTTTGGGCAGGCACTTGACCTCTCTGAGCCTTCACTGCCTCATTCCTGTATCTGGGCCGGTGCGCCGTCTTTGCAGGGCGGGTCGGGAAGTGAGGGCCCCGCGCTCCTGCTCTGTGTTGGGTGTGCAGCCTGAAGAGCTCCCTTTCTGGGTGGGTGGGCGATGGTTTGGCGTGGGCCCTGGCCTAGGGCCTCTTCCTGCCTCCCCTGGGGGAGCATTCCTAGCTGTGGGGGCATGGCCGCCCTCATCCCGCTGGTGGGTGGTGGGCCCCGTGTCCTCCTGACTTGGGGCACCCCTCTTGGCCTGGGAGCCTGTCTGTGTCTGGCACCCACCTGGGCTGCAGGGGCCTGGCAGTCTTCACCCCACATGTGGGCTGGGCCCAGCCGGGGAGGGGCTTCTGCTTCCCAGGCCGCCCAGAGGAAGCAGGGGCCCTGATGCAGGAGTAGAGGGGTGGTATGGCCTGGGGAGACCAGCTGTTAACCTTCGCTCTTTCCTGCCCACACCATCCACTGCTGGGAGCCCGGTGAAACCCACTGGAAACCCCATGGGCCAGACCCTGTTTGGGGGTGCTGTTTGGAGCTATCGCTAGCCTTTTCTCACACAAATCTGGGAGATGAGGACAGTCGTCTCCATTGTACAGATTAGCAAACTGAGGCTTAAAGAGGAGATTGGCTGAGAATCACATAGGGAGTGGGTGGTAGGGCCGGAATCCTGCTTCAGGCCCCTTGCCCCTGCCCCCCTAGGAGCCAGAGTCAGCCTTGGGGGACAGGGGCTTCCTGAGTCCCCGAAGGCTGGCCCCCTGCAGGGGATGTGACGACTGAGGGATTAGGTGCTGAGGGAGGCTGTTCTGCAGACTCTCAGAGCCCTGGCTGGCCCTGTGCTAGGGGCCTGGAGCCTCTGCAAGAGCAGGGATCGGGTTTTTCATCCTAAAGGCTTGTGATTTCTCTTGGCCCCGAATTCCTGAGGCCTCCACCCTGGAGAGGAGGGGCTCCCTGGCCACGACTTCTGTCTCTTGGGGGCCCATGCTGTTCGCTGAGCGGACAGACTGCAGGACGGGGCTGCTGCGCGTTCTGTGGGGCCTGACGGGATGTGCGGGCTGGCAGGTGCTGGAAGGGGCAGAAGGCTTCTGGGGTCTGCTGTGTGCCGCCCCACCCCCGCACCTGCCTGCTTCGCTGCCGGTCTGGCTCCCCTGGGACTGGGCTGTTCCCAGCATGCCAGGAGCTCCCCAAACCTGGGGCAGCTGATGGGCGGGATGCTCGTTTTACAGGGGAGGGGTCGCAGGCCCAGAACAGGGAGGAGACTCCCCGGTGGTTGCGTAGCCTGTGACCTGATGTGGCTTGAGGCCAGTCTGTCCTCCGTGGTGAAGGTCAGGGCTGTCATGGCTGCAGGCGGCGGGTTGGGGGAGAGTCTCAGAGCCCTCTCTGCAGACCGGCGTGCGGGTGCCTGGCTGCGGGGTGCCCAGCCTGGGCTCGAGTTCTGTAGCTTCCCGCCTGTGTGACCTTGGGTGGGTCCATCCACCTCTCTGGGCTTCACCTTGGGGATCTGCCCCCTTAACTCCTACCAGCCCTTCCCGACTCCCCACTCCCAGGCCTCCCACACCCCTGGTGTCCTGAGGCCGAGGTCACACTCACTGTCTGCCCTCAGTCCCTCTCGTTGTCACTCACTGTCTCCCCCAGTTAAGGGGAGACTGGAAGCTGTGAGCTGGAGGACAGTACAGGCTGGTGTGGTGGTGCTGCGATCGGGTCAGGGCTAGGCCTGCGGAAGTCCAACAGTCAGGGAAGGCTTCCTGTAGGAGGCGCTACCTTGCCTGCCATGGAGGCGGTGAGCCAGGCTCTGAACGACCAGAAGGCGAGGACCTGCCTGGAGCTTGGCGTGCAGTGGGCATAGCAGCTCACCTTCCACGTCGGCCCAGTGTGTGGGGCCCTGAGTGCTTTGAATGTTCCCATCGAGACCCTAAAGATAAGACCGAGGTGGCTGTGCAGAGACCTTGGGGGAGAGAGTTCTAGGCGTTGGGAACTGCCCGTGCAAAGGCCCTGAGGCAGAGAGAAGCCTGGGCCTCAGCCCAAGATAAGGGAGTCCCTCTGATCTGAACGTGCTGCCTCAGAGCTGGTGAGTGCTCTGTGCCCGGGGTTGTGTGAGGCCAGCCTGGAAGGCCACTTAGGCAGGACCCACAGGAGCCAGTAGTCTCCTAGCAGAGACCACAGCACCCTGGTTTAATGCTGTGACTCAAGCAGGGTCAGCGTGTGCCTGTGAATGAGACTGGCTCCGTTGGCACCATCTCCACAATCAGGAGGAAATTCACTCTGGTTAAAAACAGCATTTATCGCCTCTCTTCTTGTTTATGAAAGTAAGACACATTCATGGAACACTTGGAAAATAGGAAAGAGTGTGGAGACAGGAAAAAAAAGTCCCTCTAGCTGGAGTCTGTCCATGCGCTTATACCTGGGGAGGGGTGCCACCTAAGACTAGAATTTGTCACCGGCTTTTAAACATCATGTCTTTTGGACCATGTCCTTGGTCCATGGCTCTTGGTGCTTGCCCAGCATCCCGCGACACCAGGATTCTGAGGCTGCAAGTGACAGAAACGTGCCAAACGTAACAGAGCACACCGAGGGGCTGCGTGGAAGCTTCTAGAGCACGCCCTGTGTGGACAGCAGCTGTGAGGGTGCAGGGCCTATGCATTGGTGGGGGGGCGGGGCAGGGAAGCCCCTGCTAGGCGAAATCAACTTTGTTTCGCTCTGAGCCAGTGCCCCGGCGCTGGGGAGAACCGACTGTCACGTGGCCCTTTGGCTGGGAGGTGAGGCTGCTGGCTGCCTCTGCCACCAGGTCTACACCCGCTGAGAGGTAGGTGTTGGGGCCAGACTCTTGCCTGGCGCTGGTGTGGGCTCTGCGCCGCCAGGCCCCATCTTTGGGCCTTTCTGGGGCTCCTGGTTTTCTCGGGTCTGAAGATGCGGTGACCAGCTCTGTCCCCAGCACTGTACTGCCATGCCTGGGGGACAGAACAGCTTGGAGGGCGCCTGTTTTGGCTCTGACCAGGGGCTCTTGGTCAGGCTCTGGGCTGGGTGCTCTGTGTCTCTGACCCCCAAGTTACAACTTCTCTACCGAAGAGGCTCATGGCGTTTGTTTAGTAAGCTGTTTGTTTCTGGGAAGCCAAACAGTAACACTACAGAAGTGAAACTGAGGCCCCTGGCCAGCCAGCATCAGTGGGCTGGGAGACACGGACAGGCTCCAGCTCCAGCCCAGCGCTGCCCTGCCTGCGGCCACAGCCCCTGTGCGCTTTCCGAGTCTGGTCCCCCCAGCAGGAGCTAGTCCAGGAAGGCTCAGAGGGTGTTGGGACCAGACCCCCACTGGCCAAGGCAGCTCTGCTGAGTCCTTGGCTGGAGAGGAAGAGCCGAATCTGCAGCCCAGGGACTGGATCACAGAGAGAAAGTGCCCCACGTGGCCCCCGAGGAACTGGGGCACGTGACAGAGGGCGGGTGCAGCAGGACCCAGGAGCGCCTGGCTGTGCCCATTGCTGCCTCCTTGGATCTGCGGGGAGCCCACCCTAAGCCCTGTGCTGGGCCGGGACACACACATGGCCCCCAGGCAGCTCTCAGGGGCTTCCCAGGATCTTGGGGAGGGTGAGGACCCAGACCCATGGTCGGGTTGCTGCATGGCACACACCAGGCCCTGTCGCCCAGAGCAGGGAGCCACACGCTGCCAGAGGTGGGAGGTACTTTGCAGAGGACACCCGTGGCTAGGGTCCCAGGCCTGCCCAGGGGTCCCTGCTGCAGAGGGGATGCAGATGCCCCAGAATTGGATCTGCGCCTGCCCTGCTGGACTCCCGAGGGGCCCATGCACCGCTGACATCTGCCGAGGCAGCGGGTGCCCTTCGTGCCACGGACGGGGCTGTTGGAGGCTGCAGTGGGCCTCCAGGCCTCCAGTCCAGTGTCAGGGGCAGGACAGGGCCTGCGCCTGGTGCCAGCTGGCCCTGAGACTGCTCGGGTTCTTGTCCAAAGTCGGGGCAGGCGTCTGGTGTGCCCTCAGGGAGCAGGGCCAGGGGAGGGTTGAGTGACTTCCTGGGCTGGGCCTGGTGGATTTGAGGGGTGCCAGGGTCTGCACGTGGGCTGGGCAGGCTTCCGGGGGGGGCGCTGCCTCCCTTCACACTGCCCCCCACTCAGGGCCTGGGCTCTTCATGTGCCGCTGGGCTCGTGCACACACGCAGGCTGCAGCCCCCGCTTGGTGCGCCCCTCCCCCTCCTGGGAGGTGGCTGGCTGAAGCTGGGTCCCCTCAGAGGGGCGGGTGGGCTCTGAACGGTAGGTGTGCCAAGGGTGCTTGGTTTTGTCCGCACCACCCTCTAGGGCCAGGCGTGTCCTGTGTTGGCCGAGGGCATGGGGTGAGGCCGGGCTGCCCAAAGCCTGAGTGGCCCCTTGCTTCTGCCTCTGAGAAGAGCGCCAGGCGTGGTGCCACTCTGCCCGGCTCCCCCGCTCCCCTGCCCTGGCCCCGTGCACCCTGGGCTGGGTTCCTGACCGTTGTGAGGAGGCCCTTCAGACTGCTGACCCCCGAGTCGGGTTGGGCTGTGCCCCAGGGTGGAGACGAGCCCTGGGCTGGGCTCTGGTCTAGATGATGATGTGACCGCCCGTCTGGTAGCTCCTGGCTACATCTGAGGCCAGTCGCGTGCGCCCCCAGGAGTGGCGGGTGGAGAGGCGCTTGCAGACAGGCTGGTGAAGAGCAGAGGAGTTTTCTGGGTGTCATGCTGGGAGACGTGTTAGGGCATCGGACCGAAATAGACACGCTCGCAGCTTCGAGGGCCGCGCTGGCGCCGTGTTCTCTGGTGTCTTCCCTCCGCCAGCAGGCGGGGCGTGGGCAGTGGGAGAGTGGGGCCTCGGTGTCCTTCCACGTGGCCCACAGGCCTGGAGGGCAGCAGGAGTGCTGAGCCTGGGGGATGACCGACCAGAGCTTCTCTCTGGGGCTTCACCCAAGTCCCGCCTCGCTGGGCCTGTGTCCCGGTGATTCCTGGCGGGGCAGGGTGGTGTGTGCCCGTGAGGATGGAGGTGCAGCTGGAGTGTGTCTGTGAAGCCTGGTGGCCTGGACCTAGGACTTCAGGGTGAGGGGACTCGGCCAGAGAGCTGGACCCCTCCCGGGCTGCTGCATGCTGGCCACTGGCTGTGCTTTCTCCAGGCATGGCCACGAGCTCACCATCATGGAATTTGTGAAACCCAAGCCTGGCTCAGTGGAAAATCTGTTTTTAATTTCTGGCCGGCATCTGGGAGCCACAGCCAAGTGTGTTCGGGCTGGGGAGCAAAGGGCTGCACACCCGGCTCAGCTCCACGGCCCTCAGCACCCAGCCAGCCTGGCCCGGGGGTGAGGGAGCCTCTTCTGGAACTTTCCTCAGGAGGCCTGTGCTGGCCCACACCCTGTCTCCATTACTCAAGTGTGGGGGCCCTGGGTGTCCCTGCTGGCCCCAGGCCCCTGCCCTGGAGGATGGGTGCCACCCCTGGCCTGGGGGAATGGGTGTCACCCCTGGCCTGGAGGATGGGTGCCACCCCTGGCCTGGGGGATGGGTGCCACCCCTGCCCTGGGTGGTCTGGGGACCAACAAGGCCGTGTGTGTAGCTTGGCTACAGTGGGTGCTGAGGCAGAGGGCCAGCGCTAGGGGAGGGGGCAGTGCCATGTGGGGTGCGTCCTTCCCAGTGGGAGACCCCAGACGTAGGAGCTGTGGCAGCAGCTCAGCCTGGTGCCCCTCCCCTTTCCTCTCCCAGGCCCGGGGCTCCAGCCAGGACATCTCTGGGTTCCTAGAGGGTGCCTTGGGGTGTGGGACGCTGCCAGCCTCCTGGACACCCTGACCTGGTCTCTTCCTCTGGAGAAGGGCCTTTGGCAGCCCCAGGGCTGAGGTGGACAAGCCCCAGAGGCACTGGAGGGGTCCATGGCTCCCCCTTCCCACTCCATCCCCGCTCCGCTGCCTTGGTCACAGCTGCCAGGGCCTCCCAGGACGCAGGTCTGCAGCCTGGACCTGGTGCTGGGCCCTCACTCACACTGTCCCTCTCTGGGAGTGCTCACCCCACACCTCACCATGCCCTGCTGGCACCCGCTGACCCTGTAATGGCAGTTTAGGGCACCCCCGGAAGCTCCTGCACCCCTCCCCCGATCTCCCTGGTTCCCACAGTTTGTGCTTCCAGGCCTGCACTGCTGGGGTCTTGGGAGATGCCAGCCCACCAGGAGCTGTGTCTGCGGGTCCCATGCCCCGTCCCCAGGGCCAGGCCTGGCGCTGAGTATGGACACCCTGTGTGTAGTGGTCCTCGGTCGGGCCAGCTCCTGAGGCTCTGTGCGTGGTGAGGCCGGTGTGACCGACAGGAGGACACGGGAGTGCGGGCCGGTGAGGTCCCAGGTCCCTGGTGGAATTTGGACTTGCCTCCTCTTTGGAGCTTGCTGTTTACCAGCTGGCCAGGCCACCTCCCCCGGAGAGTTGCTACAGGGGGAGGGGGTCAGCCCTTCTCCGGGGGCTCCCGCTCTGGCAGGCACACAGCCCTCCTGAGTCCCTCTCATCCGCCCGGCAGCGGTGGGACCTCAGGCTGCGGTCACGCCCCCGGGCTGGGATCCCGACCCCACCCCACTAGCACATGACCTGAAGGAAGAGCCCGATCTCCTGGAGCCTACCCAAGTCACCCCTGGACTGCCGGTCCCAAGTCTCCCTGCCAGCACCGGCGCCTGGGTGCACGTGATTTCCCACAAGGAGGCCCCACCACTGGGACGGCAGGGTGGCGGGGAAGCGGCCTCTGGCGCTGTGCTTGGGGCAGCCATGGGCCCACACTTCCCGTCAGAACCTCCGTGAGGGTCTCCCGGTGGGGCGGCGTCTCCCCAGCCTGGCCGCGGGCTTTGGTGGCCTGCAGAGGGGCCGAGTGGACAGGCCAGCTCTCGGGGTCAGTTGCTGATGGCACGGCAGCGGCTCTGCCGGCAGGGGTGCGTGTTCAGCAGGCAGTGTGTCCATGCTTCTGACGTGCTCCCCGCGTGTGGCGTGCTCCCTCGCAGGCTTCCGTGCCACGTGCTGCCAGGACGCCTAGCTGAGCTGCCTGTGCAGGTGACACGTGGAGGTGCTGCCCCAGGGTCACGCGTGGCCCTGCCGGCCTGGTGGCCTGGGGCCTCCTGGTGCAGCCTGAGCCGGCGCTGTGTGGTGCGCATACCCGTGCGCTGACAGCCCACATCTGGGCTGTGCCAAAGGGGCAGAGCGGGTGCCGGGGGGGGGCCGCAGCAGGTCGTGGTGGGGACAGGCCTCCAGCCTTGTGCGCTCTCACGCTGTGGCCTCCCGGCTGCGATGGGGCTCAGCCTCTGCTGCACGGGCTTTTATTAGTAAGATTTGGTGATACACCATGGCCCTCCCCTTACAGGGCCGGCTGGATAGCCCCCTTGTAGCTGGACTGCCAGCAAGTCTGAGGCTGAGCTGGGGATCCGCCCACCCTGCTGGGACCACCCGCCTGCACAGGGAGCCCGCTGAGGCTCACACAGAGACCACCTCTGCCCTCGGGCCCCTGTCCCTCGTCCCCTCGCCGGCGCTGGGAGGACCCGCTGGAGGCCAGGGACTTGTCAGGTCCCCTGATAGGCCTCAGATTTGGGCCTGGGCCTGAAATGGGACGGAGTGAGGCTTCAGACCCTGAGCTGTGGCTCATCAGGTGTTTTCAGAGCCGGTGGGGACTGTGGGGGCCTTAGGGCCTGGGGGGAGCGCCTGGACACAGGGCCGGGCAGGGGCCTCCTTGGTGGATACATTCCACGGCCGGGGCTGCAGGGCCTTGGGACCGGTGGGGTGGGCTGGGGCTGAGAAACAGCAGCTGTAGGGCCGGGAGGGGTGGGTGGACGGGCCCCCAGCCCCGTGCACGTGTGTCCGCGCCAAGTCCTCACAGCGCAGTGCTTGAGGCGCGCTCAGGTGGCGGGCGGCCAGCGCTGTGGCCCGCGGTCAGGATACGGGCCCCAGTGCCTTGTCTCGCCTGACTGAGTGCTGACATCACTTCCATCACAGACGGAAAATTCCATTTGGTCAGAGCCCAGATGCTGATCAAACATTTCCCATTCAGAGGGGACGCCAGGCTGTTGAAAGGGAAGGCGGGGCCGCCACGGGAACGCCAGGGGAAGGCTGTTCTCTGGACGAGGGCAGAGGTCAGGCCCCCCGGCCCCTGGGCGGGAGGAAGCAGCTGCCCACTGCCGTGCGCCCCAGGCCTGGCTCCGGCACCCACGTGGGCTCTGCTGCTCTGCAGCAGTGGGCTGGGGCCCTGTGTCATCCAGGAAGAGGGTGCTGTCACCTCTCCACAGGGCTGAGTGAGGCTGTCCTGGTGGAGGCCCCGCAGCCTGCCTCCCGGGGCTGTGCCAGGGGCCCACGAGCAGCCCAGTGGGGTCCAGGTTTAAGGCTGGCCTCGTCCAGGAGAAAGCCGTCCTGCCAGAGAGAAAGCTGCCCCAGCCTGTCAGAGCTTGGGGTGGGGGGCAGGGGCCCCGTGTTTCTGAGTGTCCACTGTGGGCCAGGCCTCAGGGCCAGGGGGGGCACCACCCCGGCTAAATTGATGAGCTCAGCGAGGCCTTTCCAGCGCCCCCTAGGGGAGGTGTGGGCAGACAGACCTGGCGCTTAAAGGGTGGAAATAGGGCCCTGTCATCACGGTCAGGAAGGGCTTTCTGGAGCTGGGCAGACAGCACAGGAGGGGAGGGGGCGGAAACCCAGCTGCCCGGACGCCTGGCTTCCTGTGTGTTGGGCTAAAGGGGTGACATATAGCACCTGGGTCTCTGCCTGTCCTTGCCTTCAGGGAAGCCTCTGGAAGTCACTCTCCTGCCCTCAGGTACCCCTCCTGGAGCCCCGGGACACACTCTCACCCTCAAGGCCCTGGACCCAGGGCTCCCCGGCGCTGGGCCTGCCTTGCCCCTGCCTGTCACTCGTTCGGCCCGTGAGGCAGGGGTGGAACAGGAGGCTCCTCCCCCAGGGCTGTGACTCTTAGGGCCCCCAGGCAGGTGGCTGTGCCTGTGCGTGAGGCCTCTCTCGGCTCCCCGTCGCTGGCAGGGGTCCGATGCCCAGGTGCTTGGGAACCCCTCCCCGCCTGCCCCCCCAGGACCACAGCGCTCGCAGACACAGGCTGCTGTTGGCACTGCTGCTGGGAGCTCGGGCGGCAGCTTCACGTGTGTGGGTGTGAGTGAGCATGTGAACACGTGTGGGCATGAATACGCGTGGGTGGGCGTGAACGTGCACACGCCCACTTTGTCCCCGAGTGGCCCGGACTCCCCCCCAGCAGCTGGGACAGCGGCTCCCTTTCCCCAGCCCACCTGGCTGCGTGGGTAGAGCTGGCCTGGGAGCAGTACCCCGAGGGCTCCCCACGGAGGCACTGTTCTAAGTCTTTATGGGCGTTAGCTCATTTCATCTCACAGCAGCCCTGCTAGGTAAGGGAGTGACGCCACTGTCCCTGTTCTATACGCGGGGAAACTGAGGCACGGGGACACTGACCCACGGTCACATTCTAGAACCAGGCAAAGCAGCGTTCGAACCCCAGCCCTCTGGTTCCCCTCAAGACTAGCCGCCCCTCTGGGCTGGGCAGGAGCCACTCCCTCACACCTCTGTCCAGCAGCAGGCTGCCTCCTGGTGGTGACACCCGGGGTGTCCCTCCCCTCGACCTCTGCTCCCGGGGGACTGGGCACCAGCAGGGACTGCAGCATCGCCATAAGCCGGCCCTTCTCCCACGTGACAGCTGGGAGGGACTGGGAAATGTCACATTCCCAGAAGAGGAAGCAGGGCCTGCGGGAGCCGCACTGGCTCTCACGTGGCAGAGCTGGGAGCAGGCCAGGGGCCTCCCACGGCTGGCTGAAAAGAGCTACTGACAGGTTTCTGGGTTCGTGTTTTAATTATAAAGGTAGTGTGGTTCGTGGTTTAGGGGAAAAAAAAAAAAAAGATAACCAAAAAAGGAAAAAAGAAAAAAAAAAGAACCCAACAACAAAAAACAAACGAAATCAAAGCTGTAGGAGATCCAAGTGCGCCTCCCGGGTGCCCAGGCCTGGCACGGCGCCTTCTGGGCAGTGTCAGCTGTGGTGGCCTCTGCCCAGAGGGCTCTTCCCCGACCTGCTGGATGATGATGCGCCCTTGCAGACTCGCCCTGCTACTCCTGCCTGTTCTGCTTGTTCTGTTTTTCATGGCCCGGCTCCCGTCCAGCAGGCCCCAGCCCCAGCCGCCTGCAGCAGCCCGGCAGCCCCGAGGACGGGGGCTCTGCCTGTCGGGCGCCTGCCAGGCCCTGGCACCTGACACGTTTCCCAGACAAGCGGTGAGCCCAGCTGTGCCCCACCCCGGCCTTGCCCCAGGCGCTAGGATCCTGCTTGGCCAGTGACGCTTATCTTACCTTAGTTTTCTCATCTGGCGAACGGGAGTGGGGGTCCTGGCGCCACCCGGGCGGTGGTCTAGGCCCGCGAGTTCTTTGGCAAGCCCCGATGACCGTGTGAGCCCTGGCCTCGTGCGCTGCCAGGCTGGGTGGACTCAGGGCCCCAGAGGGGGTGCCGCCTGCCCTGGGCCCGATTCCCCGGCTTCCTCACTCCAAGAGGGGTTTCCTTGAGGGGGTGCATGTAGATGCACTGATTTCAGCATCAGCTCCACGCACGCTGTGTTCCGCACGTGGTGGCGGGTGAGGGGATCCGGCAGGAGAGGAGGTGGCGCGAGGTGGGGGGTGGTAGGCGGGCTCCGGCTGCGGCAGGAGGGGCAGCGGTCGCTGCCAGCGCTTGGCCGAGCTGGGGCTGGCGGGGGCCAGGCTGGTGAATGGGGCTCGTTGCTGGTGGAGATGTCTAGGCAGGCGTGTGGCGTGGTCCGACTGAGGATTTAGGGGAGCAGCCCGCAGGCGGGGGCGGCAGGGCCTGCGGCCGCTGTGCTTGGTCTCCAGCTTGTGCGTGTGAAGGCGGAGCCCACTAGGCGGTGCTGTTCCTCGCACCCTGCTGTGTGCTGTGGGGTGGGGCGGGGTTTGTGGCTGACACTAGGCCCCTGAGGTGAGTCCCCTCCCCCATGACTGGCGCCTGTCCCTGTGACGGCCCTTGATTTCCACCAGAGACCCCCTGCTGTGGCCTGGCTGGTGTCCCTGTGT
>NW_020175045.1:2289693-2304203 GCF_003031525.2 Neophocaena asiaeorientalis asiaeorientalis
CCCCCCCCCCGCCACTGGCCTCGAGGTCCCCTCTGTGAGGAGAGCACCCTGGGACCTTGACAAGGTATGCTCTGGAGCCAGCACCCTGGGCCCCCTCCCTTCCCCCACCCAGCTGGTGGGCCAGGGTGGCCAGGTCCTGTCAGACCCTCCTGCCTGTGCTGCAGCCTCGTGGCGGTGCCCCGGCCTTTCCCAAGAGGGTGCCCCACGCTGGGCCTCATGCGGGAGGGCAGAGGCCCAGCCTCCAAACAGCACATCGGCTCCCAGGGCACCCGCGTGGCTTTGGATCATGGCTGGAGGTGCAGGCCCAGGTCAGGGGGAAGGTGGGAGAGCCCTGCCTCGGGTGTGGGGGTCATCAGGGATGGAGGGCTGGGCAGGCTGGCTGCTGGGAGGGCAGGGGGTACCGTCCTGCGTCTGCTGCCTGGCAGCTGGCTCCTGGGATACAGCCGCTGGGCACCAGGGCTGTGATCCCGCGGTCCCAGTGCCTCTGTGGCTGAGCCTCTGGTCCCGAGGGGGCCCCGCAGGAGGCAGGCGGGCCTGGGCGTTCCACCCCCCGGTGGCTCCCTAGGCTCACGGCCACATCGCTGAGTGTCAGGACGCGAAGAGGGTGTTTCCAGGTCCCCCTGAGGTCTGCTTGTCTCTGTAGTAGTGCCGGCAGGGGCAGCTAAGGGGTGTCCATGGTCGCACCACCACGGGGCGGGCACCTCTCTGCGGTACTTACTTGGACCCCCCCCATGAGGTGTACATGGTCAGGGCTAGCCTGCTGCCCTGCAGCCCTGCGTCAGCTACCACTCTCAACCCAGCAAAGCACGTGTGGGCAGAAAGGCTGTGATGTGGGCACATGGGTTCTTCCTCCTTACCTCCTCTGAGGCTGGTTTTTTAACTGGTGAAGTGGTGGTGAAGCACTGGGCCAGGCAAACTGAAGAGCGTGGTGCCCAGGCCAGGCCGGGCTGGTGCCTGTTGTGACACATGAAGGCTCTGGGCTGTGTCCCTGTTACTCTGTCCACCTGAGGCCCCAGCCCAGGACTGAGCCCGCAGCGCGTGTCACCACTGGATCCAGTCAGCTGCTTTCCGTGGGGGACGCTGGCCTCAGTGACAGAAGGGTGCTGGGGGGCACTTCCTCGTCCCCCGGTGCCTCCTGGGATGTGGTTGGAGCGTGCTGGCCCTTCAGGCTGCCCGAGGCTCAGGGGCTCACAGAGGCGGTCAGACCCAGAGTAGTCTCAGCACTCAGGGCGAGGATGGTGACGGTGCTGATGGCCCCACACCCAGGGCCCTGCAGCGGGTGTGGGTGGCCTTCCCTGAGACTCTGTGCCTACCTCTTGTGGGGAGGCAGCATCACCCCCTGTTTACAAAAGGGAAACTGAGGCTCAGGGAGAGTAAGGGCCTTCCCTGGCCACGTGCCCAGTTAGCAACTGTGCTGGCCCTGCCCAGGGTCCCCCGCCAGCACCTCCTCACAGCGCCTGGGCCAGAATCCCTGTTCAAAGATATGTGCCTTGGGCTCTGGGGCCCAGGAGGTGGTGGGCTCCCATGGGGAGCACACAGGGCCTGGGCAGGGTTAGGAGAGGGGATCCCATGGTTTTGCCCACCTGGGCCCTCCAAGTGGGGCTTAGAGTCTTGGTGTCTAGGAGTGAAGACATGAGTCAGGGGTCCCGAGTCTCGGGTCCTGAGTCTGGGTGACCACAGGCACATCACCCAGGTGCTGGGAGCCTCTATCCCCAGGGCTGGGGGAGGGTTCAGTGGGAGAGCGCGCCGGTCCCGTGGCCCAGGCGCAGGTGGAATTCGCTGGTACTGCAGTTGGGTGCAGAGCCAGGGCGGGGGTCCACACCTCCAGCACCACTTCCCAACCTCCCTCAGGCGCTGCTGCTGCTGGGGGCGGCCGCGCTGGCCTGCCTCGCCCTGGACCTCCTCTTCCTGCTCGTCTACTCCTTCTGGCTGTGCTGCCGGCGGCGCAAGAGCGAGGAGCACCTGGACGCCGACTGCTGCTGCACCGCCTGGTGCGTCATCATCGCCACTCTGGTCTGCAGGTGAGGGGGCGGGGCGGGCCGGGGGGGCGTGGTCGGTGAGGGGCGTGGCTAGAGTGGGGGGGCGGGCAGGATAGAGGGGTGACTGGGCCGAGAGGAGAGGGGCCGGGTGGGCCGGCCGGGGGCGGGGGCAGGGGAAGCTGGGGGCGGAGCGGGCCGGGGCTCCCGGGCCTGTGCCCTCATGCGGCCCCGCCCTGTCCCAGCGCCGGTATCGCCGTGGGGTTCTACGGCAATGGGGAGACCAGTGACGGCATACATCGGGCCACCTACTCGCTCCGCCACGCCAACCGCACGGTGGCGGGGGTCCAGGACCGCGTGAGTGGCCGCATGGGAGGGGCCTCTTTTCCTGCTCCTAAACTGCGTGTGTGCGCGTGTGCCCCAGTGTGTGGGAGCGAGGCGTGGGCGTGTGTGGGAGCGGGCCCGTGCCCCGGCTCACGCCACCCCGAACCTGGCGCAGGTGTGGGACACCGCAGCTGCCCTGAACCGCTCGGCGGAGCCCAGCCTGCAGAGCCTGGAGCGGCAGCTGGCCGCCCGGCCAGAGCCCCTGCGGGCGGTCCAGCGGCTGCAGAGCCTGCTCGAAACGCTGCTGGGCTACACGGCTGCCATCCCATTTTGGAGGAACCCAGCCGTGTCTCTGGAGGCGCTGGCCGAGCAGGTGGACCTCTATGACTGGTACAGGTGCGGCCCTCTTTCCTTCCTGCCCCGCTCGGTTCCCACTAGTCTCTATGGGCCAGTCGGCGCCCAGCTCCCAGTGCCTGAGGTCTTTTGGGGCGAGGGGCTGGGGCCTCTGGTGGTCACTGTGGCAGGAGTCCCCCATGGGGACATACGTTACAAGAGTGAGGGCAGTCTCCATATCCCAGAACTGCCTGTGGAAGCTCCTCTGGGCTGTTTGCCTGGCTCTGCCCCAGCACCCCCTTTCTGCTGCCCTGGGATTGGGCCCCCCGTGCCCGGCCCACGTGTACGCTGTGCCCCCAGGTGGCTGGGCTACTTGGGCCTGCTGCTGTTCGACGTGGCCATCTGCCTCCTGGTACTGGTCGGCCTCATCCGCAGCTCCAAGGGGATCCTGGTCGGGTGAGTCTGTGGGCCCTCAGGGCAGGGGGAGGGGGTGGGGCACCTGCAGCACCGTGTCCCCTGAGTCAGCCCTGTCCCACCCTCCTGTCTGTGGGTCCAGCCTGGCGTGGGGTGCAGCCCTCACCCCGGCCTGGAGGGTGCTGACTGACTCTCTTTGCCCCAAGGGTCTGCCTGCTGGGGGTCCTGGCCCTGATCATCAGCTGGGGCGCACTGGGCTTGGAGCTGGCCGTGTCTGTGGTAGGTGATGGAGAGGACAGGTGATCCCCGTCTGCTGGCCGAGCACGGGGGGTGGGGTGGGGGATGCCACACTCATCGCCCCTCCCCTCTTCCCCTGGGGGCCTGTCACGGGCGCACGGCCCGTCAGTCCCTGCCGCCCGCAGACTCACGCCACCTTCCTGAGCCAAACGCAGACCCTGGGGGACCAGGCTCCACCCCTGAGAGCTGAGGGGTCTGGGGCGGGCGGACGCCCAGCTCAGTCATCCCATCCTCCTTGCCTGCACCCACCCCAGGGCTCCAGCGACTTCTGCGTGGACCCCGACACCTACGTGACCAGGATGGTGGAGGAGCGCTCGGTGCTGAGCGGGGGTGAGTCTGCAGTTGTGTCCCAGCAGTCCCAGCCACACGTGAGTGCCAGCTGCTGCCTGCAGGGCCACAGGCCATCTGGGTCAGGCCTTGCGCTGGCTCTGTTGACTGGTGGCGAAAGTCAAGTGTGGGGCTTTCTTATGTTTCCGACATAAGTTCCGTAGGAACCCAGATCTTGGCAGCCAAGTATGGGTGCGGCGCGGAGAGGCTGCCCTGGGCCGTGATGGACCTTACGCCTGGCCCGCATCGTGTACTGGATCCCAGAGAGCCGCCAAGAAGAGACCAGAGAGCACAGGGCGGGGGTGTGGGGGGCAGATGTTAGGCAGTTGGGGTCCAAGGCTTCTTTGCCAGCTCTGGCTGGGCTTGAAAAATCTTAGGTTTTCAAAATCAGAATTATAAGTGAATCCCCATCTCTGAACGTTGGACGCTGAATCAACACCTGTTTTAATGGGGATGAGTAGGCCACCTGCACGCTCCGGCTTCGTGCCCCCTTTTTGGGGTGACATTCTGGCCTAAGAACTGTTCTGCCCAACTGGCCTGGGAGCAGATGCCCGCCCCCAGTGCCCTGTCTGCTGCTCCCCAGGGAGGGGAGGTATGAGGCCGCCCCCCAAGAGAGAACTGTGTACATTTCAGGGACACGGCTCAGAGCAGAAGGGCCTGGGTCCTGGCCCCAGGCTCCCTGGGGACCATGTGCCCCTCGCACCTGCGCGCTCAGATACACACAGGTGTATACGTGTAAATGCGCACACAACATACGCAGACGCGCGCATAGACACCCACGTGTGCAGACACACGTGTTCACAGGTACACCTGCGTACACGACATGCAGACACAGCCGTACACGTGCAGGTAGGTGCATGCACACGCAGGTGTGGAGACACCCGTTACACACACACAGACACGCACGTGTAGAGACACATCACAAGCAGACACACAGGCACACGCGGACGGCTGGAGTGGCTCAGCCGCCCTGACCTCTCTCCACAGACATCCTTCAGTACTACCTGGCCTGCTCGCCCCGTGCCGCCAACCCCTTCCAGCAGGTGAGAGCTCGGCTGCTCCGGCCCCGCAGAGCACCTGGTCCCCTGGCCCCTGCCCCCAGGTGCCCACAGACCACGAGGCCCACTCTCACACCTCGTCAGGCCCCTGGGGCCCCAGGAGCTGTCGGGAGGCAGTTGGGCGAACGCCACGTTGACATTGCTAACTGTCCCCGGGGTTGCCACCCTGACAGCCTCAGCACAAGCCTTTTGGGGTGGCCTGCTTAATGCCCTCGAATCCCTGGGACTCCTTTCATTTCTCAGGCTGCCCCAGCCATCTCTGTAGGGCAAAGCCGATTGTCTGGCAGGTGTGGGAGGAGCCCAGGGATGCCCCATGGAAGCAGGGGTCCTGTGCCTGCTCTGTGGAATAACCGGATGGATGTTGTCATGATGGAATTTGAAGGGAAGCCATGTAGCCCACTGCCTGTCATTCCACGTAACTGTGCGGCCCTCTGGGGTCCTCAGGACTGTTTATCTGCTCTAAAGACGCTGTATTTTCACTGTGTGGCCTCTGGGGTGTGTGGTCATCTGGGGGGCCAAGAAAAGGTGTCCCACAGGCCCACAGAGCAGACTGCCGGGCACAGCCATCCCACTCCATGAGCTCGTGGCCTCACAGGCTGGACGCCCCTTGGGCCAGCAGAAGCCAAAGGCCCTGGAGCTGGCCTGCGCCGCGTGTGGGTGGGGACCTCGGGGAGGGAGAGACGGCTGCCCCCACCCCCGCTGGAATCAGCCGGCCTCTCTGTGGAGCAGAAGCTGTCGGGCAGCCACAAGGCTCTGGTGGAGATGCAGGACGTGGTGGCTGAGCTCCTGAAGACCGTCCCGCGGGAGCACCCGGCCACCAAGGTGAGGGCTTGTGGGTGTGGTCAGTGGAGCCAGTGGGATCCCTCTTCTCATCACGAAAGGGAGGTGGGGTGCAGACACTGCTCAGGCTGCCTCCCGCAGGACCCTGCTGGGGGGTCTGGCCTTCTCTCCTACCTCCCATCCTTCCCTCACGTCCCCGAGGATTTTTGGTAGGTTTTACGGGGCAGACACACACACACACACACACACTCACACGCGCGCGCGTACACACACACACGCATGCACACATACACTATAGGACCAGCCTCACTCTGCACAGAGTATCTTGGACAGTGTTTTGTCCCTTAAGATATTCTGAAAACTTCCATTGTCTTAAACTGTTCCTTAAAACGTGATTTTTAAAAGAACCAGGCCCGTGTCAGAGACACGCGGGCGTTTGTTGTTTCTCCCGTTACAACGAAGGCCCTGCCCTGGTGGCCGCGTGGGCAGGTGCTGTGCGTCCCATCTCCTCACTGTCCCCCTCACGTCTTTAGCAGCCCCCTGAGACCAGGGCACAGACTTGGGGGGCCCCCTTTCTCAAAGCCAAGGGTCCTCAGGGCCTGTGCCAGGACTGTGGGGGTCAAGGGGGTCTCGACGGCAGGGTGTGGGGTGGAGGGAGGCCTGCGGCTGGCTCAGGACCCTTTCCGGAACGTTGTGCTGACCTGGCATGGTCCACGCCCTCCAGGACCCCCTGCTCCGTGTCCAGGAGGCGCTGAACGGCACGGAGGTGAACCTGCAGCACCTCACCGCCTTGGTGGACTGCCGCAGCCTGCACCTGGTGAGAGCCGTCTCCTAGAGCCGGCCCATGGCTGAGCAGGCACGGGGAGCGGCAGGGAGCAGTGGGGAGCAGCTAGGGGCGGAGTAAGGGGAAGGGGAGTGGCTAGGGGAGGGCAGGGGGAGGGGAGCAGTCCCAGGGCCTCTGCCCAGCCTCCAGTGGGGGCAGTGCAGGCTGCTGGGGGCTCCCTGTGCACACTTCATCTCACCCTGTGCTTCCCCGTCTCTCTCTCTGTGTCCCCGCCCCCATTCCCGCCTGCCCTCAGGACTACGTGCAGGCCCTCACAGGCTTCTGCTACGATGGCGTCGAGGGCCTCATCTACCTGGCCCTCTTCTCCTTTGTCACAGCCCTCATGTTCAGCTCCATCGTCTGCAGTGTCCCACACACCTGGCAGCAGAAGAGGTGAGGGGCTAGGGAGGTGCTGGAACCTGCCCCAGGCCACACAGCAGCTGGGGCCGTGTCTTCTGGACACCCCATGTCGTAGCCAGGAGACAGGCAGGAAGGCCTCCTCACCTCTTGACACTCCCGGGGCCTCTGTAGCAACAGCCCAGAGGCGGTCCCGGTCCAGGCGACACTCGAGTCCGGAGCAGGCAGGGAGAACCGGGGTCCCCTGCCTGCTGCTGCTGGCTCTGTGCCCACAGCTGTCCCCACTTCTGACTGGCTGGATGTCTCATCCGTCCCCCCACCCCTGGGTGCAGGTGTGCAGTGCTGTTGAGGGGGGAGACCAGCTGACTGCGGGACTCAGAGCTTCTGCAGGGAGTGCCCCACATGGCCCTGGCCTCCGTGGCCCCCTCAGCTGGGTGACCAGGATGGCAGCTACCTCCCATGGGCCACTGTGTCTTTATCTTTGAAGTAGTGGTCCTGGTGGCCCCTGCCTCAGTCTCCCCAGTCAGTACTGGATTGAATGGTACATGGGTATGCCAGGCCCGCCGTCCTCGAGCCCCTGTGGTGTGTCTCCCATTTGGGCTGTGGCTGTCTCTTGGTGGCCCAGCCCGTTTGGCGAGCAGGCCAGCTCAGATCTCTTCCTTTCGTCTGGATTTCTACTCTACTTTCTGTTGGGATGGTGTTGGTGCTGGCGGTGGCGGTCACGGTGACAATGGTGCTGGTCACGGTGGTGGTGGAGATGGCGAGAATGGTGATGACAGTGGTACTCATGGGAGTGGTGATGGGGGCGGTAGTAAAGATGGCAGCTGTAGGGGGGTGGCTAAGAGCACACCCCTGGAACCTCATGGCCTGGATTCAGATCCCAGCTGTACCCTTGCTCATTGGGTGACCATAGGCAAGTCACTTAACCACTCTGGGCCTCAGTCTCCCTGCCTGTAGGATGGGGGTTAGAAGAGTACAACCTCTTAGCGTGACGTGAGCCCTAGATGAACTACTGCATGCAAGCGCTCGGCCCTGGGCTTGGCTGGGAACTGGCACTTGGTCAGTCGCTGCTGCGACCCCACTTGTCTCACTACGAGGGCACGGCGGAGGGACCCTCTGCTCAAGGCCACCCAGCCGGTGGTGGGGAGGTGGGACGTGAGCCCAGGCCTGGCTGGCCTGTACCCTCACCACCAGGCAGCCCAGTCCCAAGTCCCACCCAGACCAGGCAGAACGTGAGGCCCCACACACCGGAGCACCAGAGGCCCGGCCCACGGCTCCCTGGGCTCGCCCTGCAGCGGCCTGGCTGGAGTGGCGGGCAGGGAGCCAGGGGGCGGCGGAGTCTGGAGGACTGGGCTCAGGCCTCTCGGGGCGGGCTGGGACGGCAGGCACCTGGCCCTCTGTGCTCCCGCAGGAGGGGCCTTGTCCCCTTTTTTTAATAGACAGTCGGTGTCCGTGTGCATAGGCTGAGGTGCGGGTTCCTCGGTGTCCCCGGGCCACTTACCCACAGTCCCGTTGTGGGTAGGTGACAGAACCAGGATTGGAACCAGCTGTGTCTGCACAAGAGCTGAGCCCCTGTGGGTCTTGTGGCTGGCTGCCTCACGCCAGGGCCTGAAGCTGTGCTGGGTCCCTCCCTGCAGGGGCCCTGATGAGGATGGGGGGGAGGAGGCCGCCCCAGGGCCGAGGCCGGCACACGACAGCCTCTACCGCGTCCACATGCCCAGCTTGTACAGCTGCGGCAGCAGCTATGGCAGCGAGACCAGCATCCCGGCCGCAGCACACACTGTCAGCAACGCCCCGGTCACCGAGTATATGTGAGTGAGGCATGCTGGGAGCGGGTGGGGCAGCCCAGGTTGGGACGGCAGACCCGAGCCCTGGGATAGGCTGCCTGGGGCTCAGTGTGGCTGGCATGCACGGCTGCCGTGGCTTGGAGTGGGGATGCAGCCCCACCGCAGGGAGCAGGGACTTGAGCTGCTGCAGTGGGGAGGGGTGGGGCCTCCCCGGGGGCCGTCCGGGCTCTGAGTAGGCTTGGCCTGCTGCTCCCACATGCCTGGGTGGAGGCCATGGGGAGGCCACTCTGTCAGATGGAGCGTCTGCGTCTCGTGCAGGGAATGACGTTGCCAAGGGCCCTGGGCCTGGCCGCGTGGTGGGCAGGCAGCCGGCGGGGCCGGGCTGAGGCTGGCAGGTGGCCACCATGGGCCTGCTCGGAGCCCCTCACTGTGTGCCGGGTTCCCGGGACCCCAGGCCCTTGCTGGCAGGCAGTATGCAGAGTGGTGGGGAAGATGCATGGAGTCCTGCTAGCTCCAGGACGGGCCCCGTTGGCCCAGGGCTGGGACTGCCATGGCCAGTGGGCACTCACAGCCCCCCCTTCCTCTCACCTTAGGAGTCAGAATGCCAATTTCCAGAATCCCCGCTGTGAGAACACCCCTCTCATCGGGCGCGAGTCCCCGCCGCCTTCAGTAAGTCTTGGGGCCGGAGGGTGGGTAGGGGCCCCACCCCGCCGCCTCGTGTCTGCTGTGGTCTTCACAGGCAGGGCAGGCCCTGCACGCGGCCCCGAGCCTTCAGTGCCAGGGCTGAGTGTGGGTCCCAGCCAGGGCTCTCAGGCAGGCATCTGGCCTGTGTAGACGGGGCTGGGTGAGCTCACAAGCTCCTGCGAGGGCCCTTGCATCTCTTCCCACCCCAGCCCTGCTTCCTCTTCTTTTCCTTCCTCAACTTCCTGGACTCAACCCAGGTCTCGTCTCCTGGCTCTTCCATCTGTGCCTGGTGTCCCCTCTGGTCTTGGGAATGAGACACAGAAAGGGGACAGGGTGGGAAAGGAGCTTGTAGAGAGGCCGGGGCCCCTGGAGGGCTTCCTGGAGGTGGTGGGCCTCAAGGAACAGGGCTAGAGAGGCTGAGGGCCACCTTGCTTCAGAAATACCCGCCTGCGCGTGGGGCGGCCCCGCCATGCCCTGCGGCACAGAGCAGGCCTGGGGTGCCCTGGCCCAGGCTGTGCGGGTTCTCAGGCCGTGTCATGCTCGGGCCACCCTCCTGTCGGCACTCTGGTCTGCACGCAAGGCCTGCTGTGGGCCGGCCCTCACCCTGGCGTTGAGGCCGCCCTCTCTCTCTCTTTTTCCTGCACTCCCACCCCGGGCCCTCCTAGCGCTATCTGGCTGCCCTGGACGCTGGCGGCCACACGGGTTGGCAGTTTAAGCCCATGAGCAGCGCCTGACCGCTGTGGTGGCTGTGTCCTGAGTGACAGGTACTGGCCCACCTGGGTCCCCTGCCCTGCACCGCCTGCGCACCCACACCTCCGTGCCTCACACCCTTTGCTCACCGCTAGCCCATCGCCAGCGCTGGCTCATCAGACAGGTCCCAGCGCTGTCTTGGCTCAGCGCCCACGGGGCCAGCTTGCGGCAGTGCAGGTGGGTGGGCTTTGTGGCCCCTAGCCCAGCCACAGAGACCCTGGCCCTGGGCTGTCACCCTCGCATCAGGGGCAGTGAGCCCCTGCACAGAGCCCCCTCCTCGTCCCTGGCCCAGCTGCAGCTGGCCCCTGCCCATCTGTCACCTCCCAGCGAGCCGGCCACCCAAACCCGTGTGCGCGTGCACGCCTGTGCCTGGCACCCTGGGGTGCGGCCAGCAGGCCCGGCCCTCGAAGGGCCGCCCCACGTGTCTGGAAGTGCACACAGCTGCGTGCAGAGGGGCACACAAGCCGCCGCGGTCCTCACACGGCGCCACGCGCCTGCTCGGGTTCGTCAGCGGTCTGGGCTGCTGCCCACCGTCCCCCAGCCCGTGCTGCACGCCCCTGGAATGACATGGCTCCCAGTGCCCGCCCATCCTCCTCCCAGCTCGCCTTCGTGGCCGCTGACGGGCGCTCACAGCCTTCCCCCTTCCGGGAGCCCCGGGAGGGCTCTCGGGCCCAGGGGAGATCGTCTGTCCTGATGCGCACACTGCAGTGTGTGGCCTCGGGTTCGGAGCCCCCAGGGATTGCTGGGGGCTTGTGGCTGCAGGGTCAGCCTGCCAGGCTCCTTCCCGCTGGCAACCTCGGCACGTGCCTTGGCTTTTGTCCCCCGGACGGGCGTGTGGCCCCTTGCACACTGCTTGGTTTTAGCACACGTCTCTTCCACGTGTGTTCGTTGTGAGCACACGTGCACATGCATGTGTATCGAGTGAGGCCTTCATGCTTCAGGTTGGACAAGAGTGGCCGAGATGTGCTGGCTGTCCCCGCCCCAGCTGCCTTTGTCCCTGCGTCCGTGACCCACAAGGAACCCCCAGTTTGGTTCCCATCTGAATGGGTGGCAGCATCACCCCAGCCTGAGGGGCCTTGGTGGCTTCGGGGTCCTCCCCTGGGGTGACGGGGCAGAGCCGCTGTGGAGGCCTCTCACCCCTGTGACCTGTGGTGTCCGCCACTCTGGGCCCTTGGGCACAGCCTGAGCCCACACACTCCTCCTGGCCGCCCGGCCAGGATCCCGCAGGGGGAGGAGGACCCGTGCTGGGTGCAGTGGGGAGCCTCCAAGCTCTGGTTCTTGCCGGGGCAGAGTGCTGCCTGGCCTGATGCCACACGCCCAAGTCGGGAGCAGGGTCTGCTGTGCTCATCTCACTGGGAGAGGACGCTGGTCCCCGTCCAGAGCCTGGGGAGTGGGCGGCCAGACCTCTGCCCCCCGGGGCTGTCACTGCCCCCAGTCTCGGCCAGGGCTCAGGAGTCCAAGCCCTGGACCAGCGGGCCCCTCCCAGAGCCCCTTCTCCCAGGGCTCTGTCAGCTGTGCCGCCACGTGGTCCTGCCCCATCCCACCCCGGGGTGCTCCGGCACACCCCATGGAGGCCCTGCCCGGCTGTGCCCAGTGCCCGCTGACCACCTGCCCCCTCCCCTTGTCTCCCTGCAGTACACTTCCAGCATGAGAGCCAAGTACCTCGCCACGAGCCAGCCTCGCCCCAACTCCAGCAGCAGCGGGCACTAGACCGCCCGACAGCCACCCGCCCCACGTGCCAATCGCCCCACTCCTCCCCGGGCCGGCCTGGCTGCTTACGCCCGCGGCTGCCTGCCGTACCCTCCGCACCCACCCCGGGTCTGCTGCCGGCGCGCTGTGGCCACTCGCCCCCTCCTCCCCTTCCTGCAGGGGCGTGGAGATGCCCGGCGGGCTCCTGCTGGTGGCGACGCAGGGGCTCTGGGCCCGCACCCTCTCCTTGGCTCACACGCCTGGACACCTGGGGGTGCTGCCAGCGACGCCCGGGCCCTCCTGGCCCCCAGCCCCGTGCCCCTCTGCCTCCGAGGATTCGGGGATTTGCAGAGCCCTGCGCTGGGCCAGATGTGTCGTGCTGGTGCTGTCCCTGCGGACCCCTGCCGTCTCCTCGCCTGGCAGCTGCCCCGCCCCATCCCTCCCACAGCTCTGATGCTTCTCTGCTCCTTCAGTGCTTCTGTGCTTCACCTCTTAGTTCATAGGCCGCGCGGTGCTCCCCGTGCGCTGGGCATCTGGAGGGACGGCCGTGTGGACCCACGGCCTGCTTGTCTCCCACGCGCGGAGACCCTCTTGTGGCGCCTTCACGTGCCTCTGTGGCATCTATGACTCCTTCCTTCCCTCGCCCCCCACCCCAGGCTCTGCATCGGGTCCCCACTTTCTCTGCTTCCCTCCCAACAGCGCTCTCTCCCTCAGCACCCACCCCGCCTGTGGCACCCAGCCCTCCCCGGCGGCAGGAGACAACAGGTGCCATGCGGAGCCCAGGCTGCTCATCGAGTGCTGGCCGCCCTCTTGGTGCCAAGACCCCTCCCCCACCCCAGAGGCTTGACAGCTTCATCCGGTTCATTTCTTGCACTAACCACATTTGTCATCTCTAGGGCAGGCGGGGTGGCGGGCCGAGTGGCACCCCCTTTTTGGTTCCCTTTCCATCCAGGACAGGCACAGTGTCCCAGAGCCGGCTGGGGGGCTGGACCCGAGCTGGCTGTGAATGTGCCCTTGGCCCCTGCCGCCCCTCTTGGGACTAACCACTGACCTCACTCCAGCCTCCGAGAGAAAGCACCCCTGGCCAACCCAAAGCCCGCCAGTGTGACGCCGAGTCCAGGCCGGAGTTGAGTCCCAGGATAGCCAGCTGGGAGTCGGGCTGGAGAAGGTGTTTCTTCTCGTGGTGCTGCTGGGGGGTGTCGAAGACCGAGAGGCAGCCCAAGGGCCTGGAGACCCCTCCCTGGGCAGGTGCTGCGCCAGGGGACCGTGTCCTCAGGAATGAATGTCCCTTGGGCTGTAGGACTGAGGTCCCTGTGGCCTCAGTCTCCCTACCTGTGAAGCGGGAACAAGGCTTCCCTAAGGTGCTTTTGGCTTAGTGTACAATGTTTGCTGTGTTTCCTGCCGCAGGTGGGGGTGCTACCCCCAAATCAAGTTGGAAAGTCCCCTGCCAGTCCCAGCCCTGCCCAGCCAGCCTGAAGCAAGAGAGGCCAGGTGCAGCCTCTGCCCTGTGTCAGTCCAGGGGCAGCAGAGAGCCACTTGGCAGCCACACGAGGGCCCAGGCCGGGGCAGATAGCAGCTGGCCCGGCAGTTTACAGACATGGGGGGGCTCTTTCTCCCAGAGCGGCAGGGCACCCCTTCCCTAGGGTGGCCTGGAAGAGGCCACCTTCCTCTGTGATCCCTTCTTTGTGCTGGTATCTGGGACCAAAAGCATGGGTGGGCCTGGGACTAGGTCACATCTCCCCCGCTCGTGGGGCAGCCTCTGCCCTGGACGGGGTTGGGGGAGTGAGTAGGCAAACACGGGGGTGCTCCAGGTGGGCCTAAGGGCCCGCAGCCTCGCATCTGAGCCTTTGCACACGGCCAAACCTCACTGAAAGGCACCTTGTGCTCCAGGCCCCCCACTGTACACACACACACACACACAAAACACACACACACACACACATATACATATATGGCGGTACCACAGCCCAACCGACAAGTTTTTCTGGGCTCCACCGCCTGGGCGGAGCATTCCTGCGCGGCCTCGGATCAGAGGGGAGGCGTCGGGCTGTGCTGCCTGCGGCGCCACTCGGAAGCACAAACGGCCGCCCGGCCCGCGAGGCCGAAATGTGAATGTACGTAGCGTGAGAGCCGGGCGCCGGGCACCTGCGCCGCTCGGAGCCCCTCCGTGCGTGCGTCGTGTGCGTGTCTGCCCGCCCATCTGTGACTCCGCCCAGTTCCTTCTGCTCACTGAGGCGGAAGAAAGGAAAACGGGGGAGGTTAAAAGGGGTGCAAGACCAAGCCTCGGTCCTGGAGGGGGAGCGCATCTCGCCCTTGGTTTTCTTTTTGCTGTTTTAAGTTTTCAGGCCGTTTCCTAACCCGTCCCGTCCCGGTGACTTACCCTCATCCGCTCCCACCCCTGCACCTGTGGTTCTTGCCCCTGGCAGGCCCTGCAGCATCTCGGGCAGTGGTCCTCTACCACGTGGATGGGAGGGAGACGCCCCGAGGCCCCTGACGGGCTAGGCGGGCAGGAGGGGTTCCATCCAGTCCGGTCGCTCGGCGATGGGGCTCCTTGTGCAGGCGCACGCTTCCCCCAGCTCCCCTGGCCTGGTGTGGTAGGGCCTGATCGGAAGCCCTGATCCTATATACTCCTCCACGCCCACCCCATCTCACTATGCAATCCCAGTCCAAGCTCCATTCCCTCCCTACCCCAGGACCCCCGCCCAGGCCGGGAGGGGTGCGGGGGTGACAGCCCTACATGGGGGGACGAGCGGGGACCAGGGCCTCTTGGGCGGGCTTTTTTTTTTTAACCATAATGGTTGTGTACCGCACCACTTTATACTTGTTACATATATCTCTCGAAGTAATTTTATTAAGACTCCCCCTCCCAGGTTTCTCTCCTGGCCCTTGCATCCCACCCACAAGGTGATTT
>NW_020175045.1:2304323-2308842 GCF_003031525.2 Neophocaena asiaeorientalis asiaeorientalis
GCGGTGGTCTCGACGGCTTGAAAGCCTCATTTGCAATCTGGGCTTGCGCTGGAGGGGCCTGAGGAGCCGCGGATTGCTGTGATGAGGGCCCCGTCTCTGGCCAGCAGGAGAGGTGACAGACCTGGCCCTGGGCAGGGCTGTTGGAGCGGGTCAGAGAGGCCAAATGGGAGGATGGTGTGTCTCCAGGAGGAGCATCTCCTGAGTCCCCACTGTAACCCCAGGCGGGGTTCCCAGCGCTTCCCCGGGCGCCTCGCTGCCCACTGGCCTCGCTGGAGTCCTTACCAGTGGTCTGAGCAGCAACTCGACCGCCGCCTGCCGAGGTAGGAAGGACCATTATTGTTCTCATTTGAGAAGCGGGCTGGGGAAGGCGCCGTGTCGTCGGAGGCCACATAACCCAGCACATCACCCTGGGTGGCAGGAGACACACCGCCCACCTCGCAGGGAGACCCTTAGGACCCGTGGAATGGGGGGAGGCACGTTTGCCCAGGAGAGTGTTTGTCTTGCATGCCAGGTGCACAGGTGGGCGAGGGAGCTGCGAGGCCCGGTGGAAGACACCAGGCTCCCGTGGCATTGCTGGCGCCGAGGTTCCTGGCTCTCGGCGCTATGAGTGCCTGGGTTGGCGGGGGCACAGGGCGGAGCTTCTGCCTCCAGCACACACCAGCAGCCTGGTCCAGTGGTTTCCGTTTTGACTTGGCTTCTGGGGAAGGGGGCCCAGGATACATAGGCTCTGATGGGGGGATGCTAAGCACCCAGGAGTGGAGGCATCTGGGGCTCCATGCTTCTGCGGTGCCATGTGGGGACAGCATGAATTGTCTCTCGTCTTAGGTTTAGCTGCCAAGCAGAAAAATCGTGCTATAGCTGGAGGGGGTGTGGCCCAGAGAAGTGTGTGTGTGTGTGTGTGTGTGTGTGTGTGTGTGTGTGTGTGTGTTTAAGGTGGGGAAATAACAGCATGCTGTGAAGGCTGATGGTAATGGTCCCGTAAGCAGAGAAAATGGCTGCAGCAGGGAAGACGAAGAGTTCGTTGGGGGAGTGATGTTCCTGAATCACCAGGAGGGGCTGGGACCTAGGTCACAGTGGAGGGGCCGGCCATAAACAGGACTGCGGTCCCTCCTGCTGGCCCGGTGATGAGAGCATATGTGCGGCTTGGGGCTGGGGTGGCAGAAGGTCTTATGAAGTAGAGAGGAGGCTGGAGAGGAAGCGGGGTGCCATGGGAGAGCCAGGGGCAGGGGCAGTGGGCCTCCCCAAGGGCCCCTGAGGCACTTGGTCTGGAACTCAGGCGAGACTCACCAGGTGGGAAGGCAGTCCCTCCAGCCACCCAGGTGTGGGTAGTGAGCAGGAAGAGGGCCGGATGCAACAGGTCAGAGACTACGGGCTTGGCCAAGAGAAGATGTGGAAGCGAGAGAGGCCAAGGGAGGTGAAGGCGACTTCAAGGGCATGACTGGACCCTGGGATTTCAGCCAGGGGAGGACAAGCCCTTGAGGGGTGAGGGATCTGGGGTCCAGTGGGGGTCAGGAAATCGGAGGGAGTGAGCTGGAAAGATAGGAGGTGGAGGCAGAGTGGGATGCCATGGGGTAGGCAAAGTGTGAGGAGTGACTGTGGAGGGGCAACCAAGGCGGGGGCGGGGCAGGTTGTAGGGGGGCAGGTTGAGGGGATGCCAAGGGTGTGGGAAGGGTCACTGACACCAAGTCACCAGGAGCAGTGTGGGAGAAAGTGGCCCCCAGGACGAGGGGGGAGGGGCAGCAGATGTTGTGATCCTGTTGGGGGAGGGGGCAGGGGGCCGGGGAGAAGGGTCTGCAAGTGGCCGCCGGAGCATCTCCAGGAGTGAGGTGTGAGGAGGGCAGATGCCCGGCAGGGGGCGCTCAGTCCGCAGAGGACGAGAGGCTACGGGCAGGGCCGGACGGACCCTGTTGGAAGACCCACCTGGAGTCCTAGATGGGCTGGGGCAGCCCAGGAATCTGCGTTCCCAACAAGTTCCCAGTGACCGCCGGCTGCTGACCTGGGGCTCAGCTGTGACTACCACGTTCAAACAGGAAGTGAGCGATCACTTGGCGAGGATCTGGGGATTTCACTGGGATGAGCCGGGAGGAGATGTGGCCAGCCCTGCATCAGAGCCAGGGGACAGGACAGTGACATGGGTGGCCTGGGGTGGCCTGCAGCATCCAGCTCAAGCCTGCCTCTTGACATCACACATACCGCACCAACAAAATATTGATAATAACCAAATATTACCAAATAATAACCAATATTACCAAAATATTGGTAATATACCAACTATTGGTAATAACCAAAGATTCATGATGTGAACTTTTTAGAGCAAGCAAGGGGCTGCAGAGACGGTCTCCCCCCCTCCCTGTCACTCGGGGGCTGCACCCCTAGATCCGTGTCCCGGGAAAGGTGGATTCAGGCTGGGAGAGGAACCACCAGCTCTGGCCACCAGGCGGTGCCCAAAGACTATGGTGGGTTATACATGGGGGGGGGGGCCCTGAGGCCTGGGCAGGGGCAGTAGGGGGCATATGAGGAGGGAAGCAGCCACAGCTCTGAGCCCCCAAATTCAGCAACCTCCAGGGGCCAAGACGAGGAGCCCCCTGGGCCCTGGGCCCCTCCTAGCGCTGGACCACTTAAGTGCCTTCTGTGTGCCCAGCCCTAGGCTCAGAAAGGACTTGGGGAAGGGGTCACCTCCAAGAACATTTGGCAAAGTTGGGCCTGAGGTGGCAGCAGGACCGGCCAGTTGGTCTGGCAGACGAAAAGATGAGGCTGGCACTGGTTTTCCCCCGCACCACTTCCACTCTGACCCCAGACCCAGAGAGGGCAGGACTGGCTGAAGCCTCCAGCAGGTCAGGCCTCTCGAACCATGGATGGAGCCTATGGAAAGCTCCACAGTGGTTGCAACAGGTAGAGGAGGGTCGTGGAGACCCAAGTCTGTAGGCCGTCCTGTCTCCCAGCTCCCCAGGCATGCTGACAAGTCCCACCTCTGCACCTTTGCCCAGGTTGTGCCAAGACCTGGAACATCTTCCTCTCCCCACTCTGCTTCCCACTCCAGCTCAGATGTGCCTCTTCGGGGGAAGTTGGCTGTGATGGCCCAGCTGAAGGGAAGTTCGTTTAAACTGAGCAGGGAGGGGCCCCACCCTGGCACCCTTCTCAGCCCCTCCAAGACCTGGCTCAGCCTCTGCTCTGGCCAGCTACCCCGGCACTCACCCGCGGGCAGCAGGGTAGCTGGGGGGTGGGGGGGAGGGGCGCCCAGCAGCCCCAGTGGTTGCACTTTTACTTTTTATTTTTGAAAGCCCACAAGTGATGGGCAGTTTGGGAGGGCCAGAGTGGGGGATATGGAGCCCCTCAAGCCAGCCAGGACCCTCCCCAACCAGCCACTAGCCCAGCGTGTGGTTGAGGGGCGCTGACGCCACCAGAGAATGAGGCATGGCTGCCCCCAGTCGTGCCTGCAGAAGGGAGGTCACCTCTTCTGCTCCGTGACTCATCTTGGGGCGGGGGGAGAGCACCCCCTGCACACCCCTGAGGGCAGCGGATGGAAGACGTCAGGCTGCCCGGTTCCTATAAGGCCTCCTGGACCTGCTTCCCCTTCTGAGAAGGGAGAACTTCCCTCCTCCCTCAGCTTCTTGTGTAAGAGGAAAGGGCCGAGGTGCCGCTAGTCTGTGGCCCTCTGTGACCCCTGCAGGCCCAGAGCACCGGGGACTCAGTGCCGCTTACATTTATCCCCCTTTCTCAGGTGGAGGTCGAGGCTCCGGGAGGGGCGGGGCTTGCCCCCCAACACTGGGCTCCTCTGCTCTGCTGTCCCCCTGCTCGGTGCCCCCAACCCATGCGGGGACAGCTTGGACTAACTGTGACCTACCAATGGCCCCAACTCTGATGCAGACTCCACCTGCCCCGGGGTCCCGCCAGCTCTGTGCAGAGGCGATGCCAGCTGCTGGAGGAGGGGCACTGGGGCCCGGGCTCCACACGCTGCCAGGGCAAAGGCTCCTGTGACTCACGCTGGCAGGAAGGAGGCCCATGGCCTCTGCTCACAGGTGGCAGCAGTGCTGCTGTGAGCCCCTCTCCCCTGCCATGCCCCCACCCAGCCTGGCACACAGTGGGTGCTGAGGGGAGTCTGGGGGTATCCCCCAGACAGGGGTCAGTGTGATGGTGAGGGGCCCTCTCTCCCTCCCACTGTCCCAGTCACTGCCACACCCCCAGGGCAGCTGCTCTGGAAACCGTGCTGCTGACTCAGGGCCATGCAAGGTCCAGCTGGGGTCAGGCCCTGGCCAGTTGCTCCCCAGGACAGGGCAGGCACCAGCAAGGGCTGTGAGGAAGGGGTCCTCTCCAGCCTGTTGGGGGCGCTGAGTATGTGACTGGACCGGGAGGGGCTGGCATTCTGCCCCTAGCTCAGGGGTGGGAAGTGAGGCGCTCTTCAAACCACTCTGTCTGCTTTCTGATGTGTGGACAGGGCTAAGCGTGGAGCAGTGGGGAGCGAGGAGGTCATAGGGAACAAGGAGCCCCAGGTCCTAGCAAGTACCCACGGGGGTGGGGC
>NW_020175045.1:2308859-2312337 GCF_003031525.2 Neophocaena asiaeorientalis asiaeorientalis
CAGGGCCGCCCCAGGCTGCCTGGGAGCGTGGGAGGAGGGGATTCCCCAGCTGAGGCCAGAGCAGCCCCTCCCGGCTCCTGCCATCACAAAGCCTTGATTTGAGGAAGGGCCAGAGGAGCTGCTTTCTGTAGAAAACAGGGCAGAGACCCGTCCAGGGTCAACAGGCTCCTGGGACCCGTCCAGGGTCAACAGCATGGGGTGGGGGGGGTGAGGCCAGGATCCAAGGTCAGCCTGATCTCGGAGTTTGAGCTCTTCACCAGCCCGGCTGCCTGACCTTGGACATCACATCACCTGCTCCGAGCCTCAGTTTCCCCATCTGCAAAATGGGGCAAGAATGTAGCCTCTATGGGCTTGTGACAGAGATGAAGCTGGGTAAGGAGGTCAAGCCACAGCCAGCCCCTGTCCTCCTGAAGGGAGGGCTGGACCCTCTGGCAGCTGTCCAGGGGCAGGCCAGCACAGATCAGGGCTACAGTCTTAGAGTTGCTTGTCGGAGTGAGACCTGTACATCCAGAGGTCTCCCCTATGTCCGAGGGTGCCCTGGGCTGGGCATGCCTCTCAGGTACCTGGAAGTTGCTATTTAGATCCCAAGTTCCCTTCCCACAATAGCTAGCTTGGAGGTCTCTACACACCTCCCCCACACGTGTGCAAACAAGCCCCCAGCCCCCCGGTGCAGCTTCCATGAACCTGCAGCTCAGGCCCAACTTCCAGCTGAGACCAGGATGCCCATGTTGCCCCAAAGAGCATCTTTATTCGCAGCAAAGGACGTCACCATAGCAACACACTTCAATTCCCTGAGAACTTTTCCCTTATCGTTCACTTTCCTAGCTATGTCTTTGCAGAAGGAAACACAGAAGACAGAACACACCTCACTGGTCAGGTGCGCCGAGCTGGGCTGGTAGGAGACAGGTTCTATGCAGGAGGTGGGCAGGGAGAGGCCAGATACCACGACATATAAATACATAGAGTGTTAGACATTTCCATCAGCTTTAACAACAAAGATTATCCCAAGTTTGGCTTCTGCTTTTTCTGATCCACAGAAAAGATAAAATAGCGCCCTCCCCAACCCCCCGAAAACACAGACAAAAACACCCTACTTTGTACGCACCCCCTTTCGAAAAATAAGCACAGTAAAAAATACTGTCACAATATTTACAGACACACCCACTATGGGTGACTTTCTCTCTACTTCGGAGAGGAGATAAGATCCTCAGCTGACTCCCCGTCACAAAGGGAAGATGGCTAAGAGAGCGGGGAAGACCCCTGCCCGGGATGGTGCCACACTCCACCCAGCGGCAAGGCCACTGGGGCTGCTGTTCCCCAGGTACCCAGGCCAAAGCTCAGTGGGAGGAGGGGACTCGGGCCACACCCCCCAAACCCAGCTTTCTCGCAGCACTGAGCAGGGTGAGTTGTCCTGGGGACTCTAAGGAGCCAGGATCCCAGGGGGCAGGCGCCTGCAGCGCTGGGCCTGCGCTCGGCAGGAGGGAAAGGCACCTGCACATCGCTACAGAGCAGCCCCTGGTCCCCATGCTGCCCAAAGACCCCAGAATGATAATAAACCTGCCCTCAGAGTGGCCTCTGACTTACAAATCCTTCTGGGGTGGAGCATGGACAGACAGACAGGCGGTGCCTTGCCTGTTCCTCGGCAGAGCAGAGCCGCCCAGCAGTCTGCTACACGGATGGGCACACAGTACACACACACACACACGCACAGCCCTGGGGGAGCCTCGAATGCCAAGGCCAGGGCGGCACAACAGGGGTCCCCGGGCCCTTTGGATACCAGGGGTGCCCGGGGACAGGGTTTCAGCCATAGCTGCTAGAAGATGGCAGTGTGGGGACACCAGGGTGTGTCCGGATACAGGTGGCAGTGGATGGAGCGGAACCTGTGGGGACAGAGTGGGGGGCTGGTCCGTGTGGGGTGCGGGTACTGAGCTCCCAGCACCGGGGGCCCTCTTGCACCCAAGCAGGCTCCTGGTCGTACTCTTTCATCACGCTGCTTAGCTGCGGCAGACCCCAAGGGACCCTAGGTGAGCCCCGCCCCCATCTGGGCCTCAGTTTCCTCACCTGGATGGGTCGGCCTCCACTGAGAAGGGCCCCTTAATGTGGACAGCATTCCGCTTGTTTTCAAACATGCCGTAGCTCAAGGTCACCTGCAGGGGTAGGGACACAGTGACGCTGGGAGGGGTGCCGATACCACCCCACCCTGCCCCTTCCCTCCTCTCCCAGCTGCTCTCCTCCGTCCCCATCCCTTCCTGGGCTGTTAGGCAGCGCACCTGCTCGTGGAGCTCGGAGGTGGGGACCTGCTGCAGGTTCTCCAGGTGGGAGTGGAAGAGCCCGCTGCGGATGAGGGGCACGCCCAGCAGAGCCTCCACGATGTAGCCGATGGTGCAGTCGTCCGGCAGCCGGATCCGCTCGGCCGTGCTCATGAAGTGGCCTCCGCTGTGGGAGGGCTGGAGTGAGCCAAGGCGGGAGCTGGGCAGGAGCCCACCAGGCAGTGTCACCCTGGCCGGGCCCAAGAAGGAGGTGCACGTGCCCGGCCTGTGTCCCTAACGGGCTCTCACGCTGGCAGCCCCCCACCTCCCTGAGCCCCAGGACAGCCCCCTCCTCCGTACCAGCCAGATGATTCTCTGTGAGTTGGGGGTTACCGGACGCAGGAAGGGGTCCTGCCCAACCTGGGTGCTGACCACCCTGGTGGCTGTGGGCAGTGGTGGGACGACTCACCCTGCCAGTACACGTGAGGTTGGGGACACTGGTGCTGGGAAGATGAGTCAAGCCAGGCCCCCAGTGGGGGGACCTTGCGGTCTGGGGCAGCCTCGCCTGTGCCCCAAGGCACCCACTCACCTGGCCCAAGGGCTCATCTTCAGGGCCAGCCCCCGGCTGATGCAGAAGCCAGCCCCGCCGGTGGCAAACCAGAAGTGGACGGGCCGCTGCGGGAGGGGGCACATGGTGAGGCTCCCAGACCCTTCCCCCCAGGCTGCAGGGACACCTCCAGCCCCTCCCCGCTCGGCGCAGGCCTGTGTGGGTGGAACACTCACCACCTTGCTCTCGCTGACCCTCTCTGTGGCCTGGATGGGCCTGTCCAGGCTGGGCTTGCCGAGGTAGATGTCCTGCGTGTGCGGGTAGCTGGCCAGCAGCTTCAGCAAGGCCCGCACGTTCACGTAGTTATCATCATCCACGTGGCAGAACCACCTGCGGGGAGGCAGGGCCGTCAGGGGGGCGCGGGGGGCGGGGACTGCCAGGGCAGGAGCCAGCCCGAGGAGGGGACGCTCCCGGGCCCCAGCCGAAGGCCAGCACTCACTTCCTCCCCGATTCGACGAAGCGGTCATACTCCACGGCCATCTTGCAGGACAGCGCCTGGCGGCTGTGGGCAGCCGAGCAGTTAGTATTGACCACGTTGCCTGCGGACGAGGGGAGGGGCTGTGAGTGGGTCCAAGATGGTTCAGCGAGGGCGGCCTGGCCCAGGGTCACACAGCAAGCCCCG
>NW_020175045.1:2312391-2317175 GCF_003031525.2 Neophocaena asiaeorientalis asiaeorientalis
AGGGCTCACCCGTGCGCCTGGCCAGGGCTTCATCTTCCCCGTCCGTGAAAATGTACGTCTGCAGGGAGAAATACGGCCTTGAACAGGCAGCTCTGTGCCCCGGCCACCGTGGGGTCCAGGGCTGGGCACCCTGCGGCTTTACAGGGATCCTGAAGTCACACCCATGCCCCACCTTTGAGCCTCAATTTCCCCACATGCAGAGTGGGGCTCAAGTGCCTACCCTGAGTGGAAGTGGGCTGGGGGCCCAGGAAGACCCCACCCCCTACCACCCCACCCCCTACCTCGACAGCTGGGCCCAAGGTCAGCCGGCAGCTGCGCCGGCAAGAGCCAGGTGCGGTGCCCCGCCCACCCGCCAGGTAACCGGCTCCGGCTGTCCTGCACACCTGGCGAGGCACACACCCTTACTGACACAGTGCCCAGCCTGTGGGAGGGGCGGAGGGTGGGGGGGGCAGGCGGAGGAGGTCCGCTTTGGGAAGCCAAGTCTCAATCAGTCGGGGACAAAGGCCTCCGCTGGGCGGCCGCCAAGCACTGGCGGACAAAGGGCCCGGAGGGAGGATGAATCACCAGGCGTTGTCCGCCAGCTTTGTCCTGGGCCGCGCTGTGAGGGGAACTCGGCCGCATTAAGCGGGAGTGGCCGCACAGCCCATTACCATACAGCTGGCCTGGTTAACTGGGCCAGGCTGGGCACAAGGTCCGGCGGGCTGGGGTGTGGCCACAGCCCTGCAGTCCTCCGGGCTGGGCCCTCAACACCGGGGCCTCCCTCGCACCCCTGGCTGCGTGACCAGCCAGTGCAGCCGGTCACCTTCTCTGAGCCAAAGCAGCCTCCAGGGTTCTAAGGAGACACGGTCCGCAGGGTTGAGGCGGGAAACCTCACGTGCCCCAGCGCAGGAATCAGTGCCCCCAGCATCCATGCAGCCTAGCAGCCCCGCCTGCTGCATGCCCTGCTCAAGGCCACATCAGGGCTCCACCTGTGCCAGCACGGGGCCACCCCTGCCGGGATCGCTCCGCGGAAGAGGTGGGGGGCAACGGGGAGGGGCCAGGAGCTGCCAGCGCCCGCCTGGGCCCGTCGGCACACGGGGAGGAATGTTCCCTTACCTCTGCCCGGCCCGCTCAGCGCGTGCCGCCCAGCACACCCAGGCGTGGCTGAGTGCAAAGCCCAGGCCCGGTGGAGGGTGCTGGGAGCACAGGCAGCGAGAGACCCCCCACCTCCGTGCCCACCAGGCCTCGGTTTCCTTCTGTGTACAAACGGGTGCAAGGGAGGGACCGGCGTGTGCAGGCCTGGCATACAGCACGAACCCAGCGACCTGGCGCACTCACCTGCAGTGCCCACCCTCAACTGGCAGCTCCAGCTCCTTGCCCAGCCTGAGCCCAGACCCGGGCACACTCTCAGTGAGGTCACAAGCTGGCTGGGCCTAGAGAGAGCTAAGGGAGGTGGCAGGCTCCTTCTACACCCTCTCCACGCACGCACCCCCTCCTTCCAGAGCAGACACCCCAGGGCAGCCCGCACGCACAGACTCGCATCCAGCGCCCCCGCCCCGCCAGCATCTCAGCCCTGGAATGCCGTGGGAGGACGAGGCCGGCCCGTGCAGACCCGCCGTTGCCGCCACTGGATTAAAAGGAAAATGCTTTCTTAATGAAATCAAGGGAGGCCTGTTCTCCCGAGCGCTTGGTGGTGCCCTAAAAACCCAGCCCAAGGCTCCGGAGATTCAAGTCACCTTTGTTCAGAGGGGAGTGCTTGGAGGCGTGAGGTGTGGGGTGTGCGGGTGCCGGGCCTCCGGTCTCCCCACATCAGAGCAATCAGGAGGGGAGGGGATGGGCTGCCCGGCCGCGGGCCTCACGCACTGCTCAGAGCCTCATTTTCCGCCCTCTGTGCAATGGGCGGAACCAGAGCTCACGGGTGCCCAGGGCAGGGTGCTCCGACGCGTTCTCTTCTTTCATCTCCCTAATGGCCCTGGGAGGAGGGCACCATTACGACCCGAGTGTGTACAAGTGGGGAAACTGAGGCCCAGAGAGGGGCAGCCCCCAGTCTGCGGTCACACCCCGGGGCAGAGGCTGTGCTGGTCCACCCCAGCCACGCCTTCCAGGGACCAAGACACACACCCCTCCAAGGGCCGCAGGGCTGGCTGTGGGTGGGCGGGGGGACACCCACAGGAAGCGGCATTGTTCCTGGAGCTGCGATTCAAAGAAACACAGGATGCCAAGCTCTCCCCCCAACAATTGTGGCTGCCGCGGTGGCAGCCGCTGCAGCCTGGCCCACTCCGGGAGGGATGGGGGAGGAAAGTGTGGGCCAAAGGCCCAGCCCCTCATCCTGGACTTCAAGGCCCGCCACAGTGTGGTCTCTATTGACCACCCCCACCCAAGTCACTGCAGTTGCTGGAAGTTTCTTGCACACCCCCCATGCTTGTGCTCGAGATGCCCAATTGCCCTTTCAGGGCATTTTCTTCTCTCAGTCTAGCTCAAATGGCACCTCCTCCAGGAAGTCCCTCCCTCCCCAACACAGGTCAGATGCCCACTTTCAGCTCACACAGCCTCTCTGGGTTTCCCCCGCTGCGGCCCTGACTTCCTTGAGTCTCCCCCATCGGACTGGGTCTGAATCACCCCTCACAGGGCTGGGAAAGGAGGTCTCTCTGTTGAAACAGTTTCGAGGACCCCTCCCCCACAGGACACCGTAAGAGGGGTTCCTGCTTGCTGTGACACATGAACCGATTGTTGGGGACAGATTCGGCCTCTCCTGGGTGAGGGCCCTAGGGTGAGAAGGAAACCCAAGTGGCCCCTCAACGGGGAGCAAAGGGTCCAGGGGAGGGACGGCCTCCACCCCGACTCTGAGTACTCCCTGGGCTCATTCCCTACATCTCTAGGCTTTGCCAGTCCTCTTTTACGACACCCTACTGGGAGGGCAATGCTTTCCCTGTTTCAGAGATGAGGAAACTGAGGGTCAGAGAGGCCCTTGGTCTTGCCCAAGGTCACCTAGCTTGGCTGGGACTGGTACCTGAGACCCCCCTGACCATATTCCCTCCGCTGGAGAAAGCCCCCAAAGTCCAAGACGAGGGGTGCTCAGAGCTGGTGGCAGCCCAGAGGGGGCTGAACACTGCCAAAGGTCACACAGCAGGGAGGCAGAGTCCTGGGGGATGGTGCCCCACAAGGGCTGTCACTCAGGGATGTGGGGGACCCCACAGGCCCTCATCGCCAGGCAACCTGAGTGGCCAGCACGCCGGCGGCGTTCCCATGGAGCACATAGCTGCACACAAGAGGCCGGACGCCTTTCTCCACTGGAGAAAGGGGCTTTGTTACCTTGCCCAAGCGGCCGGCGTGAGAGCCGCCCGGCGCTGGGAATCCTAACGGCCCAGCAGCCGAACAAAACCCGCAGCCCCCGCTGCCCCCCCCGCCGGGCTGCTGAGCCCCTGCGAAAGGGACGCTGTGTTCCCAGGGCCCCCTCCCCACGCTTGGACCAGACAGGACCCTGCCCCCCCAGGCCCCATCAGGACCCCATCATGGCCCTGCCCCGAAACAGGGCTCAGCCAGGCCAGAAGGCCCCCAGACCTCGAGGGCTGACACAGGGAGGAAGCGGTGTGGGCTCTTCTCTGAGCCCCCAGCCTGGTCAAGGGTCCTTCACCCTCATCCCGGATACCCAGTTTGTCCCTTGAGTTTCCCAGCTCAGGGATATCCCCCCACCCCACACCCCCACAGGGCTCACATTCTGCCCTCATCCTGCCCCAACCCAGCCGTCCTGCTGCAGCCTGGAGGGAGATTTTCAAAGTGGGGTGTGTCTTTATTATGTGTGTGGAGGAAGTCGATGCTCAGCTAGGATGTACTGAGCACAAGGTTCCAGGCTCCAGAGACTTCTGCACTGTGGAGAGAGGACCGCCGAACAGACTCTGAAACCCAGCGCTCTCTTTCTTTTGAGATGGACTCCCCAGGGCCCACTAACGCCCACCCCCAACTTCAGAATATCTTCTACAGTGACTTGTCCCATTGCAAAGACTGGGATGGGGATGCGCCTGGCCCTGAGCCCAGGGGTCCTAACCCCCCACTCCGCCTCTAAGGAAAGAGTCTTCTTCCCAGGGAAGGGCATGAGCCCAGGGTGACGCCCATGCAGAATCTGCCTTGGGGAGGTTTGGGGACAATAACGCCCCGTTAATGAGTTCCAGTGTTTGAGGGGCAAGAAGCATCACAGGGCACCAACCCCAGGCACTGGTGGCTGGTGTGGGGTCAGTGCAGGCCACCCAGGGCCCTGGAAGTTGGCTGGGGATGGGTCCCCAGCACGCAATTCCACAACCGTATGGGGAGAGTGGCCCCACCAGGAAAACTGGGCTGGAAGGGGGCAGACCGGCATCACTCCCCCTGATACTCCCAGTGGCTGTACAGAGGTGCAGCCTGGCGCCCATCGGATGCTGCCACCAGCTGGACAAGAGGGCACCTTCTCCCCTGCCCACTTGCCCAAGCTGCGGGGGCTCACCATCTCCTTGTGGCGCGAGATCCACGTCTCCAGCAGCAAGTCGAGGCGCGCGCGGTGAAACTTTTTGGTGGTCTTGACCGCGATGAAGACGTCGTGCGGCGTGAGTGGCTCGGCCGGGGGCCGCGGATGGCCGTCTGCGGGGCGGGGGACGCTGCCGGGCGGTGGGCCCGCGTCTCTACGAGAGCGGGTCAGCAGGCTGAAGTACTCGGACAGACTGTGCACCTCGCGGACTAGCACCCCGGGTGCCGCCGCCGCCTCCAGCCCAGGAGCTGGGGCCGCCCCCGAGGGGCCCGCCAGGCTGCGCAGCGCGCGCCGACCGCGCTCAGCG
>NW_020175045.1:2317230-2331695 GCF_003031525.2 Neophocaena asiaeorientalis asiaeorientalis
GCGCCCTGCCCGGTGCGCCCTGCCCCTCACTCCAGCGCCGACGATCTGGGGTCCCGCGGCAGGTCCAGCAATGCACCGCCCGCGCCCCGCGCTCTTAAACCGCCCAAGCCTGGCTCCGCCCCGGGGGGCGGGGCCCTCCGTGAGGCCCCGCCTTCAGCACGAGCTCACTGGCTCCCGGGCCCTGGGGCGGGGCCTCTCCAGGTTGCCCCAGATGCTCTGCAGAGCCCACGTGGGGCCGCGGCGGGGGTCTGGGAACTGCCGAGCGGGCGTCTTGGGCTCCCGCCCCCGGTCCGCACGTGCACGCCCCGCCCCGCCCCGCCCGGATCGCCCCGGCGGGCAGCGGGGCGGCGTGGGGATGTAGGTCCGCCCCGCCCCAGTGGCCCTGAAGGGGAAACCCAGGCTGGCCAGCGCCGGCTGGAGATATACCCGGCGTCTGACATAAGGAGGGGCGCGCCCTCGGCGCTGTGACGGGGATTCTGGGACAGGGACTTCGGGCTCAATCGTCCCGCGGGGGACGTCCTTCCTTCCTCGCTCCATACTTCCCCTCCCCGAACCCGGCTTCCTGCCCTAGGGACGGCGCAGGCCTTGTAACAGGGCTGGTGCCTGGGTGGACCTGACCGCTCGGTCCAGAGTACCCTTTATTAATATCGAGGTGCTCAGCCACCTGAGCCACAGGTAGGGACACGAGGTTCCAGCGAGAAAGCACCTTACCAAATTCCATCCCTAGCCCGCGAGCTAATTTCCTCGTCTCTGCCCAACGTCGGAGGGCAGAGGATTGGTTCCCCGAAATCCTCGGGCGCCCCGTGGCGCCCCGAGAAGAAACCGAGATCGCCCCTCCCCGCGCGGGATGAAAGGCCGCCTTCTGTCCCATTTGGTCCCTCTGCTCTCGGGCCAGATGTGGCCCAGCTGTGCCCCCGCCCCGCCTCCCCGGCACACGGCGGCTCCCACCCCCGGCCCTTCCCACGGGCTGGGCCAGCCCACCGCACGAGCAGGGGCGGCAGGAATGTGCGCCGACAGCCTGGGTTGAGGGTTAGGGACGAGGGGCGAGGAAGTGGCCAAGGGCTCCCCGTGGCGAAATCAAAGTCTGAGTCGCCCGCCCGCAGCATCTTCCGGAAGCGCGGCTAGGGGCGGCTCTCCGCTTGGCTGCCTCCTTCCCCTCCCTCCTCAGTTCCTCCACATCCCCTCCTAAGGGGGCCCTAGGCGACCACCGCGGCTAAACTGGTCCCCCCCTTAGCGCTCACTCTGCCCGCTGGCCCGTTTTCTTCACAGCGCTTACCTCTGCTCGATGGCACCCCTTCATGGTCCCTTTCCCTCCACTTGAATGTCAACTGCGGAGAACAGGGCCTGGAACGTAGTAGGTGCTCTATAAAGACTTGCTGTGTAAGTGTCTGGCCCGGGTTCCAGACTCTCTCCTGGCTCATTTGTTCTCAGGGCCCTGGGGCCCTACCCCTTGCCCCTCTGGGATGGGGTGCGGTGGAGGATGGGAGTTCCCAGGCCTCTTCCTGTACCCACCCCCAAGGTAATTAGCAGGCGCCACCTCAGGCAGGCAGATGCCTGAGCAGATGGTGCTAGCTGTGCCCAAGTGACAAGACCCCCATGGAGTCACCTCCTGCCATAAACCCCTCCTCCATCGGCCAGAGCCCCGCCTTGGAGCCTCTAGTCGGCTGGAGAGGTGGGGGTGGGCAGGGGGGAAATGGACCCGATGGCGGGGTGGGCCACCCCCAAACAGTCAGCTGAGCCCCAGCACAGCTCCAGCCTCCTGTCTGAAGGGTCTCTGTGCCCCATTTCCCTCGCCCTACCACCAATGCTTGTCTATCCCATTTCTGGGCTATTTTGAGAGGGAGCCTCCTCCACGACTTTCCTCTCCACCCTGGTCTCCCTGCCCCCAGTCTACCTGCTCTATTGATTCTCCACTCAGAAACCACACAGCTTAATCAGACCCCCATGCCCCTGACACACACACACACACACACACACACACACACACACACACTCACAGGTCAAAATCTTTGATGGTTTCCCATGGCCCCTGAGTTCAAGTCCTAGCCTCGTGTCCACGTACCTCCCAAATGGGTCCCAGCTCCATTTCTTGCTACTCCCTGCAATGCCTCCCCATTCTCTAACAGCCCCCAAACCGTCAAGCCCCCAAATCTTTGCATGAACTGTGCCCGCACCTGGGATTCCATCAGCGGCACCATATTAAGTGGTACCCACTAGGTGCTAAGCATTCTGCAAGAGATAGGAGGGACAGCAGCGTGAAGCCATGCCACCCCATACTCCCACCTGAGGAGGTTCTGTGAGCCAAGCCCTCCATGGCCCCTCCCCAAGGGGCGGGACCCCCTGCTCCGCACCCCAGAGCATCCCTGATTTCTCCGACTCGTGCTCCCCGGTTCGTGCTACATAGTCCTGGCTGCTGTGCCTTTGACGCACCAGACAGCAGACGTGATGTGCCCATTGTACAGAAAGCAAGTTGAGGCTCAAGAAGCACTGCTGCATTGTACTCGGGGAGCAAGGAGGAGGAACAACTGTAGAGAGGGGCAGTGGCCCAGCCTGGCAGGGGCACGGTGTAGAGGCCAGCAGGAGGTTTTCTGCACCTCTCTGCAGCCAGGCTTGGTGGGAGTCCGGGGACCTGGGTGTGAGTTCCTGTCTGGGAACAGCAGGACAAAGCTTTGCAGCATTCTTGTGGGGGCCATGGGCTTTGGCAAGAGTGATTCAATTTCTTTGCTGTCAGGAGAATGGAATTTCGTGGTGACTCCTTGAGGTCTGAAAACTGGAGGGGGGTGGCGGCGTAGCCACCCCCGCCCCCTTCCCTAGGCTCAGCTCCAGCCTGAGGCACTCCCCTCCCCTGCCCTCACCCTAGACCCAAAGGCTCCCTCCAGGGACCCATTGGGCCAAACAGCTCTGAGGAGGGGGGGGTGGTGAGAGGAGGAGGTGCTGGGCCCAGGACAGGAAATGGGGACCCAGGGAAGGGATGGGGAGGGCTGAGCAGGTTGGCAGGAAACCCCTTGAGGCCTTAGGGTCCTTGGGAAGGGGAGTCGGGGAGAGGCTGTGTCGGGGTCCTCCCCAGGTGTGGGACACAGCCCCGGGGCTGGGCCCTCTGGAGCCAGGCTACTTGCTTTCCAATCCCAGAGGGGCCACTTCTCAGCTGTATCACCTTGGACCTGGGACATTCCTCCTCTGAGCCTCGGTTTCACCACCCATAACACGAGGATGCCATTGTCGTTCATCTTATAAGGTGCCGACGGGCAGTAAGTCAGCCGAGCAGGCGGTCTGGCCCTCTGGCTCGGGGACATGGGTGTGTGCACCTCTTGGGCGGCCGATCTCCGCTCAGCATGGCACGGCCCCTCCACCAGCCCCCGAGTGGGGCTCCTGGGCAGCCGGGTGGCAGAATGGCTTGAGAACTGCCGAACGAGGCTGGATGGAGAGGTGGCCGAGGACAGGAGGCCCACATGACCAGCGAGGCCCCAGGGGACTCTCCTTGCCTCCCTGTCGGCTCAGAGGAGGTGTTGTGTACCCGTCCGAGCTCAGGCCCCCTTTCCCGGCTGGGGCTCATTCTGGGGCCTCCCGCAAATGGAATCAGCCCCAGCGGGTTCTAGGAGCCCCTTCCCCACCGGCTCCTGGAGCCTTGGGGCTGGCGTCCCCTGAGTGTCTCTTTCCCGGGAAGATCCAGGAGACATAATGGGTGACCCATTAACTCGAAGCAGGTCATCCAAGGCAGCCCTGCTCGGTGTCCCGGGAACAGCCTTTCCCAACCCAGCAGCAGAGCCCAGAGAGGGAAGGAAGGCATGGTCCCCACGCCCACGAGGTGGTGGTCGGCAGGTGGAGCCGGGCAGGGGCCTCACGCTGCCCCACCTGACACAGACATGAGAAGCCTGTCCTCAAGGCCGCCATCAGGGCGTCCGAGGAAAAGTGACAGCGTGGGAGCCCCAGATGCCAGGGTGCCCACGGGCTTCCTAAGGGGCAGTGAGTGGCATGCCCGCGGTGGCCCAGAAGCTTCTGGACGAAGAGTCAGTGCTGGCAGAAGGCGAGGTAATGGAGAGGGTTTGGCTTAGAAGCTCAGCGCAGAAGGGAGGGGGCACAGCAGGCGACGGCAGCTGATCTGCATTACTGATGGTCTGGGTGGCAGTGCACCCGTGAGAACAGACAGCCTACAGCTGCAAATGAGCCCCCGGCCCAGTTCCCCCTGCCTGCCGGCTCGCTCTGCCTGGAGCCCCTCACCCCCGGCCCACGCTCTGTGTGGTCTTGGGCCAGTTCCCTTCTCTCTGTAGGTCTCAGGATTTTACAATCCTGAGATATCTGTAATAAGGATATAGCTGGTACCTGCCCCGTCCTGCCAACCCTGGGCTGGCTAGGGGCTGGTACTCTGCAGACAGATAGCACCAATGAGCACTGGTGGCCTCTGGCCCTTTGGCCTGAACCTTGGGGCCTGGTGTGGTCAGAGCAGCCAGGCCAACTTGGCCTGGATGGCTGAACAAGGCTTCGGGGAGTGTGGATGGACGGATGGATGAGGACATACAGAGACTCAAGAGAGCACTTCTTCCCCCCGCCAGCCCCCTCCCACGCTCAGGTGAACGTGGGTCTCAGAGTAAAAGGAGGCCTGGCAGGGCTGCCCACTGAACTGTGAGCTGGCAGTGGGGATGGGGCCTCAGGGCAGAGCTGACCCCCATGAAAATGACCGCATGCTGTGTCTGCCCTACACTGGGAAATGGGCATTTCCCACTGTGCCACCTCAGGAAGGCCTCAAAAGGTCCCACTCAAACCACTGGTCTTACACGTGGGACACAGGGGTCCAGAGAGGGGAAAAAGGATGCCCTTGACCCCACGGGAAGGTCAGGGTGTCTCAGCCCCGGGACCAGGGTTTGCGCACACAGTGAGGGCGGCAGACCTAGAGCTGGCAGCTGTGTTTCTTCCTGGTGGCTACGCTGGGGCCATCTGGGCCGCGGGGCTGGACGGAGCTAATCTGATTTGCAGCCCCCGGTGGCAGAGCCCCACCGCCAGAACCCATTACTGACGTCCTGCGGGGGCCAGACTCCCACCAGGAAGACACCAGAGCCCCTGTGCCCCAGCTGGCCCTCGTCTTCCCAAGAATGGCTAGCTTGTGCTGGGCAGGGCTGAGCCGTGGCTGTGCTGGTGCCTGCCAGGCTCCAGGCTCGATCCCCTGCCCCAGTCATGACCCTGTGCCCAAGTGGATGGGACCAGACCCCAGGAGCAGTGGGAGGAGGGGCTCCGGGCCGGATGGGGTAGCGGGGGTCAGAGTCTTGGCTCCCAGGGAGCCCCGCTTCCTGCGTGAGCCTGAACTTGCCTCTGTCTCCCTGACCTCAGGCCCCTCCTCCATCTGGAACACGGGATGGCGTTGTCCTCCCTGTTGCTCACCGGCATGGGGGAGGACGCGGCATCCCTTGATATTCTGGGCTGCCCTGGAAGCTTGGGGGGAGGTACACGCCCAGGAGCGGTAGTCACAGCCCCAGAGAGATAAGCCGCCACCGTGGACGCATCCACCCATCTGTCTGTCTGTCCATCCAGCTGTCCGTTCACCCACCCATCCAGTAGCATCCCTGGGCGCTTTCTCCATTCCCAGCTCTGGCTCCAGGGGAGTATAGGAGGTGACTCAGACACAGCCCCTGGTTCCAGGGGGCTCACGGCCTCCTGGCGAGGATTCTTCCAGCACCCAGATGTTCCCCAAACAGGCAGAGGGTGGTAGGGGCTGGAAGATGGGTCAAGTCCAAGTGTGCCAGGGGCCTGGGCAAGGGAGAATCCACCTTGTGCCAGGGCTGGGGGTACAAGGCTTCAGGAGAGGCTTCCAGGAAAAGATGGTGACTGTCACCCTGTAGCTTGAGGGTTTGGGCAGGCGGAGGTGGATGGGAAGGCAGTCGGGGGTGACTGGAGAGATTGTGTGTTTCGATGGGGGTGTGGGGAGAGCAGTAGTGAGAGTTGAGGCTGGAGAGGGGTGAACAGGAGCCTCAGGACCCAGGCTCAGGAGGTCAGGCTGGGGAGGGGCTGGGGAGGGGCTGGGGAGGCACTGGGGAGCAGAGGGGAGGCGCTGGGGAGGGGCTGGGGAGGCACTGGGGAGGCACTGGGGAGCCTCAGAAGTTTTGTGAGCGAGAGGGGCGTGGTCTAGGTTGCTTTATCAAAGGAGAAGCAACCCGCCTTTCAGCTCAATCACCAGGAGTCAACCCTGAGCCTCCCTATCTGTCTGTCTGTCCCTCCGGGCCTTGTGTCCTTGCGGCCAGAGAGCGAGGAAGCTGGGAGGGGTCTGGGGGCAACGTCGGACTTCGTGCTCCCTCCTCCCTTCCTTGGGAGCCTGTGCCAACAGTAAAGCCGAGTCTGGGGAGGATTTTCGGAAGAGGGCGGGGCCAGGTTGCTCAGAGGTGGGTGGACTCTGGTGGGAAGGGAGGTGGGAGGCCAGGGGGACCAGACAAAGACTGGGCTGAGGCCAGCATCAGAGGGAGGCCCAGGCCTCTGCGGCTCTGCCCTCCCTCTGCAACCCCAGTTTAGCTGTCTGTACACTGTCTGCAGGGCTTGCCCCTGGGTTCTCAACTAGGGGTGGCTTTGGCCCCCGGGGGTAGTTGGCAATGCCTGGAGACATTTTTGGTTGTCACACCTCTGGGGTCAGGCGGTACTAGTGGAGCTCGTCAGTAGAAGCTAGGGACGATACTAAACGTCCTACTACATGCCAGACAGGCCCTAAACAAAGAATTTTCCAGCCCACAGTGCCAAGAGGCTGAGGGGGAGCAGTCGCCAGTGAAATGACAGGTCTCTCTCCAGGCTCCGGCCTCCGTGGGGCACTCGGGGCGGGCTCTCCTGCCAGGCCCGGGGTCCGCCCCGGGTGGGCATGTGCCTGGCGGTGAGGCTTCAAGGAGTGGCTTGCTCCCCCTTTGCCTGCAGGAGGTTATATGAGGGCAGAGGGTGTGGCAGTCGGCTGCTGGGACAGTGCGCCCGCCCGCCCCGGAGCGGAAGGATTACACAGGGGGCTTCCGGTGGAGGCCTGGGCAGGGGTCAGTGGGGCGCGGGGGAGGGGTTGGGGGCGGCCTGGGCTGTGGTGCAGGGCCTGGCGCAGGGAAGGGGGCTCCCTCCCAGCCTTGCCACCCCTCACAGCCTCCAGGTGGCTCCAGCCTCGGGACAGGCCGGGGATGGGGAGCTGGCCGGGAGAGGCCTCCTTGCAAGCTGTTTGCTCAGCCGAGGTTTAATCTCCAAAACAGGAAGGCTCGTATTGACAGAAGCAGCAGGCGGAACTGCCGATGTGTCTGCCAGGTTAAGCTCCTGAGGCCCCGGCTCCTGCGCCCAGGCCGCCGGGGGCTTCTCGCCGACCCTGCCCCCAAGTGCAAATGCTCCCACCCCCGCCCACAGCCCCTCGGCCGTGCTGCCTGCTGCCAACCAGGCCCTGAGGAGAGGGCACCTTGGTCCACCCTGCCAGCTGCAGGGGGGGTGGGAGCCGGCGGAGGGGGGCAGGCAGGAAAGTGGAGGGCCTGCGGGGTCACAGGCTTCGTAGGGCGTGTCTCCCGGTCTCATTTTGCAAATGAGGAAGCTGAGGCTCAGAGAGGGAAGTGAGCTGGCCTGCGACACACGGTGCTGGGGCGCGGTGGTCTGCCCGGAGCCCCCACCCCAGTTCTAGAGCACGCTCGGGTGTGGTGCTGTGGACCACCGCCATCTGACAAGCAGGAAAGGAGGGCCCGATCAGTGCCCGGAGCGCCCTCCTGTCCGACACCCCCTCCCTGGTGCACCTGGAGAGGAGGGTCTGGCTCCCGGCTTGGCACAGCTGCAGTGACCATGAATGTTTGCCAAGCAACCGCTGCGGACGTCAGGAATCTCCCCACTGCCAGAGGAAGCCACGGGAAGGAGCGAGCCCGTAGGTGGCCCACGGGCAACCTCTGGGGTCGGCTGGAGGGCCACTTAGCTTGACAGTGATGTCAGCCCTGCAAAGGCCCCGTGGCCCCTTTCTCCTCTCAAGCACCTGACTCGGTTGGACCAAAGTTCGGGGGCAGGGCTGAAGCCAGCCCACCCTGTGGACCACGTTGCAGAGCCCACGCACCTCTCTGGCCCAGTTTCCCTAGCCACTTGGGGTGGGAGGTGGATCATAATTCCAGGCCAGTTCCAAGCCCCAGATGCTCAAGTCCTCGCCCGGCGCTGGAGCAGAGTGTGGAGCGGGCAGTGTGGTCTCGGGTGGCCCCTGAACCCTAGAAATGGCGCTCTGGCCCGACACCCTCCTTGGTTCCCCATTCACTACCCTCTCAGGAGGGCCAGCCTGCCCACATCCCCGCATCTCTGTCTGCCCCCTACACACCCCGGGGCTCAGCCAACCCACGTTCCTCCCGCTTTCCCAGCCGGCACATTTGCCTGTGTCCCACCCCACCTCCAGCTCAGCCTCCCTGCTCAGCTGCCCCCTCCTTGGGGAAGTCTTCCAGGTTTACTCCCTTCTTGTCGATCCTGGGTCCCCTCCAGCCCCAGCACACATCCTGGCACCCAGAGTACGTGACAGTGGCAAGGCAATAGAGCTGAGTTTGCTGGGTGTACCAAGAGCTAGAAGAGCCTGAAAGAGCTAAGTCTCATTTCACAGGTGGGGAGACGGAGGCCCTGAGAGTCACAGAGCAGTCAGCTCGCATCTGCAGCCACCCTTAGAGTGAGCATCTGTGGGCTTCACTTCCTGTGTGTCTCCTGCACCCCAGGAAATCCTGCAGTCCTGGGGGGCTGAGGCTCCAAGGACCCCTCCCCTGCACGGGTCTACAGGAGGCCCCAGTACTCAGAGTACAGACAGGGTGGCAGTGGTGAACAGAACTTGGTCAGAGACGGTTTGAGACGCTGCTTCCAGAAGGAGTTCCTGGCCAGGCCTGACTCTCCCTGGCTGCCCCTGGGTAGTTCTGTCCCGCCAGGAGACCGAATAGGAGGTGGACATACCCAGGCCTGCGCTGCTGGCTGGCCTGGCCCAGGAGGTGCGGGGGCAGGTGGCCTGAGCTATGCCCAGACCCAGGCCCCAGACCCCCGGCCTGCGGCATAGCCCAGGGGCACCCCTCTAGGTGGGACAAGGGAGGGTCCCCAGCCTTGGCTCTGTCTCCAACCCAGTGTGGGGTCTTAGGCAGGTGGCTTCTCTCTCTTCTCAGCTGGCTGCCGAACTAGAGCCCCTCCTTGGTGATCTGAGGCCAGTCCCCTGCCCCGGCAGGGCTGGGTGCCCTGGGGCAGATCTTCTTCAGGCCTAGAACATCCTCATGTCACTCTATCCCAGCGACCCAGTTTTTCTCCCCGTCTATGCCGGAGGGGCGGGGGACCCTGGGGGGGCAGTGTCCCCCTTTGAGGCGAGGGCAGCGGTGGATCAGGTGTCCCGGGCGGGGCCGTCTGCTGGCTCGGGGCAGGGGCCACAGCTTTCAGGTCTTCAATAGGCTGAGATTAGGTTCCGTCCCCTGGGGTGGGGGGGGACCCAGTTGTGTGGCCATTGTGACAGCGTGGGAACCGCAGCATCCTGGGCCAGACAGGGATGTGCCGCCCTGCCCACGGGAGCCTGGCCTGGGGGCTGACTGGGCATCCTCCAGGGTAGGAGCACACGCCGGCACATATACACACGTACACACAGCCCTGCGTCAACACGGGGGCTCGGGGAAACATGGACCCGGCCGTGCAGGCTGAGATGTGTACACACTGGGTCCTTAGAACCTTAGGGCCACTGCATGGGAAAAGGTGCTTCTTCTCTGCAGCTTGGGGAGCAGAGCCGAGCGGGATTTCAGTCGTTTATCCTTGCTCAGTGCACGACCCGCACACACGTGCACAGCAGCCGGGGCACTGTCCCCAGGCCCTCCCTACCTCTCCCAAGGCTTGCTTCAGCCTCTTCTCACCCAATGTCCTCCCCCAGCCCCCTGCTCAGATTGCAAGGCTCATCCTTGGCTGACACAGTCACAGGTCAGTCCCTGCTGGTGGTGAGGAGGAAGCAGGAGACCACAGGCTGACAAATTCAAGTCCTAACTGCAAGGTCTTGTGTTTCCTCCTTGAAGAATCAAGTGTGGGAGCGAGTAGGGCCGAAATGAGTGGGATGCCTCAGCCGCTGGGCCCAAACACGCCGCATCTCCGTCACCATCACCCTTCCCCAGCTGTGGTCCTGAGGACCTGCTTTTCAGGGCCACGGTGCACAGTTTGGCAGAGAGAGGCCCAGCTGTACTCCTCCGAGTGCCCCAGACACGTGTGCCGATGTGTGCGTGCCTTCACACGTGCGGTGGGCCTGTGTGCGCTGGCTGGGGGTGGGGGCCGTGGAGGCTCCAGGTTTGCACGTGCCAGCTGGCCAGCGTATGGCCGGGCACGGGGGACACGTGTGTCTGCGTGTACACGCGCCCAGAGCTGGCCCCGGCGGCCTGCGTGGCCTCCTTCCTCCAGCGCAGCTGCAGACTCGGGAAGGAGGAGACGGGCTGGGCCGGCCTCAGCCGTGTTCCCCAGAGAGGTGGCCGGGCCAAGGTGGGAGGCCGAGGCCAGGCCAGAGTGCCGGGCAGGGGCGGGGGCTGGGGTGTGGCCTGCACCATGTGCTTCCTGTCCTGCCGGTGGTGACGGCTTTGGACGGAAGGTTGGCCCCCATCAGGAAGGCGCTGCCTGGAGAAGTGGGGCTTCTGGAGGCTGAGTCAGCTTCCCCCAGAGTTCATCCAAATCCTCTACCATTTCTTCCTCCAGGCTGTCACCCAGCTGCCTTGTCCCAGGGCGAGTGGGGAGACTCCTTCATCTGCCCTGGGGGCCTGAGTGCAGTACCTCAGGGCAGGCGGACACTCGGCCCTCTCGACGTCCCCCCAGCACCTCCTGGGCTGAACCGCTGCTTCCCTGAGAGCCCAGGGACCCCAGGAGACATACTCCCCAAGTTCTTATTGCCCTAAGGAGTGGTCGGGAACCCCGAGACAGGCAGAATTTGCTTATGGGCACACAGCAGCTCTGGAAGGATGCAGCTGGACCCTGGGGAGCCCAGCTCAGGACCCTTGGGACGGTGGCAGTCACACTTGTACCTGGACGGCTGATCCCAGATCACCCTACAGCCCACCTGAGCTGAAAACCCCAGCCAGGGTTCAGGGGTCTGTGGAGCAGCCCTTCATGTCCATGGAAGGTGTCAGGGAGGGCTTGCCCAAGCGGTCCCCCGGCCGGGCCTTCTCCCAGGCCCTTACCACTGTCCACGCCCACCCAGGTTCTGGGAGATAAGCCTTTTCAGAACCCCCTCTCTCCTGTGTTAGTGTCCTAGGGCTGCTGTAATAAATGACCATGAACTTGGCTTAAAACAACAAGTACTTATTGTCTCCCAGTTCTGGAGGCCAGAAGTCGGAGGTCAAGGTGTGGCAGGGTTGGTTCCCTCTGGAGGCTCAGCGGGGGCTCTGCTCAGGCCTCTCTCCAGCTGCGGGGAATGTTCACGGTCCTTGGCACTTCGCGGCTTGCGGCTGCACTGCTCCATGCTTGTCATTGGATCTAGGACCCACTAAATCCAGGATGACCTCGTCCCAATGTCCTTCACTTCATTACATCCGCAAAGACCCTTTCTCCAAATAAGGTCACCTTCACAGGTTCCGCGGGTTAGGAGTTGGACCTATCTTTCTGAGGGGCTACCATTCAACCCAGTATACCCTTACATGCCAAGGATCTGGGAGGCTGCATCTTCCCTCACGGCCACGCCAGTGCCCCTGCACTTCTTCACGGCAGCCTCGGGGCCATGGAGGGCACCCTTGGACATGTGTGAGTCAGTAGGGACAGAGAGCCTAGCTGATGGAAGCGGGGATGGTGGCTTGGAGAATGGGCAGTGCCAGGCCTGCCCACCGGGAATGTGGCCTGCGGTCCCCACCTCCACACAGGATGGGTGGACAGACAGGCGCCTCCTTGCCTCTGTGCCCCCGGCTGGTTCTGGGGGCCCCAGGCACCTGCCCCACATAAGGACAGAGAGGCACATGCAGATGGGCCGACAACCCCTTAACGGCCGGCGCTCTGCTGGGCCTCCCCCTAGCAGGACGTTTCTCTTTCAGCCTCAGGTCTGGGCATGAGCGCTGGGTGAGTGGCCACCAGGCCCTGGGCCAGTGAGGCCCAGAGCTTGCCGCCTGCGATTGTGCCACCGGAGGAAGGCGGCTTCCACCTGTAATCACCGTCCCGAGACACAGGCTCAGCTGATCTTCCAATGTGCCTTTTACAACAAGTGGACGCTTGGCTCTGAGCTCGCCCAGCCGGGACTGAAGCTGGGTCTGTGGGCACCCATGCCGAGCGTGGCTTCCTTGGCCCTGGGCGCTGGCCCTGCAGCAGCAGAGCTGGGAGCTCCACGGGGCCCCCCTGGAGACACCCTGCTCCGGTCTCAGCCTCCCAAGCGTAACATGGGGTAAGGATCCTGCACATCTGTATTGCTCCCAGGGACCTGGGAGGGGCAAGACAATGTCCCTGGTCACAGATACAGAAACTGAGGCCAGGAGGGGCCTGGCCTGGTCTCCCCTGACCAGTAGAAGTGGGTCGAGGCAGGCCTAGGTCCCAGCTGGCCCACCACCTGCTGACCTGCTTCCTCCCAGGCCCTCTGGGGGCAGGCGGTGGGAACGGGCCATGTCTCAGCCTCCCAGCCCCCCGGCGGCCGCCCCCTGGGAGGCCTGGTCAACGGGCTCAGGTGTCCCGCACAGCCGGTTCCTCTGCCTTGTCCCATCCTCGCCTCTGTGGAGCCAGGGGGAGGGTCACTCCCCAGGGGCGCCAGCAAGGACGGCGGGCGGGGGGGCCGTCTGGCTTCGGGGGGGCCAGGCCGGCTCTGATGGCATCTTCCATGTCCCCCCGGAGGCTGGGCCGCCCAGGTGTGTCCACAGGGACCTCCCTCACCGTCCCTTCCCACGACCTCTGTGCCGTCCCCCAGGGCATGGTCCACGCCCGCTGCTGGCTCTGCAGCCCTAGCCTGCTCTGGTTGGGGGTGCAGGGCCCGTCTGGGGTTCAGCGGCTCAGGGGAGTGGGGTGGGCTGCCGGCTACAGATGGCCAGATAGAGAGCTGGAAACTTCCCCTGATGAGGGCCTTGCGCTCCTCAGCCGCCCGGTCCTTCCTGGGGGGTCAGGGTCATGATCTCATCTGACAGGTACTGAAAGGGAGGCTCGGAGCGGAGGGGGTCCCACAGCCTGAGGGCCATCCGAGCCTGCGTCCAGGACGCCCTGCCGGCCACTTCCTACCTCCGCCTGTGCCAGACCTGCCCTGGGTTTGATGGGTGGGACCTCACCTCAAGCCAGGGAGTTTGGGAAAACTGAGGCTGCGAGGGGGCCTACGTGCTTTGCTCCAGGTCACCCAGCTCACCTGTCTCTTGGAGTCACGCTGCTGGGCTTTGAGTCTTCGCTCTGCTAATTATCAGCTGGGAGGCCTCAGGCGAGCCCCTCAACTTCTCTGTGCCCCAGTTTCTTCAGCTTGTAAAGTGGGAGCAATGAGGAAGCCCGCTTCAAAGGGTGTTGTGAGGGTCCCGTGAGCTGACCACAAGGCCTGGCACACGGGGAGGGCAGTAACAGGCCCATGTGGCTATTGCCACCGTCACCACGGTCATTGTCAGGCCGGCCCTGCCGCACTGAGAACTTCAGAGCCTGGTCTTGTCTTGGTCACTGCGGAATCGCTGGGCTCAGCCCAGAGGTTACGCTCAGGGAATGTTTTTAAGCTGTGAGCAGCAGTGTGACCCCAAATCCGCCTCACTCCAGAGACCGTGGCCTCCCCTGTTCTGCCTGGCTCTCCAAGGAGACCCCCTCTGCCTGAGCCCTTGTGGGGTTCCTCTGGGCCCCGCACAGTGGCTGCTTTTACGTACGTGCTGCAAGTCAGGAGGCTGAGGCCAGAGAAGGCGGACCCTCTCAACCAGGGCACCCCAGTTTGGGTTGGTGTCGAGGAGCCGCTGGGTGGCCTGGGCTGGGGGCTTGGCCCGGGGTTGGGGGGGATGGAGGAAAGCAGAGCTGGCGGGTGGGGGTCTCGGGCCCCTGCCGGCGTGAAGCTGGGCGGGTTCCCAGGCGGCCGGGCCCGCTCTGGCTCACCGACCAGCACTGCTCCAGGCTGCGGGCGCCCACACGGCAGAAGACCCATGTGCCCCCGTGCCCCCCACCGGGGCCTATGACATCCTCGGTGAGCGCCAGCGTCCAGGGGGGCTGCGGTGAGGGCTGCTGGCTCTGCCACCTCCACCCCAAGGCTGGACTTGGCGGGGGGTGGGGAGAGGCTACTGAAGCTGGAGTTTGCCCCCAGGTGCAGCCCATGCCCACGCCCCGCGCCTCCTCCAGGGTGTCCCTCTGCCCTGCACCCCGCTGGGACCTTCGTTCACTCATGCGTCCCCCGGACGGTCCCGGTTTTCGCCTGCAAGCCTCTGGTCCTCTCCGGGCTGAGACGTCTCCCGGACGGCAAGAGGTGCTGACCCCCACGACCTGTCCGCCGAGGGCCTCCGGGAGGAGCGCGGGGCAGGAAGTGCAGGGTGGGGACGGCCCCGCCCTCGGCCCCGCCCCCGGCCCCGCCCCCGGCAGCACAGCCAATGGCAGCCGAGCTGGAGCTT
>NW_020175045.1:2331730-2400094 GCF_003031525.2 Neophocaena asiaeorientalis asiaeorientalis
ACTGAGGCGGACGGGGCATCTCCCACGTGGGCCACAGGCTCTCAAGGCCCCCAAGCCTTCCCGCAGCTGGCTTTCCTCACTGAACCCCTTGACCAACTACACGCTCCGAGCTTCGGCCTGCATCGCTACTGCCCGTCTTCCTGGGGGCCCTGCCCAGCTGACACCCTCACCCCCGCCTTTGCACAGCGGTCCGCTCAGCCCCAGCGCCGCCTGGGCCTCCTACGGACGGCTTCCACCTTTGCGGCTGCCCCCAGCCAGGCTGGTACGGGGCAGGAATCTGGGTAGGCGGCCCCCTAGTCAGCCCTGTGGCCCCTGGGAGCCGAGAGCCCTGCGGGGGTGGGAGTGGGAGTAGGGCCTGGGCCTGGGTCACACGCGTCTCACACTCAGTAAGTACGCGGGGGCTCGGGAAGCTGCCTCGTCCCGTGAGGTCCCTCAGCGAGAGACGCTGAGACTGGGCTGTCGCCCCCTTTTGCCACATGACCTAGGGAGAGGCCCTGGGGTCAGAAGACAGGCTCTGTCTCCCCGCAGGAGGCTCCAGACCTTTCCTCCTAAGACTCAGTTTTCTCAACTGTCAAATGGAGCCATTTCCAGTCCTTCCTGCCTCACGTGATTGTCGTGAGGTTCAGAGAGCGACAGAGGCCCAGGGCCCGGCTGTGGAAGGAAGGGTGACGAGAGATGGGCCAATTTCAGGGGATGCTCAGGACCTATCAGGCCTGAATCCTTGCTGATAGCCACTCATCCACGGCCCAGCCAGGGAGCGGTCACCCATGTACCACAAGACAGGAGCCCCTGGCAAGGTCCGTCCAAGATGAGCTTCCCTGCCATCTGAGCTGGAACCCAGAACTGGGAGCATACCTGTGCAAAGAGGCACCTTCTCCCCAGCTGCACCGCCCAGGTGGTGAGCTTCCCATCGCTGGATGCATGCAAGCAGAAGCTAGGCAGGAGAGGGGCCGTGGGGAGACAAGCAAGGGGCTGGCAGCCGGGCTAATTGAATCCTGGAATTGCAGGACTCCAGGATTCTGTCTGCTGGGGACAGAGGATGCCGCAGGGAGGTCTCTGTGGAGAGATTCTGCTTCCAGGAGGTAGATGGGACAGTGAAGCCCTCCAGCGTGCCGTCGGAACACCCAGACTTGGGACCTTGCCCACCTCCTGAGCTGTGCATCCCTGGGGCTCAGATCGCCCCTCTCTGAGCTGAGAGTTCCCCATCCTTTCATGCAGAGCATCCACCCCCTGCCATGAGCCAGGCCCGTCCGTGGTGCTGGGTCGCTGCCCTCACGGGGCTGGCGTTCTGGAGCGGGGAGGACCCGATGCTGCTCAAGGCCTGTTGGAAGGGACGAGGCTCCAGGAAAAACAGAGCTGGTGCAGGAATCGGGAGGGGCAGGGCTGTGGCCTCACGGAGAAAGTGAGCGGGCAGAGGGAGCACCGCAGACATCTAGGGAAGGACATTCCAGACAAGAAAACAGACAGCTGGAGCAAAGGGCCTGGGGCAGGAGCAGGCCTGGCACATCCCGGGAACAGCATGGAGGCCAGGCTGAAGCACGGAGGCCAGGCTGAAGGTGGGGGAGCCCAGGGGAAGGGAACACAGAGATGAGGATGCGGCTGAGAGGCTGGACACGCAGAGGACAGGGCCAAGGATGGGCCTGGGGACCCTCCACTCCCCCGGACAGGAGCTGACCACTTGGCACACGCTGCCTTCCCGCCACTGGAGTTCCCAGAGGGGGAGGGCTGGGGACTTAGAGACAATGCTAGGGACACAGGGACAGGGCCAGGCGGCTGGGGGACAGGGGGCTGGATTTATGGCCTCCTCTGACCCCGGCAGAGAAACCAGCCTTGTTGGGCATGGCCGAGTCACCAGCGACCAGCCTGGGGGTGGGACGGCCAGGATGAAAGGCCCAGAGAAAGGATTAGCCGTGGCCCAAAAGGCCACGCAGGGCGCCATGGCAACCACAGGGCCACGGAGCCCCAGAGAATGGAGCTTGTGTTAACACCTCCCCACAGACTCCTCAATGGGGCTGGGGGCTTGTTAACCAGCTTACCAGGCGGCCCATTGACATGGAAATCCAGACCTGCCATCAGTCAGCCCTGAAAAGGCCTGTCGGACCCTTAAAGGAGGCAGCCAGGGAGGAGGGGGGCCCCTTGAGCTGGTGGGGTGGGTAAGCAGGGGCAGGTGCTGGGCCAGCACGAGGATGAGCTCCCACCTTCCTGCCCTGCTTCCTCCACAGCTGAGCCCTGCTGTGTGCACAGTCCTGGCAGGAACGCCCGGGCTTGGGCAGGCTAAGAGTTCCCTAGCCAGACACCCACTGGACAGGGTCTGTTGGGCCTTGGCTGATGGGAGTCAGAGGGGGCCACGTGGTCTGAGGTGCTGGCCTGAGCCGCAGACTTCAGGGCTGGAGGGGACACCGGACGGAGCAGTGGGGACAGGTGTGGGCCGTGGCCGCCTGCCCTCATCCCAGCTCTGCCTCCAGCTCAGAAGTGACCTGTCTCCTCACTGGGAGGCCGTCTCAGGGCTGGCCTTGGCTACTGGGAGCACTGTGCCCTCCCGTCACCCTGGCCCTTTCCCCTGGGGCACCCCCTGCCCTGGCCCCTCGGCAGGGCTCTGTCCTCTATCTCCCAGCCTCTCCCGCACCCTACCCCAGGCTGCTGGCTCTAAACACCAGGGCATCTCCAGCCCTGAGCCAGTCCCGAAAATGCACTCGAGTGACCTGCCACAGCACCCAGCTCGTTCCCAGGACGGCCCTCAGCAGCGCGGAGACCGTCTGTGGGGTCGGACTGGAGGAAATCTGGCGGGAACCATGTCGGGGGCGGTGCGGGGGCGGTGCGGGGGTGGTGGAGAAACCGCCCTCCCCCCACTCACCGAGCGGGGAAAGCCCCTTGCACGTGGAGATGTGCAGAAACGCTGGGGCGGCCCCCGCGGAGCGGGGCTGGGGGCTGGACAGGTGTCTAAGCCCCTGTCAACGGGGGGAGTACAGGCATGTGATGGCCCCTCCCCTCTCGGCCCCCTCCCTCCAGGCTCTGGGCAGGACCCAGAGCGCTGGGGCAGGGTGGCTCTGGGCAGCGGGCGCCTTTGAGGCCTCAGTCTCCCTGTCTGCAAAGTGGGCTGGTGGTGGGCAAGGGCACTGGGGGTGTGGGGAGCCTGAGGGCGGGGCTCAGGAGAAGGCCGGCTCTCTGCATTGGCCCCTGCAGGCAAAGCTCGCTTCCCCCCAACTGGGTGTGTCCCAAGCCTCAGCCCCGCATCCCAGCATGGGGAGAGGGTCGAGGGCTTCGCCCTGTCTCCTCAGGGAGGTGGTGAGGTGCCCTCGGGGGGAAAGGAGCTGGAGGTACAATCGCGGGGAAACTGAGACTCAGGGCCTTGCTCCGCTGTACCCAAGCCTCAGCCCTGCCTAGCCCTGGGCTTGGCTCACAGGTCACCCCTTTTGCTGATGACAGACACAGTAGGTCACAAATGGCCCGAGGCCCTGATGGGGAAGCCCGTGTGCAGCCCTGGGTCCCCTGCCCCCCCACCAGCGTTGGCTTTCTCCGGGCGAGGCCCCAGCTGCACACAGCTGGCAAAGAGTGGGGGGCCGGGAACTTGAGAAGGCTGCATCCCCCATAGATCCCAAGGAGGGGCCATAGGCGCCCATCAGAGACTCAGGCCGGGCTGGCCGGGCCTCCCCCTCCTTTCTCAGGCCCCCAGCTGCCATCTGCCTCTGTCCTTCCTCGGGGGAACCAGGAGGGGCCAGCCCACATTCCTCCACACGGGCCCCTCCCCACATCTGCCTTCCCAAACCTCCCTTGTTCCCTAGCAGGCCCTGGGGCCCGCACCCCACCGCGGACCTGGACCTGTGGCAGGGACCCCTCCCCTGGCAGTACTAGGGGTCCCCACGAGGAAGTGCTCAGAGGGGCAGCGCTCCCTCCCCCCACCCGGTCCCCCAGCAGCTCCACGTCATGCCTACCCGCTGTGCTCCCGGCTCAGGTGGGCACCTCTCCACCCCCACACAGGGCTCAGGGAGGCCCTGGCACTGAGTGGGGAGCAGGAGGGAGGCAGGAGGGAGAAGTCCAGCTGGACAGTGGGGCCAGGGGTGCCAGGATGAGGGGCCACCCCGCCCCCATCGTGCACTCTGGTGATGTTGGAGGCCTGCCATGAAGGACTACCTGGGTGGGTAAAGGGAGACCGTGGGCCAGAGACAAGGAATAGTGGGTCCCAGGCTGAGGGCTAAGATGCGATGCTCCTTCTTGTTGGTCCTCAGAGCGCTCTGGACATCCTGGAGGAGGGGGTCCTGGAAGCCAGGCCATAGCAGGGTGCATAGGAGTTCGCCAGCAGAGATGGGTGTGTCTGCTGCAGGACTCACTGTTTTCTAAACTCCTGCGTGGGCCTGGTACTTCATTCACTCAGCCGATGTTACTTGAGCACCTGCCGTGTACTAGGCCCCATGCTGAGCGCCAGGACAGAGAAAGATCCAAACAGGTCTGCTCCCCACTCCCTCGCAGAGGGAGACTTTTGGCTGCTTGCTGTGAAGCCAGGGATGGTGGGAGAGTGAAAAGGACTGACCCACACTGGGGCAAGCTTCTTGCAGGGGAGGCTTGCCAGGCATGGGAGGATGGTATGTGCAAAGGCCCTGTGGTTAGGAGGCTAGAGCATCCGAGGACAGGACAAGAGGTCAGTGTGGAGACGGAAGTGGGGGCACACCACACACTGTGAGCGGGAGGTGAGCAGGATGCAGTTTCCGGGGGACGGGGGGCCTCTTACCCTTCTGTGTGCACCGTTCCTCTTGAGGGAGTCCTTCTCCCTCAAGAACCTGGAGCCTGGAGTGGACTCAGGGTGGGGGTCTGCAGTCATGGCTGAGGTGGGGGGCACACGTCGGGGTGCCGAGGGCTGTGAAGGCCATGTTTGCGCAGGGAGCAGACGTGGGCACGCTGGGACCCAGGGACCCATGATCACACGGAGAGTCGCATTTAGAGACACACAGAACAGAGGCTCAGCAGAAACACCTAAGCGGGCTGTTTGCTGCCCATGTCCCCCCTCCCCCATGCCCCTGACACACACACCAGCCGCCGGGGGATCCGCTTTCTCTCCTGCCCCTTTTCTCTGGTTCTTCAGCAAAGCAGTTGCTCGAAACTAATTGAATTTTCCGCCTGGGAAGGGCCTGGGGAGTTAAGGCGGGTGGGGGCTGGGAAGAAGCTTGTTAACAGGTCTGGCCCTCCTTCCCCCTCCCCCCACCAGCCCGGCTCCTCCCCTCTGCAGTGGGGGTGGGATGGCCAGGCCCTGGTGGCCTAGGAGCATGGACAGACTGACAGGACGCAGCCCTCACCCTGTGCAGAGCCTGAGCGGGTGAGAGGAGGCCTGGCCTGCGGTACAGCCCCGCCTCCGGCCAGGAGCCCCCAGGGCTGCTGAAGTAGCCCCCGCACCTCCACTTCCCCTCCTCCTGCCACAGGGAGAATGGGACTGGGGTGCGGTGGGCAGGGGCATAAACCAGACGCTCCCGACGGGGGACGCAAGGCTGCCCTTCGAAACGCGGGAGCCCAGCCTGCCCCCCAGAGGAGGAGACTGAGGCCCAGGCAGGCCCACGGTACACTGTGGGCCGTGGGCAGGAGAGCCGGGGGCAGAGCGGGGCTGGTGCCTGGGGGAGGAAAGGGGGACAGAGGGCCCCCCACCAGCCCGGGTTTACCCCCCACCCCCGCCCAGAGCCAGTATTTTCAGTGCGCGGTGTGCTGCAGGGCTGTGTGTGGGCAGTGGGCTGTGCAGGGAGCAGCCTGGGGACAGAGAAGGGGCCTGCACCCTCCCTGCCAGACCCCGCCCTGCCCCCCAGCCTGGTTCCTTTTCTGGACCCCAGCCCCGGGGCCCCACCAGCCTCACAGGTGCAGCAGCAGGAGGGGGACCTCACAGCTCCGCCGGGAGCTGCAGGGATGCTGGGGCCGCGGCCCTGGGGCTGGCTTCAGACTCAGGACAGCCGTGTTGCTCTGTTTCCTCATTAAACCACTGCTTCTCTGGCCTCGCCAGGGCTGCTAGCCTGGGGGCCCTGCTGAGGGGCCTCAGGAGACTGTGTTTCTCCCCAGGGGTGAGCAGAGGCAACAATGATGGGACTTCAGGTCTTGTACCGTTGGGGGCTGGAACTCTCAGGCCCGGTCAGTATGAGCCTGGACCCCTGGGGGGTGGGGGGGAGCAAGAGACCTGCCTGCCTTGAAGGGAGGGCGGCCACAGGCCCCTGCTACAGATTAGGACGCTGAAGCCCTGCTTCATTGTCTGACTCAGGGTCACACAGACGGGGGGGCTCAGAGTCAGGGCTCAGATCCTGACACTGTGTATCCCCGAGTCCAGCTCCTTCCCCCACTGCGTCTGTGACGCTGCTGGAGGTCCCCCTGGAGAAGGGCAGCTCAGGGATGTGACCGGCGTAGACCTGGCTAGGTCCTGGACAGCAGGGTGGGTGGCCCTGGGGGAGGCCGCTGGGAGGACCGGGGGCCCAGGCATGGCTGGAGGCGGTCTGGGGTGACCGAGAGGTCTCGAGCTGCTGTTGGCCCTGCCCAGCCCTGCCTCCCGGTTGGCCTCTGGGATGCCCGCCGGCACAGCCCGCCTCCCTTCCTGCCCCCCTCCTCGGAGCCCTGGCCCACGAGGCAGGCACACCCGTTCCTGCCTGCTTCTCCGGAGGGCACGTGCCAGGAACCGGCGGCAGCCTCTCTGGCCTGCGCCACTGGAGGTCACGCGGGGAGCTTGGGGCACTGAGCCGTCCGGCGGGAGCAGACTGGCTCTGGGCATAGATGACCGCCATTGCCGGGCTGCGGGATGAGCTGTCTGTCCATCACCCGTTCTGTGTGAGCCCAGCTAACTACTCAGACATCTACCCACCCACCTACTACACACCCGCCCACGTACCCTCCATCCACCCACCCACCCACTCAGCGCTCCTACCTGAGCGCCTGCTGCAGACCCCGGGAGAGGCTGACCACACAGTGTCCTGTTCCAGGACCCCAGGCTGGCCACACCTCAGCATCCGGGCAGGCAGACCGGGGCGGGTGCGGGGGGATGCAAGTCCTGGGGGAGCATGCGTGGGGGGTCACTGCCCAGACCAAGGTCAGCTGTAGAAGCCACTAGGAGGCCATCCTGGGGAGGAGGGCTCCAAGGCCAGGGTTGGGGGAGCCACAAGGGCAGAACCCTGGGCTGTGAGACTCCAGGGCTGTGTTGCAGAGTGAAGCCCCCAGAGGAAGGATGTGGTTGGAGACGGAGGGAGTCAGAGATAAAGATACAGAGACAGTGGGAGACAGAGACAGTGAGACACGGAGACAATGAGATTCAGAGAAAGCAGGGTGAGGTTGACCAGGGTCCCACCCTCTGGGTCGGAGTCCTGGACAAGGGCCCAGCGAGCCCAGAGCCCCCTCCCTTGTCGCAGCAGGGAGATAAGGAGGACGAGGCTGTGATAAGTACGGTTGTCTTGGCAGTCAAAGCCTGATACTCCTCTTGGGGGCATTTTTTCCCCATCAAGTCATCCTGGGCTTGGTCCAGGGCCCTCTCCCCAAGCCCTGGGGTGACCAACACTCCCCCGCAAGACACCCTGAGGCCAGAGAAGGGTCTGCAAGGTGTCTTTCCCACAGCCTCTCCCGGAACCCAGGGCTCAGCCCGCGCTGAGCTCAGGAGGGGAAACGGGGCCTGGAGGCAGTGAGGACCGGTTCATCCCTGCATCTGGCTGTCCATTCAGGCAGGGGGTCCCCTCTGTGGCCCCTGGGGCTGTGCCTGAAGATGGGAGGGGGTGGCGCCCACCCTGCTGATAACAACGGGTCCAAATCCACTCAGCAAACACCCACCGGCTCCCTGGGGCCTGGGTCAGAGACCGGGAGGGTCAGCTGTGGCCTCAAGAGGCCCCACTCTGGGTGGGTGGGTGTGGCAGAGGAAGCCATTCATTTGGGGGGCGGTGGTGACAACTGGTGGTTCCAGGAAGGAGCTGAGCTGTGAGGAAGAGGAAAACCGAGCCAGGCAGAGTCTGGGACGGTTGGGGCCCCACCCTTTGTCCCCACCACATCCTCCGTGATTCTCTGACCCTCCTTTGGCATCCTGCCCCATCTGGACAGACAGATGGACAGATGTGCATGTGAGTGGATGGATGGATGGATGGACGGACACAGGATGGAAAGGAAAGACCGAAGTTAGCACTGAGGGATGGAGAGATGGATAGTGGACGAATGATCAGATGAATGGATGGGGGCGGCGGATAGACAAAAGGATAGATAGGTGGATAGAAAGAAGGATAGAAGGACAGGTGGACAAATGCCGGGCTGGCTGGCTGGCTGGACCAATGGATAGAGAGTGCATAGGTGGGTAGATGGCAGGAGGATGAATGGGTGAATGAACAGATGCTCAGATACATGGAAGGATGAGAAGGCAGGTAGAACAGTGCCTCCCCCACGAAAGACTCCCACGTCCTAACCCCTGAAACTGGTGAATATGTTGCCTTACGCGGCGAAAGAGACTTTGATGATGTGATAAGTGAAGAATCTTGAGACGGAGAGATTATCCTGGGCCACGCTGATGGACCCAGTGTAATCACCAGGGTTTTATAAATGAAAAGGGGAGGTGGAGGTGCTGTGAAGATTGAAGTAGAGGCTGAGTGACATCACTGCTGGCTCTGAAGACGGGGGCCACGGCCTCCAGCCAAGGAATGCAGGCCGCCTCTGGAAACTGGAAAAGGCCAGAAAACTGATTCTCTCCTAGAGCCTCCAGAAGGGACGCAGCCCTGTCCACATCTTGATTTTAACCCGCAAGACCCATCTCTGACCCACAGAACAGTAAGATGATAAATTGTGTTGTTTTAAGCCACTAAGTTTGCTGTAATTTATTACAACATCAACAGGAAGCTAATACAAATGGATAGAAGGACATAAGATAAATGGATGGGCAAGTGGGTGTGTGGAAGAATGGCCCCCAGGGCTCATTCCTTAGATTTACACTTAAGTGAACCCTGGTGCTGAGGGCTGGGTGGTGAGACCCCTGGCCGAATGGCTAAGCAAAGGTTAGGGTTTAGATGCCCCAAACTTCCAAGATAACCAGAGCCCTAGTACCTGTAAGACATAACCCAGAACGTGAGCATCAGAGCTTACGGAGAGGGATGTAGCAACACCCAGAGGCAGTCCATAGTGGGCCCTGGTCTAGGTCCTAGGGGAACCCAGATGGCCCTTGTTTGGAGGGTGCTCAGGGTTGAAGGTCAGGGGCACGGAAAAGCAGCCCCCATCTCCTTCCTCCTGTGGCCCTAGTCCAGCACCTCTGCACCTGGAAAGGGGGCCTGGGGCCATGAGGAAGTCGGGCCCGCAGAGGCCCAGCTCCAGCTAAGCCAGCACTGCAGACCCGCAGGCTTTCCTCAGCCCACCTCAATGAGGCACGCCCTGGCTCACCTTCCCGTCCACACGCACAGGCACATAGACACGCGTATGCACACGCCTACCCGCGCTGTCACATGGACGCTACGTGGTGGCAGGGGGAGGGGGCTCTGCCCTGCTCTGCCTTGAACCTGTGACCCTGGCCACGCCCCTGGGCCTCTCTGGGTCTCCGTCTCCCCATCTGTGCGCTGAGGGGGGAGGGGGGCCAGGGGCCAGCAGGGTAGTGGGGAAGGGGGCCTGAGGCCACGCGTGGGTGGGGCGTCAGAGCCGCCAACCTGGCCCTTACTCCTGTTTCTGACCACCAGGCTTCCTTCCCCGCGCCCCTCTGGGGAGGGGCTGTAATTAACTTCTTCCTGTTCTGATCAGGAGTTCATTTCCAAAAACATATTTCGAAGGATTATTTTGCAAAGGAAATGTTTTTGAAAGAATCTCGTGTCCCGTCCCAGCCTGGGGAAGTGGGAGCAGCAGTCAGAGAGGGGACGGGGTGGAGGGGCCCTGGTGGCCTGGCGGTGGCCGGGGTGAGCTGGCATGCTGCACCCAGGCCCTGAGCCTGTGTCTCCGTGGGGAGGGGCGGGGGAGGGGAGAGGCCAAGGAAGTGAAAGGAGGCAAGGGGAGTGCAAGGGTCTCCACTTCCTCCCCGCCCACTCGGCCTTGCCCTCTGCCTCCCCCAGGCCTCCTGTGGCTAAGCTCAAACTGGGGCCCCTCTCAGGGGCCTCTCCCACCATTTCAATGGGGAGATCGACCGACCATGCCCTCCGCTCTGCACCATTCCCCCGCGCCCTCTCCTGTCCCCTGAGGGTGGCCTGGCCTCTGTCCTGGGCCCCGGAGTCCCACCCACCCTGGCCCTCCTCCAGGGCGTCCTGCTGTGGCCCGCGGGACAGGTGGGCACCTGCCTTGGGTCGATCTGCCCCTCCCCTGGGCCGCTGCCCCCTCAGGGACCTGCTAGGCACTCCCTTCTTGAACTTGACCCTTGCTGGGCTTCCCCATCGCACAGAAGGCCCTCCAGCACCACTGGAGTTAGACACACAAGTGGTTATTCTTTTCTTTTCTAGTCCAAGAAACACGTTGCAAAATTCCCACCACCACAAAACAAGCAGGACCTTGATGGCGTGGGGTGGAGGTGGGGTCATTTCATGGACAGTCTTGGTTTTGGGTAGAAAACATCACAACCCCTCTCCAGGATGTGTGGGCTGGGGGCACCCCAGACCCTGCAGAGTCCCGACCCTGACCTTACCTTGCAGACCCCAGAGCAGCCCACGGCTGCCCACCTCCCTGTGCACCCACACGGGCCCCCACCGCGTCCACGTGGCCTCAGGGTCCACCTGCTCTGGCCTCAGTCTTCCACCGAGACTGTTCTCCTCACCCACTGCGGCCGCCCGGCTCCCCCCACACAATGAGCATGTACTAAATGTTTGTTGAATGAATGATGGATGGATGGATGGATGAACCGTGCAGACCGGGCTAGGGGTCTTGCAGTAAAGACCCTTTAATGTCAAGAAACCACCCCGCAGTTCCCACTTCCCAGAATTCCAGGCTGCGCCCTGGGGCGGGGAGGGCCGGGCTCCCTGGGCAGCCCCCTCCGCCACAGTCTCTCCCCCACCCCCAGGTGCCGGCCCACCGGGGCTCTCGCCCGCCCTGCTGCTCCTCGGGCTGGGGAATTCCACAAGTTCAGCTAGTTCTGGCCACACTGCTCAGGGGACAGTCCCCAACCCCGAGTGACCCAGGGCAGGGGAAGCTTGCCAGCTGGGGGAGTGGGGAGCAAGTACGTGAAGGACACAGAGGGGAAAGAGTCCTCGCCTGCCTCTCGCGTGCTGTGGTCCTCAGACAAGATACTCGGCCTCTCTGAGCCTCAGTTTCCCCCTGGGAAAATAGAGAGCCTAAGAGAGGAGTCCTTCGGAACCTCTGAGGCCCTGTGGGGCCCAACCTGGTCAGATGGGGCTGCTGGGCTGTGAGGGCCCCGCTCCCGGCGCCGATCATCCATCCACCTTCTGCTCAGCTGCCCACCCAGCCAGACCTCATCTCAGGGGTACAGCCCGCTCCCTCCTCTGGAGGCCCACGTGGCCCGCCCTTCTAAAGGGGCTGGGGGCTACCCAGCTTGAGACGAGCGCTGGCCGGTGCCCCACGCTCCACGCATTGCCTCTGCCCCCTTCCCTGGCCCCGTTCCTCCACACGCCTCTACTGGTCTCTGTCCATCTCCTCTTCTCTCCCTGTCCCTCTCTCTCCCTCCCTGGCCCCCAACTGTGTCCCCATTCCCAGCCTCCACCCTGCACGGGGCTCTCAGCTTGGGGTTCTGGGACTCCGCCCCCCACAGATGTCCTGGAACTGGTGGGAGGTTATTTTGGGAGCTGGCGGCTCCCCTGGGCCTTTCCCAATGATCTTGGCGAGAGCGTTCGAGGAGGTCAGCCTGAGCGGGTGGGGGGCATGTGGCGGCTGGCCCGGGGGGGCCTGCAGGGAGCATGGTGTGGGGACACAGTGCCCACACTGACCTCCCGGTGTCCTGGGTGGGGACATTGGCTGGGGCTCCCTGGCTGTGCTGGGCCAGAGCTGCCCCAGGAGGATTCTAGGGAGGAGGCAGACCCAGACCAGCGCATTCCCCACGCTGCTGCCCCCAGCATTTAGGGGGACGCTGGAGGTTCCTCACGTGGTCCAGCCCCAGCCTGTCCCTCTCACAGGTGTAGCCTCAGCTCATCTCCACAATGTCACCTCACACCGCCCCAGCCCCTGACACCCTGGCCACGCCAGCCCCCTTGCTGCTCTGACCTCAGGGCCTTTGCACCTACAGTTCCCTCTGCCTGGGTCATTCTTTCCGGGTCTCCCAGGCTGGGTCTTTCTCAGCATGAGGTCTCAAGGCAGTGGTCACCTCCCCTGAGAGCTTCTTCCTGCTCCAGCTGAAATAGCCCCCACCCCTCCCCTCCCACCATCTCAGCTTGCGCCATCCCAGAGAAGCAGAATGCAGGCACAGATGCAAGTTAAAATTTTTCTAGGGCTTCCCCGGTGGTGCAGTGGCTGGGAGTCCGCCTGCCGACGCAGGGGACACGGGTTCGTGCCCCGGTCCGGGAAGATCCCACGTGCCGCGGAGCGGCTGGGCCCGTGAGCCATGGCCGCTGAGCCTGCGCGACCGGAGCCTGTGCTCCGCAACGGGAGAGGCCACAACAGTGAGAGGCCCTCATACAGCCAAAAAAAAAAAAAAAAAAAAAATTTTTACGGGGCATGTTAAAAAAGTTTTTAAAACAGGCAGAATTAATTTTAATAATATCTTGTACATTTAACCCGCTATATCCAAGAAAGTATCATTTAACAAGTGATCAGTATGAGATTATTAATGAGATACTTTACATCATTTCTCTGCACTAAGTCTTGTAAGTCTAGTGGGTTTTTTTGTTTTCTGGATGTTTTTGGCCGTGCTGCACGGCTTGCCGGACCTCTGTTCCCCAACCAGGGACTGAACCCGGGCCATGGCAGTGAAAGCCCGGAATCCTAACCAATAGACCACCAGGGAACTCCCAATCTATTGTTTTTTTTACACTCACATCTCAAGTGTTCAACATCTAAGTGCAGTCAGGGGCTATTGAACTGGATGGTACAGTTTTTTTTTTTTTTAATGCTACTGTCTTACTTTACTTTCTTCCTAGCACAAATCACCATCTAGAATATTCCACGTGTAATATTTGTTGAGCTGTTTATCATCTGTCTCTCCCACCGCAATGCATGTTCTGTCGTTCTCCCCACAGCTCCACGCAGCAGGTGCTCTGTAAATGTTTGGGAGCAAGTGATGGAGGGCTGCCTGGGTCTGGTTCCCCTCCCCTTTCCTCACCCCTCACCGGGGAGGGGTCGTGGCCCCAGGTCACAGAGCAGCACATGGAGGTCCACTCTCTACAGAGTGGGGCCTGAACCCACGCCTGCTGTCCTGTGTCCCCACGTCTGGCCCGGTGCTGGGGGCGGGGCTCTCTGGGTCCTCGAGGCTCTGGCAGCCCCATCTTCAGGCCAGCTCTAGGATCCCCCAGCCACCGCCTCATCTAATAGGATTCCCAGCCCCTCCGCCCTCAGATCCGGGCTGCTGCTGCATGTGTTTACAAACCTGGCGCAGAGTGCTTCCCTGGAGGCTGCCGGAGCACAGAGCCCGTCTGGAGGAAGCCTTACAGTCTCCCCTCCAGGCCAGATGTCAGTCGGGCTGCTCCACCCTGCCCTGACCAGCCCGGCTGGCCCCCAGCCCCTCTCATTGGCTGTTGTGCCCGGCCAGTGGCCCCCTGTCTGATAGGCGTGTCTGGGCTAGTTGAGCTTCCTCCACGATGGCTGCCACCACGGGATAACTCATGGCTGGTACTGGCCCAAGGCCCAAGAAGTCCCACAGTCCATCCAGGTCCCAACCCACCAGGGCCATTAGGGAGCCCTCTCCCCCATCCCCCCCAGAGCAGCACCACCAAGGGCTTTTGGAGTCTCTCAAGCACATCCTTTTGAAGGGCTCCGAGTGACCCCTCGAGGGTCGTTCACAGCAATGCCTCACCAGGGAAACTGGTGGTCACGCTGCCCACAGTAGCCTCGGTCTCTCCATCTGTAAAGTGGGAAGGGAAGCCCTCACCCAGCAGGGCTATGAGCAGACATGAACTCACTTGGAGGACTGCAAAGGGAGGGGCTCTTGCTAACACATGCTGAGCCATGGAGCGTAGCTGTGGGAGCTGGGAAATGACAGAGGGAAGCTGGGGGGCCTCTATCCTGCCCCCTAAACCCTGGCCCCACTTCTGCAGGGTTGTGACTAAGAACGGCAGCTCCACCAGCGACTGGCTGCATGGACCTGGGCCGGCTCGAATTCCCCATGAGCCTTGGTTGCTGTACCCATAAAATGCCTGGTAAAATGGAATGGGGGTGGAGCACTCCCCCTGTCCAGCCGGAGCTAAGGCCTGGCCCCGGGGTGGGTTCTGCACTCCCTCGGGGCTCCTGCCTCTGTCTGGAGAAACACCAGCCTTACCCCCACCTGCGTGGCGGCTCCGTGGCCCAGCCCACCCAGAGCCCCATCTCCACGTCCCTCCTTTGGGCCAAGTCCGGCTTTGCTTCTGTCCCCAGCTGAGCTCACAGGCTGTGCTCATTGCCTCACTTGGCAACCTCAGATGGAGAAACTGCCGCCCAGGGAGGGGCAAGGGCGCTCCGCCTGTCAGGGGTAGGTGGGCCTGCTCTGGTTTGCAGGGGCGTGGAGGGAAAGGTGTAGAGCAGGAGGGGCAGCCCCAAGAGGTGGGCCCTGCGGGGTCCACGCGGGAGGGAGGCCAGGCCGACACCAAGGGTCCTTTGGGCTGCCACCGGCCCCCCTGCCCGGGAGAGGGGCGGCGTCAGATCTCGCAGCACCTGCTTAGCACTGGCTCCAGTGAAACCTTATCAGCCCCCGTGTGTCCCCAAGTGAGCAGATTCTCTGGATGATAAGAGATGTGGGGGCAGAAAGAATGAGACGAGGACAATGGCCAGGCATTGGGTGGGCAGCTTGGCCAGGAACAATGCCGGGCCAAATTAGGGAGGGGACGGTGGTGCCTGGCAGGGAAGGCCAGGAAGGGCTGGACTTCAGCCAGGCCTCAGAGGTCGGCTGGGGAGTTGTCTTCCCCATCCTGGCCTTTCCCTCCCCAGGGCCTTAGCACATGCTGTTGCCTTTGCCAGCAACACTCTTCCCCCCACCCCTTCTTCTGGCTAGTTCCTTCTCTTCTGGACTCAGCTCCAATGTCACCTCCTCCAGGAAGTCTCCCCTGACCAGCTCATATCATATACAAGTCCCCCCTGTACATGATCATCACTACCCATATTTTCCCTTTAGAGCTTTTATCGTAATAATAACTCAATAATGTGACGTTGGATTTGTCATTTAATGTTTGCTCCCTTCCTCAGACACTGGAAGCTCCATGAGGGCAAAGACTGTTTGTCTGTCTATCTGTCTTGTGATCCATAGTACAGGGCCTGGCAGAGAGCAGGATTCAGCTAACATTAGCTCAGTAACTGAACAGGCAGCTGGTTGTGATGTGGAGATGGTAACCCACCCAGCAGACGAATTCATGACAAGCACCTGGCATAGCACTGAGCACATAGTAGGGGCTCAGCTGATAAGTGATAGCAATCGTGGCCAGGATGAGCTGAGTTCCCTTGGTCTTTCTCATATCTCCCTTCCCTGAGCCTGGGGCCTCTGTCTGCCCCAAGTCGCATGGTCATGGCATTTTCTTGAGCACCTACTGTGTGCCAGGACCTGCGTGGGCACCGGCAGGCAGGGAGGAGGTGGGAGAGGAGGTGCCCACGTGTATCAGGCTCAGACCTGCCTCCTTCCCTATAGATCTCTGAGGGTCCGAGGCAGCTCCTGGCACGCAGTAGGGCCTCGGTGAATGGCTTGGATTGAAAACGACTTCTGTCCTGAGTGAACGAGTGCAGTTCAGAGGAGGGAGAGACCCAGGAAGCTTTTATGAGCGACTCGACTAAGCTTTGAGAGAACGGGACTGGGGACAGGTGGTGGCTGGGAAGCTGTTAGAGGATTCAGAGGGGACAGGGGAGAGAGCAACAGGAGTGCGGGACCTTGCTGCCCTCTCCCAGAAGCAGCCCTGGCAGCTCCAGCCTTTAACAGGCCTTACAGCCAAGGTCCTACGAGGGGCCTCAAAGGGGCAGCAGAGGCCAGAGCTTAGGGCCCTGCTGCCGCCTAGGCTGCCTCTCAGCAAGCCCTCGCCTCCTGGGCCTCGGTTTCCCCACCTGTGTGGGACGGTGTTTTCAACCTGCCCTCACTCTCCCTGTTGACCCAGAGGGCACACTCACGCCGTGGCCCCAGCAGGGGGGAGAAGAGGGGAGCCACTAAGCACAAAGGCCACCAAGCGCCCATCCAGGGGGAGAGCTGGTCCGAAGCTGTGTGTCCCGGGCCAGGTGTGGCCCCTGCCTGGAAGCTGCTGGTGCCTCCCTGCCAAGTGGGGGCTGGGAATCTCCATGCTGACCTGTCAGCAAGTGGTTCCAGATATGGGCTGGGGACAGGGGGAGGGGGGGCAGTCCTGGGAGGGTCTTGGAATCTGAAGAGGGCTCCTAGGGCAGCCTGGCCCGGCCTGAGACCACCCCCCAGACCTGGAATCGGTCATTGGTGGGCCAGGCTGGCTGCTCACGACGAGAGAGGATGGGGGCTGGAAAGAGCATGGGGCTGGGAGTCCGGAGGCAGCCCTCACGTCCTGATGCTGCCACCCTTTGCCATGGGGCTCTGGGGAGGTGTCCCCTGTCTGTTTCCTCCTTGCTCAAGTCGGCGCAATGACGCCTGACTCCACGAAGCCCGTGAAAGCTGTGCTAGTCTCCCCAAAAGATGAGGCAGTCCTCGTCAAAGTGTCCCGGGGGACTTGTGCCCGAGGTCTGTGGGGCACCGAGGTGTGTCAGACCCTGCCTGGCGTTGACAGGCCTCCTACACAGCCCTGCCTCCCGGTGCTCTGCTCTCACTCTTCCCTACCACCTTCTAATTCTTATTCTCTAAGACCCGCTTTAGCTGCCTCCTCCTCCAGGAAGCCGACCCTGATAACCTCCCATCCTGGTCTGGTGAAGGGCTTCACATCCAGGGGCAGACTGCTGGGTTCAAAATCTGGCTTTGTCACTCCCTAGCTGTGTGACCTTGGGCAAGTTGCTTAACTTCTCTGTGCCCTTATATCCGGTGCAGGACATGTGATGCTGCCCGTAAAGAGCTTAGCTGAGTGCCTCGCAGCGTGAGCTCCGGGTAGACGGTGGTTATCACTATGCCATGGGGCAGGATTTCTCTTCCGAGTATCTCTGAACACCAGCCCCATGCCTGGTGCCACCTGGTGATGGTGGCCCCAGGGCTGAGGGCAGGCCTCTGAGCCCAGGCCGCCATCCTGGTGAAGATCCTCTGTGGAGCTGGGTGGAGACCCTGCTACCTCCTCTGGAGCCCATGGAAACCAACAGTCCAGGGCAAAATCGCACATCCGGGAGGAAGAGGGGCATAGTCCGGCTGGGCAGGTCTGTTTGCTCCCAGGCCCCAAGCCATAGCACCCAGCCCTGGCTGGCCAGCAATTCCAGGTGGGGGCACTGCCCACTGCCCCCGCCTCAGGGGCCCCTGAGGACTGGCTGGGGCGTGCCTGCAGGGCTGGGCCAGCCACGTGTGGCCTAGTTGTCCCTCTCTCCATCCCCCCAGCCCCGCTGGGGGCTTCTGGGCCTTTGGCCGTCCCCACTGCTGAGAGCTTCGGGTGCTCCTGGCTCCCACCCCATGTAGGAGAGGTTCCAAAGCCACAGCCAGGGGGTGGTGAGACCACAGCCCTGGCCAGGCGTAGGCTCATGCCAGGCACAGGTGTCACGGGGTGGGTGAAGGCCCAGAGCTGTATCACCCCAGTCGGGCTTTCTGAGGTCTCCAGGCTGGAGTGAACAGGCAGGCTCGGCCCAGTGGGCCACCTCAACACAGCCCCCATTGTCCCCCATTGATTGGGAGGCTGAGGCTTACAGCGGGACAGGCCTGCCCAAATCAGGGGTCCTCAGGCTCCTCCCACCAGGCCAGGGCCCGCCCCCGATGCCCAGCTAGGGCTGCAGGCCACTGACTCCCAAGGAGTCTCCGCCAGAACCCCTGCTGACCTCAAAGCCAGGAGACCACAGCCCAGGTTGCTGCATCCAGCCAGGCCTGTGGCCACCCCAGGCCACCCTCCCCTGCCCAGGAGACAGGCACGGGGAACAGAACTGTCGCGTGCAGCTGGGAAGACTGCGGCCCAGAGGCTACTAGCTCCAGGTCGCCCAGCCAGTTGGCAGCCCGCTCTGCTCCCCTGACTGTGTGCTCTGCCCCTCACTGGGCCCTGGGCACCGGCTAGTGCTGTACCCAGAGTCCAGGATCCACGTCTCCACCTAGCAGCTGGACAGGAGACGGTACAGGGATGTGCAGAGGGCAGCAAGGGGCCTCACCCTCCTGCTGGGCCACTGTGGCAGGGGCTCCCCTCTCTGTGATCATTGGGGGGAGGCACGGGGGAGGGGTCTGCAGCCTTCAGTCCCCAGGACGGCCACGCTGGGTTGGGACAGGGATGTGCATACAGGCAGGCTGGTGTCAGAGGCAGGAAGCCATAGCAGGCAGCCTCGCCTCCGCTGCCCAGGGCTGCCCCCTGCAGGCCCGGCCAGCCCTGTCCCGTGCCTGCCGGGGAGGCCGAAACTGCCCTTCCCGGCCTTGGCCTTCGCATCACCCCCCTCATCAAAAATGACAGGCGCACGCCTGTCACGAGCACAGGTGGAGAGGCCAGGCGGGACACACCAGGGGCTGGAGGGAAGAATGGCCTGCGGGGAGTGGTGGGGTTACACAGGGCTGGCAATCCTGGCCAAGCACCCCTCAGGCCCCGGGGGGCCAGATGCATGCCCACCCCGCCGAGGCTCGCTGCTGGGCAGGAAAAGAGCAGTGGCGCCTGCAGCGCACACGCTTACCTCGGACGTGACACCTCCCACGGCCGTGGGCGCACTGTCGCACACACTGCGTTTCCCCAGCCGCCCAGTCCCACGCTCACCACCCCCGTCACCTGCACCCTTACACACTCACCCACCTGCTCACCGTACACGCTCGCCGCACACAGCAGCCCTGGTGCTCCCTGAGCCCGCCCTGGCTCCTCTCTGGGTCAGCCCCCCGGACAGTCCAGCCAAGAGGCCCCCATGGCTGCCCCCAAAGCCTGGGGAGACTCTCCTGTCTCGGCTACACGCTCCCCGAGGGCCCCAGCCTGGCCCCCTCCCCCGCGCCGGGGCCCAGGAGCCAGGCCAGGAGAGGAGAGGGGCTGTGGGAAAGGCCCTCCCCCATCTTGTCCACCCGCCAGCGTCCTGGAATGCGCTGACCGCAGCGGCCCAGCCTAATCCCAGCTCTGCCCCTTGGGGCCAGCTGAGCCTCTGGAGCAGGGCAGCAGGGGGAGGCTGGGCTGCGCTGGGCCGGGGGCACAGGCTGGAGACACCAGGTGGTCTGACGGCCCCGAAGGCCGGGCAGGCCTGGTAGGCATCCTCCCCGGCCCCTCCTCGCTTGACCACATGGGAGGGTGTGGGTCCCTGAGATCCTGGAGGCGGGGTGCGGGGGCTGCCTCAGCCACGCCCTTCCCACAAAAATGGGGGAGAAGCTGCTTTCCCAGGTGCCTGAAGGATCCTAAGAAGCAAGGTGGACTTCGAGAGGCAGACAGGCCCCGAGGCGATGGGGGTGGGGAGGGGGCCGCCCTGTCCCTGGAGCTTGAATGGAGGACCTGCTGGTGGGGGAGGGCGAGAGGCTGAGGACGGAGGGAGAGGTGGGGGCAGGGAAAGGCACAGTGACCTCACCAGCCACCCCTGGGGTGCGGCTCCCGAGCCCCCGCCCAGCCCGGCCCGCCTATATCCCCAGGCCCGCGCTGCTCCCGGCAGAAGCTGGAGAGATGACACTGCAGGTGGGTGAGACCTGGACTTGGGGAGAAGGGAGCAGGGCCAGCGGGGAGGGTCCCCCAGTCAGCTGTGCTCCTCCCCCACAGAGCTGCCCTCCCACGAGACCCCCAGGCTGAGAGGGAATGCTGCTCAGAGGGCCGGGGTCCAGGCAAAGTGCGTGCACTTTGGGGGACACCTGGACAAGTGGAGTACCGGAGGGGGAGGATGCCACAGACACAGGGCCCTCTGTCCCCTCTTCTGCCTGCAGTTTGAAGCCTTCTATGCAGGGGGCCTGGCCCCGGGCTGGAACCTGCTAGTCCAGGGACACTCTGACTCTGGAGAGGACAAGTAAGGGACAGCGCCCTCCCCAGGGTCCCCTCCTTGGCCTTGGGTGGGCGACTGCCCAGCCGTTCGCTGCCCTCACGAACCTCACGACGCCCCCAGGTTTGAGATCAACTTCCTGTCAGAGACAGGGGACATCGTCTTCCACATCAAGCCCCGGTTCTCCAGCGCCACCATCGTGGCCAACACCTTCCAGGGCGGCCACTGGGGCAAGGAGGAGGTGTCCAATGTCTTCCCGCTGGTGCTCGGGGAGCCCTTTGAGGTGACGGGAGTGGGGCGAGGCCCTTGGGAGGCAGGGGAACCCATGGGGTGGGGTGGGCGAGGCCCTAGGGGGAGGGGCAGGGAGGCGGAGGTGGGGGTGCCTGTGGACACATCAGGGCCACCTGCTGCTTTGTGGGAAGGATGCTGTGTAGCATCTAGGGCTCCCTGTACCCCTGGCTTCCAGCAGCACTGCTGTCCCCACCGGGAGCCCCTGGGGGAGGGGGCTTATTAGAGATGCTTACGGGTAAAAGGGCCAGTGCGGGAGTCTCACTGCTGGCTCTGGGGGGTGCAACAGGGTGCCCACCCCCTGGCCGCCAGCCACCCCTCTGAGGAGAGAGGGAGGGACTCCCAGCTGGGGGTTCAGAACTCCCATGGGGCGGGCCTGCATGACGGCGGTTCCACGTGCTCAGGGAACCCTGGGCCCCCGGCTATGCTTCCTGGACTCAGAGCTCTTGGAGCTCAGTGCAGGAGCAGGTCGCAGGCCCAGCGGGCCGTGGGTCACTGGCCTCCCGTCCGCAGATGGAGGTCAGCTCGGATGCGGAGCACTTCCACGTCCACGCCCAGGAGCACAAGGTGCTGCAGTTCTCCCACCGCCACAGGCCGCTGGCCGCCATCACCCGGGTGCAGGTGCTGAGCGACCACCGCCTGGCCCAGGTGGAGCTGGCCAGGAGAGGCCTGAGCTGGGAGTAATGTTCCCGCCCCGCCCACAGAGCATCTTTATCCCGGGGCCCCATTCGCCTGGGAGGGGGCTGTGGGCTTGCCCTGTCCCCATCTGCTGAGTCTGTGCAGGGGTGGGGCTGGAGCTGAGGCGGATGTCTTGGATGCTTGCAGGGATGTGGGCTACTGAGCTGTGTCTGAAGTCCCAGGATCGAGCCTTGGCCATTGGCCATCCCACGTCCAGTGAAACCCACGCTGGGGAAGCTGTGGGGAGGGCCCTGTGGTTCTGGGCGCCCCACTCCAGCTCCACCTTCAATAAAATTTAAGCAGGCTGCAGGAGCTTGGCTACTTGGAGAGGGGGATGGGCTGGGGTGGGGTGGGGCCATTCGAAGCAGCCCTGGACACCCTCCCCTGGGCTAGGGGTCAGAGGTCCCTGAGACCTACGTCCTGGTGGTGGTCCAGCCCCTTACCTCACCCCCAGGACACTGAGGGTCTGGGGTGGGGGGTGCTGGGATGGACACAGGCTTGTGGGGAGGCCCCTATCTGGGGGTGGGGAGTGGTGATGAGATCCGAGGAGGGGAGGGCTCCTGGCCACAGGCCAGAAGGTCCCAGCCGGTCTTCACCCAGGACACTCACACCCTCCGGCTCCGCCCTCAGCCCCCAGCCCAGGGCAGTCTACTGAGAGGTCCCAAAGCTTCCTCTTTGCCCTACTTCCCGTAGGGTACACGGAAGGGTCCCTCCTGCAATTCCTGTCCCTGCCCACTTCTGTACGTGTGGTGGGGGAGGAGGGAGCCCTGGACAGTGAGCACAGCTGCGAGTCCCCCGGCCCCTGGCTTCCGAGCCCAGCTCACCCAACCATCTCTCTGTCCATCTCAATTAAAATGGTGATGTCACAGTTTAGGATGAGGCTTAGCCGGTGTTCACCCTTTACAAGTGAATTATTTAAAGAAAAGTCGCAGGTCAGTGGTATCACAGACAGAAGGGTGGGGTGTAGAACCGGCTGTCTCGATCTGAGTTGCAGCTCTGCTGCCCCGATGTGCGACCTTGGCCAAGTTCCTGAACTTCTGGGCACAAAGAGAGCCCTCAAGTCATCGGGAACCGTGAGGCTCCAGGAGCTGACTCAGGAGAAGCGCTAGAGAAGTGGCTGGCACTCGTCATGACATCACCTGCCGTGGGATTCCTGGCAGGACACACATCTGCCCCAAGCATCTTGCCCTCTAAGCTTTACAACTGGGGAAACTGAGGCTGGGTCGGGGAAGAAGTCAGCAGCAGGGTGGGGCCCACGGAGGGGAGGGCCCAGCGACCCAGTGCCCTCTGGAGCTGAGGAACCATCCAGGGTGGGCGGCAGCTGAGCAGGGTAGAGGGGAGACGGCGGTGCCCCCGCCCCCAGGTGAGACAATGGTGGCCCCAGACTCCAGCAGTGCAGCTTCCTTCCTGTCTCCGCTCACTTCCCCGTCTGTGTCCGTGGCCCAGCTGGCCCAGGAGCCCCTTCCCGCCCCCTCCTGCAGGAGGCCTGGCCTTTTGTGTCAACCGGGAGGGGCTGGGGGCTGGTGGGCTGGTGGATGGGTAGCCAACCAGGCCCTGGGAAGGACTGGGTTGGCAGGGAAGGGGCGAGGCTTCTCCTGCCCCTGGGGACGCCGAGCCCACCGATGGGGCTTCCCCGCTCGTGGTGCAGGCCCCCTGCTTTGCGACCTGAGCTGGCTACTCACCCTCTCTGGGCCCGGTCTCCCTGCAGACAAAAGGCTCCCCTCCCGGTGAAACTCTGCCTCCCCAACAGCAATGTAAGGTGGGAGGGGGGGAAGGACAGAACATGCCAGGTTTTAGCTTCTTCAGTTTGGGGCGGCTGCTGCTGAGCCTGCGGACAGTCTGGGCTCAGAGGCAGACACACTGACTCCGAATTTTGCTGGGCTCCACCTGAGGGCCAGGTCAGCACCATCTCGCAAGCACTTGGCCAGGTATGGAGAGCCACGCTCCTTTTACAGATGTGAAACAGGCTTAGAGAGGGTAAGTGACTTGCCTAGGGCTGCTCAGCAGATGAGGGATGGAGCTCAAATATCTGACAGGCTTCAAGCGCGCGCGCACACACACACACACACCCTGTCCCTCGACGTTGGCCCTGAGCTGAGTCAGCTTCGAATCAGCCCTTCTGTGGGGCAACTCAGACCTCAGGGGCTGCAGGCCCACTGCGTCCTTGAGCCTCGGTCTCCCCAGCTACGAAATGGGGTGCAGGCAGCTACGGTCTCAGAAGGTCCTGCGGCAGGGGCTACGCGCCATGTGGTAACCCTTCCGTGACCTCACTGCTCTCAGCACACAGTGGAGGTGCCCATCTGTAACTGTGCCCCGTCTCAGCACCACAGCCCCTTGGACAGAACCATCGGCTCCTCCCTCGGCTCAGAGGACGCCTCCTCTGGGAAGCCCTCCTTGACCTCTGCTTCCCTCTACCTCCTTCCTGCCCTCATCACACTGCCTCTTCTGGAAGTCGGGGACCAGGTCTCACTCCAGGCCCCCGGCCCCAGCTGCTCCAGAGCACATCTAGCTCTGGAAATGTTTGCTGAACAAGTAAGTGAATAAATGAATGATTGACGTGGACAAAACCACTTAGAGCCTTGAACAAGTTAGCGATGGCCCTCCCAACAGGGGCTGTGGACCGATAAGGCCTCTACTGCAGGCTCCCGTCTTGTTTAAGGTGGTCCCCACACTTGGGAGATGAGAACAAACCCAACCCCGCCCCTCCACGCCCGAAGGCCTCGCACCTCCGGCTCCAGCTCTCCCCGTTTGTCCGCCTCCTTCCAATCCTGGAACACACTGAGCCGTCTCTGCCCCAGGGCCTTTGCACTGGCATCTCCCCCGGACACTCTTCCCCAGCGCTCAGCCTGGCCGGCTCCTTCTCATTACACAGGCCTCTCTTCTAGATGCTGCCTCCGCAGAGGGACCTCTAGCATCTGGCTGAATTTATTCTCCATCGCTGTTGCATTTGTTCCCAAGCAGCAAATTATGGTTCACAGATCTACCTGCTCACAGGTTTGCCAGCCGGACAGTCAGCTCCTGGATATGGGCCAGCCGGCCTATGTGCTCACCATTGGATTTCTGATGCCTGGAACAGAGCCTGGCACACTGGAGGCACGAATAAATATCTATTAAATTAATAGAACCACACCCTGCTCGAACCCTTCTAGGGACAGGCAGCTCACTACCTACCATAGTAGCCCATTTCCCTGCTGACTGGAAGCAAATTCTCCTCCTCCCCCCATGCATTCCCGTCCCTCCCCTGTGCCATGGCAGAAGCCCCTCGGAAGGAGCCCACACATTCCTTGACACCCTACAGAGATCCAAGGACATCATCAGGGTTCTGTGTTCCAGCAAAAGGAGCTGTAAGGGGTGAACCCAGGCAGCCCCTGCCCCTGGCAAGCCAAATAAAATCTCTCAGAGGACCTGTCCTCCCCTCAGTTCTCTGGGTAGTGTGTATGAGGGGCAGATCCACTGGGCTGGGCCTGTCTGAGGAGTCACAGCTGCCTTGGTGAGAAGGCTTGGGCCTTGGAGAGTTAGGTCTACAGGCTTCCAACACCACCGACTGGCCAAAGGAGCCAGGCTCTCTGATGGTCAAGGAGAGAGTTCAAATGCCCATGGGGCCATGTGACTAAATGAGGCAGATAGGGCAATAGGGACTGGTGGGGCCTGTGGCTAATGGGAAAGGACTTACCCCATTGTGTTCAGCTCCTTCCAATTACGCACAGGAAAACGTGGGTCCGGAGTGGGCAGATATTCTGATTTAAAAAAAACCTGAAGTTAAGTTGCTGTCCGATAACCTCTGTTTCTAAATACTGGCCACTATGTATACTAAACAACGTATCAACCTCTGAGCTGCCCTGGGGGTGACTAGTTCAACACTTTTGCCCTGTCTCGTCCCGTCAGGACGGGGTTACAGGTCACCTTGGGCGGGGAGCTGCCTTCCTGCCCTCCCTCCGCACATTCTTAAGGCCTCTCCACCCCGTGAGGAACACACAGACCAGCAGAGGGCGCCAGGCATGGGTTTGCCTCAACCCCAGCTGCAGGTTGCAGAGACCCACTTCCAGGGCCGGGACAGGTGGGGTCTGCATTCCTGGGCTCAAGGTTTGAGTTCCTGCAGAATGAGAGCCTGGGCCCGAGGCCAGATGCTGAGACACGGAGAATCAGGTCTGGCCAGGCCCTCCCTGTCCTACCGACTGCAGAACCCAGGCCCTGGTCCTGGGCTGAATGATGGACTTGAGAAAATTACAATTTCCCTGAGCCTCAGTTTCCAATTCTGCATAGTGGGTGGGGCCTGCCAAGTGCAGCAGGATACGGTCGGTGTGACCCCTGGCCCTCCCATGGAGGAGAACAGGGTCGGGCCGGAGCTGCTCCCTGCCAGGGTCCGTGGACGTCTCCAGCCTGGCCTGGCACAGCTGAGGGCTCCTCCCACACCACACCCCAGAATTCCTGTACCTCAGCTCACCTGACTCCTGCCTCTGGCTGAGGAATGGCTGCCACGGCTCCTTTATGGCCACCACGAGCACAGGGGCTGCCGGGAGAGGCCGACACTGAGCTCCAAGTGTGTCTCAGCCTGACCCAGGAGGGCTGGGGGCCACCAGGGCAATATGCTTAGGGGGCTACAGTGACACCCTTAGTGCGGTTCCTCTCTGCTTAGGGCAGAAGCCGAGCTTGAGTGGCAAACCTTGGACCCCCAAGGCAGCTCCCAGGAGGAGGGAAGTGACTCGTAGTTCCCAGTGGTGTGGGTGCGGCCTGTCACTGGGGGCCCTGCAGGCCTCTGTGGCCAGAGGTCCCACGCAGGGACTCGCCTACAGTGTGAGTGTCCCACAGGGTTGCTGGCTGCAGCAGTGAGGGGAGCAGCCCATATGCGGCAAGGTCTGCTACATCAGTGAAACAAAAAGTATAGCTATGTAGATCCTCAACACGCACTGACCGTCTCTGGAGGGACTTGGGAAACCTGGTTGCAGGTGACCGGGACCTGCTGGGCTGGAGTAGGCTGGAGCACCCACCTTAAATATTCATTTTTAATTCCCCCCAACATTTTGTCGTGAAAATTTTCAAACGCGTGGAAAAGTTGAAATAATTTTCGGCGAACACCCAAGTCCCCACTATCTGGAATCAACAGTTAACGTTTTGTTCCATGGCTCTATCGCATATGGATCCGTCCTGGATTCGCATACATTTCAAAGTAAGGGGTGACATCAGCCCTTCACCCCGGATACTTCAGCACGAACATCCTTAACTAAAGTTCACTACTTGTTTAGGGCTCTTCTCTATTGAAGCCTCAGTTTTGCCTTCTGCAAAATGGGGTAACCACCCATCCCTGTATGCCTGTGGGGGCCCCAGGGCTGCTGGGCAGAGGACACTTGGCCCGTGGAGAGTGGCGAAGCAGGGCAAGGTATTAACACTAGTGGGAGGCTGTGGTCAGACCTGTTGCTTGTCCCAGCTCCCCTCCCCCCGCTGGCTGGGGCCCGACCCCCCCAGTCCCCGTGTATCACAGCCTTGGGTAAGAGGCGTGTCCCTCCCGAGCTTACCGCCTCCCCACCCCGTGGGCTGGAGCTGTCTTTTCAGCACCAAGAGGCCCTCGGCTCCAGCCCCCTGGGTGAGGGTCCCAGGCAAGGTCAAGCCCCCACCCCAGCCCCATGAGCAGCAGCCCTTCCTTGAAGGGCGTCTCATGGACGTCAGCTGACTCGTAGGAGGTGGGGCTCCTCAAGTGGGCATTGAGCCCACAGCCCTGTCTTCCGGGTCCACTGGTTCTCCTGTGGGAGGTTGAGCAGGTGCTGGTGTGGGTGCCTGACCCTGGGAGAGTCCACTCTGGCAGGTAGCCCGGCAAGTCCTGGGGGCGTGGCTTGTCCCCATGGGAGGCCCATGGCAGTGGGGTCCTATGGAGAAGGGGGTCAGCCTCCCGTCTGGGTCGTGGCTCAGGTTTTGGGTGAGGGTCACTGCCTCTGTTTTGCAGATGGGGGTCCTGCTGGCGTCACTGCGCTGCAGCCCTCACCCCCCAGCCCCATTTTCGGTGCCCGTGGGTAGGGAGACCAGATGGGAGGAAAGTCCCCTCCCCAGACCTCCCTGGCCCTCCGGCCGGGCCTGGGTCCCAGCACTCCTCCCCAGGACGGGCAAAGCAGGCCAGAGCACCTGGGTGGGGGGCTGAGAAGGCTCCAGGCAGAGGAGAGAACAGCTGGGAGCAGATAAACTGGGACAGACAAGGGCCACCCCCCCAACCCTCCCCCTGAGGCCCTCCCTCCCCCCTCCTCTGAGGCCCCTCCAGTGGGGCAGGGTCCCATTCCCAGCTTGGGGGGGTGGGTAGCACCTCTGACAGTTACATCCTGTTCCCTGGGGGAGGGGCAGCTTTCCTCCAGAGTCTGGGCCACACTCCCAATCCCCCACACTCATTCCCTCTCTGTTCACTGTCCCTTCCCACTTGGGGTCTCAGCGATGATTTCAGGGGTTAAAGGAATCCCAGCTCCGGGGGCTCACCTTGCTGAGAGGGGGCTCGCCCATGAAAAGTATGAGAACTGTGCAGGTTGGGTCATGGGGCCAGGCCTCCAGGGACTCAGCAGAGCAGACGTTCTTTCTAAATGCTTAGAGGTTGACCCCTCTTATCTTCACAAGAGCCCTATGAGATTGGTCCCGTTGTTGATTTTTATAGATGAGGGATCTCAGACACAGAGAGGGGAAGACATTGGCCTGAGGTCACACAGCATGTCCTTGGCAGAGCTGGGATTTGAACCCGGGCAATCTGGTCCCCGAGTCTTTTAGATATTTGTGTGGGCGTGGTTGGGGAAAAATATATATATATATATATATTCAGTGCTATTTGTCTTGCTTTTCTCCTTACTCCTTTTTTAAAAATGAGGCCTCGAGTTTGCAAATGTGGGTTTTGTAAACACAGTTTGGGGAGGGTGACTCTGACCACACGCTCATGCCCAGTTCCTGCCAGGCGGAGAGGGGAGCCACTGGGACAGGCAGGTAGTGGGAAGCGGGCAGAGCCAGTGGCCGTGACGCATCCAGGCTGTGAAGGCGCCCAGGGGAAGGCTGGAGGGGACCCTGCGTACTCTGGCCAGCTGCCCGGCACATCCCGGACTTTGGAGAAGGGGGCAGCCTCCTTCCGGGGGCACCAGGCTCTGTGCCTGTGGAGGGGGCAGCGCAGAGGGTGGCGGCAGGGGAGGGGTGGAGGTGTTCCTGGGGCCTGTGGGAAGGCACTGCCCGTAGCACGGTGACCCGGCCGTGCTCCCACCTGAACCTGGCTGTGGTCTCAGGACCCTGGAGGCAGCTCAGCTACCCTCACCTCAAGCCCAACCCTCTCTCCAGCCAAGAGCTTCATTCCTTGCAGTAAGCATTGCCCTCCCTGACAGCCAGCCATTCAGAGCCTGCTAGCCGGGACCAGTTCCAGCCTGCGGGACAAAGCGGTAACCAGGGCCCAGGCCCGGCTGACCCTGGACGGGCAGTTGGCTCTGCTGCCTGGCAGGGCCCTCGCCATGGTTACGGCCCACCCATGGCCCTGCTCAGAGGCTGGCATTGTTTGGGAGTCAGAGTGTGGCGAGCATGCAAGGGCCAGGGCTGGCACAATGACAAGTGCTTTCCCACGCTGCCGCCTCTCAGCAGCCCCGCGGCGGTGAGCGGGCCCTGGCTTTGGTAGGTGGGGAGGCCTGGAGAAGAAGGGCACTGCGGAGTCAGGGCCGGCCTTGGCTGAGGCTCTGAGTCAGGGCTTGAGGCAGTCAGACAATGAGCGGGGTGTCCCGGCTTTGCAAGGGAGCGTCAGCAAACTGACAGTATTACTGTGACTTGGACCACGAACACATCCAAGCCAACGCCGGCGGCTTCACCAGTTCCTGTTCCCCGGCGGACAGAGTCCACGCTGCTCGCACATCCTCAAGTCTCCAAGCTTTTGCTCCCACTGACCACTCTGCCTAAATGCCCTTCTACCAATTCTATACCTGGGCACAAATCTTCTCTATAAGTTGTCACCTTCCTTAACTCCTGCCCGTGCAGCGGGAAGGGACAAAGCTTCGCTTGTCCCTTTCTAAACACACAGCAACTTCACTTTGGAGACTTGTCCCTCCCCTGCGCAATGTGGTCTCAGGGTGCAGAAGATCCCACCTCAGAGGCTGAAGGTATCTGGAGGGTCTTCTGGCTGGACCCCTCTTCATCCCTTGGATCGGCCAAGGATGGGCCATTTGGCGATGTCCGCCAGGACTTGGGTCTTGAACGAAGGATGCGAGGACGGGTCTACTGCTTGCACCGGCCATAATGTGGTGGCCACAAGGTTAAATCAAACACAAAGAGAAAAATAGGAAAGCAGGGAGTTCCCTGGCGGTCCAGTGGTTAAGACTCTGAGCTTCTACTGCAGGGGGCACGGGTTGGGTCCCTGGTCAGGGAACTAAGATGCCACATGCTGTGCGGTGTGGCCACAAAATAAAATAAAATAAAATAAAAATAAAATCCAATGTCTAACTGTTTTTTAAAAATCTTTAAAAAAGATATGAAAGCAGCAAGAGGAAAACAACTCTTGCATATCCAGGAGCAACGGCAGGACGACGGCTCACTGCTTAACAGAACCAAGGAGAGCCAGTGGAAGGACACGTTCAAAGTGGTGAAAGGAAAAGCAATCAACCCAGAATCCGATATCCAGCAAAACAGTCAAAAACGAAGGTGTAATAAAAACATTTCTAGGTTTAAAAAGCCTTAGGAAAAGCATTGCTAGCAGACCTATCTTACAATAAATACTAAAAGAAGTCCTTCAGGGTGAGAAGAAATGACAAAAGATGGTAACTTGAATCTATAGAAATAAGTGAAAAGCCCTGGGATGGTAAACATGTGTATTAAGGTAAAAGACCATGTAAATATATTTTGATTTCTTAACTTCTTTAAAAGACATAAGATTGTATAACTAAATAAGTATAACACTATTTTTAATATAATAAATAATTTTACCACTGTACTTATGACCTATATAGATGTAACACATATGACAATAATAGCACAAAAAAATGGGGCAAGATGGAGTTATAAGTTTTATGGAATTAAGTCCGTATTAATCAGAAGGAGATGCTGAGAAGATGCATATGTGATCCCCGGGGCAACCACTAAGAAAATAACTAAACATCTAGTTTAAAAAAATCAACAGAGAAATTAAAGTGGCGCACTGAAAGAATATTTATTTAACATAAAAGAAGTTAATAAGGGAGGAACCGAAGAAGAAAAACGTCAGGAAAATATAGAAAATAAATAGCAAAATTAAAAATGTAAACCTAATTGTAGAATACTAAAACACAAACTTGTTTTGTGTCCCTGGTTCCCGGCACAGAGCTCCTAAAACCCTCGGAATTTCCTGAGTGTTAAGAGTGCCTTTTGTTATTCATAATAAGCTCTCTGGGGCCAGATCTGAGGTTATGCTAATGAGGTGGATCTTGATGGGGCGGTGCCCCGGACAGCTCCAGGATGGCGGCTGGGCGCCCAAGGAACCAACCGCATGACCAGAGGGTTGGAACTTTCAGCCACCTCCCCACAACTTCCAGGGAGGGGAAAAGGGCCGCAGATTGAGTTCAATCACTGATGGCCAATGATTTAATCAACCATGCCTAGGTAATGGAACACTGTCTAAAAAGCCCAAACAGCAGGGTTTGGGAGCTTCCAGGCTGGCGAGCACATCGATGTGCCTGGAGGACGGTGCACCCAGAGAAGGCATGAAGCTCCGCACCCCCATCCCCACTCTTTCTGTATGTTGCCCTGTGCACCCTTCCATCTGGCTGTTCCTGAGTTGCAGCCTCTGTAGTATAACCGTAATCCTCACTGTTGTGCTTTTTCGAGTACTGTGAGTCATTCTCGTGAATTACTGAAACTGAGACAGGGGTTGTGGGAACCTCTGAACGTGTAGCTAAGTCAGACAGAAGTGAGGGCAGGCTGGGGACCCAGAGCTTGCAACTGGTGTCTGAAGTGGGGGCAGCCTCATGGGATGGAGTCCACTTCACCCGTGGGTCTGTGACTCCAGGTGGTTCGTGTCAGGATCGAACTGAATTTGGTACACCCAACTGGAGTAGGAGAATCAGAGAATTAGGTTGATAGATACTAAATATGTCAATAATTACATTACATGTGAATTTGGGTCTAAACACCCCAATCAAAAGGCAGATGCTTTCAGGGACTTCCCTGGTGGTCCAGTGGCTAAGACTCTGCACTCCCAATGCAGGGGGCCTGGGTTCGATCCCTGGTCAGGGAACTAGATCCTAAATGCCGCAACTAAAGGTCCCACATGCTGCAACTAAAGGTCCCACATGCCGCAACTAAGACCTGGCTCAGCCAAATAAATAAATAAATAATTTTTTAAAAAGGCAGATGTTTTCAGACTGTATTACAAAAACAATTTTTTTAATCAAGATTCAACGCTATACTCTCTAAACCTTAGATTCACAGACACAAATAGATGAAAGAAAATGGACAGAAAAAGGTACACATGCAAACATCTGTCCATAAAAGAGCTGGGGTGGCTGTATTAATATCAGACAAAATAGACATTAAGATAAGACATACTACTAGAGACATTTCATAATAATATAGCAATTGGTAAAAAAAAAAAATAATATAGCAATTAAAAGTGCATGCATCTCTAACGCAAGAGCCTCAAAATTCATGAAACAAAAACTGACAGAACGAGAAGGAAAAAATTAAACAATGCAGTTGGAGATTTCAATACCCTACACTTGATAACCAACAGAACAACTAGTCAGAAAATCAGGAAGGGCAGAGAAGACTTGAACAACACGGCAGTCAACTAGACCTGACACGTACAGACACTCCACCCAGCAATGGCAGAAGCACATCTCTCCCAAGTGCACCTGAAACAGTCTCAGGATAGACTATGTGCTTGGCCACAAATCAAGTCTCAATATACTTAAGAGGACTGAAAACACACAAAGCATATTCTCCAGCCACAGTAGAATTAAGTTAGAAAATAACAACAGAAAACAATCTGGGAAATCCTCAAATATCTGGAAAATAAACAACATGTTTCAAGAAAACATAGTCAAAGAAGAAATTGCTAGAGAAAACAGGGAATATTTTAAACCGAATGAAAATTAAAACACAGAATATCAAGCATTGCAACTAAAGCGATGCTTAGAGCGAAATTATAGCTCTGAACACCTAGATCAGAAAACACCTTAAAAGCTGAAGAGAGAAGAGTATATTAAACCCAAAGCGAAAGCAGAAGAAAGGAAATAATAAAGACTAATGCAGAAATCAATGATAGAAAGCAGAAAAACAGAAGAGAAAATCAATGAAGGGACTTCCCTGGTGGTCCATTGGTTGAGAATCCACCTTCCAATGCAGGGGACGCGGGTTCGATCCCTGGTTAAGGAACTAAGATCCCACGTGCCGCGGGGCAACTAAGCCTGCACCCCGCAACTACTGAGCCCGCACGCCACAGCTAGAGAGAAGCCCATGTGCCACAACTGGAGAGCCTGCACACCACAACTAGAGAGAAGCCCGCACACCACAACGAAAGATCCCGCGTGCCACAACTAAGACCTGACACGGCCATAAATAAATAAATAAATAAATAAATATTTTTTTAAAAAAACTAAAAAAAAAGAAAAGCAATGAAGCCAAAATTGATTCTTTGAAAATATCAATTAAAAAAATAAACCTCCAGCTGGACTGACCAAAAAAAAGGACAGAAGACATAAACTATCAAATTCAGGAATAAAAGAGGAGATACCACCAATCCTACAGAAATACAGGCTTATCAGAGAATATTATGAACAACTTTATGACAACAAAATAAACAACTTAGATGAAATGGACAAATTCTCATCAAGACTAAAAATTTTTAAACTGACAAGAATAAACTGAAAATTGGAAAAGACCTGTAGCAAGGAAATTGGATTAGTAACTTAAAATCTTCCCACAAATAAAAGTCCATCCCAGATGGCCTTAATGATAAATTCTACCAAACATTTAAAGAAGAAATAAAACCAAATCTTTCACAATATAAAGAAGGAGGAAACATTTTCCAGCTCATTCTATGAGGACAGCATTACCCTACACCAAAGCAAAGGCATCACAAGAAAACTACAGACCGACATCCTCATGGACACGATGCAAAAATCCTTAACAAAATATTGCAAACTGAATGCAGTGCCACGTAAAAAGGGTCATACACCACGACCAAGTGGGATGTATTCCAGGAATGCAAAGTTGGTTTAACATTCACAAATCAATTCATGTAATATACCACATTAACAGAATAAAAGACAAAAACCACAGGATCGCCTCAATAGATACAGGAAAAGCATTTCACAGAGTCTAACATCTAACACCTAACATAAAAACTCAAAACAGACTAGAAATAGAAGGGAATTTCCTCAACCTGATAAAGGCATCTATGAAAAGCTACAGCTAATACCATGCTTAATGATGAAAGACTACATTTCCCCTCTAACGCCGAGAACAAAAGAAGGATATCTGCTCTTACCACCGTTATTCAACATTATACTGAAGGCTCCAGCCAGTGGAATGAGCAAAAATAAAATGAGATAAAACAAAAGAAATAAATGAAAGGCATTCAGGTTGCAAAGGAAGAAGTAAAACTATCATTGCTCACAGATGACATACTCCTGTATGTATAAAATCCTAAGGAATCTCCCCCCAAAGCCATTAGAACTAATAACTGAGCTTAGCAAGGTAGCAGGATTTAAGATACAAAAATCAGTTGTATTTCTATATACTAGCAATGAACATACTGAAAATGAAATTAAGAAAACAATTCCATTCACAGTAGCATAAAGAATAACAAAATGCTTAAGAACACATGTAACAAAAGAAGTGCAAGGCTTGTATATCGAAAATGACAAAACATTGTTGAGACAAATTAAAGAAGATTTAAGTAAATGGAGAGACAGTCCACGTTCAACTCTACCCAGATTGAACTGTATATTCAATACAATCTCTATGAAAATCCCGGTAGGCTCTTTTGGGTAGAGATTGACAGTCCCAAATTTATATGGAAAGTCAAAGGACCTAGAATAGCCAAAACGATTTTGAAAGAGAAGAACAAAAGAACATATACGACCCAATTTCAAACTTACACAACCCAATTTCAAACTTACTATAAAGCCACAGTAATTAAGACAGTGGCATATAGGAATAGAGATCAACAGAACAGAACTGAGAATCCAGAAATCAGCATTGTGTTTATGGTCAAATGATTTTCAATGAAAGTACAAAGACAGTTCAATGGTGAAGGGATAGTCTTCAACAAATGGTGCTAGGACAATTGGATTTTGCAAACACGAACAAACAGTAAAACCTCACAACATGTATTGCGTTGGCCAAAAAGCTCGTTTGGTTTTAAGTAAAAATAAAAGACATTTTTCGTTTTCACCAAGAACTGTATTGAACAAGGTATTCACTAACTGAACGAACTTTTTGGCCAACCCAATACAAACATTAACTCAAAATGCATCAGAGGACTCTCTGTAACAGCTAAAACTGCAAGAAAACATAGGAGAAAATCCCTGTGATCTTGGGTTAGATATGACACCAAAAGCACAATCCATAACAGAAATTGAAAACTGGACTTCATAAATAAAAACTTCTCCTCAAAAGACACCATTAAGAAAACGAGAAGACAAGCCATAGACTGGGAAAAACGTATTTGCAGAGCGTATATCTGATAAAGGTCTAGTATCTAGAATACATAACAAACACAATTCAATAAGAAGACAACCTAATTTTTAAATGGACAAAAGATCTGCATAGACAGTTCATCAAAGATATGTGAATTGATAATAGGTACATAAAAGGCTGCTCAACATCATTAGTCATTAGGAAAACGCAAATTAAGGCCACACTGAGATACCATTTCATACCTACTAGGCTGGCTAGAATCAGAAAGACGCCAACAAGTGTAGGTGAGGATGCGGGGAAATTGAAACCCGCGTGCATAGCTGCAGACAATGCAAAATAGTGCAACCACTTTGTAAAACAGCCTGGCAATTTCTTTAAAAAGTTTAAACATAAACTTCCATACGACCCAGAATGTCCACTCTCAGGGATCTACCCAAGAGAAATGAAAACATACGTCCACACACAGAGGTACATGAATGTTCATAGCGGTATCTCCATAATAGTCTCCAACTGGAAACCATCTAAATGCCCAGCAGCTGGGGAATGGCTAAGCAAGACGAGGTCCATCAGACAATGGAATAAAAGAATGAATCTTAAAAACATGACGCTACGTGGAGCCGGACACACAGGACTACATACTGCATGATTCCATCTCTGTAAGTGCTCAGAAAAGGTAGATTAATAGAGAGAGAAAGTGGGCCAGTAGTTAGTTGCCTGGGGCTCCAGTGGAAGCAGGGATTGGCTAAATGGGCTCGAGGGAACTTTTGGCATGACGGAAATGTTCCAAAATTGGATTGCGGTGATGGTTGCATAACCCTGTAAATTTACTAGAAATCACTTATAAAGGGTAAATTTTTCTGTGATGTTAATTTTACTTCATCAACAAAGCTGTTTATAAAGAAACAAACATTTATTATTTTGTGGTATTATTGTATCTGTGTTTGTTGTATTATTTTATTGTGTTAAAAACACAATACCAGGGCTTCCCTGGTGGCGCAGTGGTTGAGAGTCCGCCTGCCGATGCAGGGGACGTGGGTTTGTGCCCCGGTCCGGGAAGATCCCACATGCCGCGGAGTGGCTAGGCCCGTGAGCCATGGCCACTGAGCCTGCACGTCCGGAGCCTGTGCTCCGCAACGGGAGAGGCCACAACAGTGAGAGGCCCAAGTACCACAAAAAAACCCACAATACCGTTTATAATCACTAAAAACAAAAACAAAAAAATCTAGGTGCAAATTAACAAAACATGTTTGGGACTTTTATACTGCAAACTACAAAACGCCAAAGAAAGAAATCAAAGACTTAAATAATGGAGAGACAGACCTTGTTCGTGGATTATAAAGCTCAGCATAGTAAAGATGTCATTTCTCCCCAAACTGATATACAAACTTAATCCACTTCCTGTAAAAACCCCAGCAATATTTTTTGTAGAAATAGACAAGATTATGCTAAAATTTATGTGGAAAGACAAACTCAAATTTTAAAGAAGAATACAGCGAGAAGAATTACTCACTAAGTTTAAAGGAGAATAAAAAACAATTTTAAAGAAGAATAAAGTGAGAAGAATTAATCTGCTCAGTTTCAAGCCTTATTAGACAGCAACAGTGATCAGTGCTGTATGGTGTGGGCGGAGGGTAGACGCACAGATTGAGGGAACAACAGAGACCTCGGAAAAAGCCCTGCCTAGGAACCGCCAGCTTTGACAAGAGTGCAAAAGCGATTCAGTGGAGGAAAGATTTGCCTTTTCAGTAAACAACGTTGGAGCGACTGAATATCCACAGGCAAAAAAGTAAACTTCCATCTAAACGTCACAACTTATTTTTCAAAATCAATTTGAAATTAACCACGGATTTAAATGTAAAATACAAAACTTTTAGAAGATAGTTTAGGAGAAGATCTCTGGGACCCAGGGCTTGGTGAAGAGTTCTTAGGCTGGACACCAAAGTCATGGTCTCTAAAAGAAAAAAATCAGTTGAATCTCATCAAAATAAAGAAACTTCTGCCTGTAAGAGACCCTCCTAAAGGACAAAACGACAGCTGCAGAAGAGGACCAAATATTTGCAAAAAGCCACACATCTGACAAAGGACGCACGTCTAGAGTGTGCAAGGACCCTCAAAGCTCTACATGAAAAAATCTTCTTAGTAGTTGGGCAAAAGACACAAAGAGACACTTCTCTTGAGGCCCCACAAGTGGACAAGTGTGTGCTGGAGGGTGGCCCCAGTCCCCCAACCCAGGGTGGGATGGAGCCCCGTCCTGCCCCGTCCCGGCAGCATCACGTACGTGTGCGCACGTCTGTATTCTGGGTCACCCCTAGAATAGAGGAGGCCCGAGGACAGGCTGGGGCCTGGTGGTCCTGGGGACATGTCAGGCCAAGCCACACATCTCCAGGATCCCCCAAGATGGGCCCGGGGTGTGGAGTGACCTTCCTCAGAGAGACAAGTAATGGAGCTGAACGTGAACTTGGGCCTGGTGAGGGCCACCCCACCCTCCAGACAGCCTGGGGGAGGCCACCTCCTGCCAGCTTCTGCTCTGGGTGTGGGGGACCCCGGAGCATCCACCGTGAAGATGGGGGATGTATGGGCATCAGAGGCCTGGGCGACTAGCCCCCTAACCCTCAATGGGGTCACTGGGTCCCTGCGGGCTTTCGTGGCAAAGCCACCCAGGGCTCTGAGCTTCCTGTGCCAGTTCCTTACCTGGCTTCTGGGCAGGGCACATCCCACCCACCCCTGATAGAGACTTGCCACCACCCCTGATAGAGACTCGGCCAATCAGAGGACTTCAAGATCGTCTACTCATCCCGGGCGGCCTAAGGTCCGGGCCCATCACTGCAGGAATATTGACCAGGCCGTGGAACTGCCCATGCCCTTTGACCAGTGAGTCCTGGGCACAGACACGCTCGTGGAAAGGCCCTAGGATTCCCGAGCAAAGGCCCCGCCCGTAGGCGGTATTCCTGACCCGAGGCTGCCCCCTGGTGGGAGGCACCAAGGACCAGGCAAGCCCAGCCCTGTGCTGACCCTCTGGGAACCCCAGCTGCCTTGGCTGCTGCCCCGATTTAGAACTGGACCCCTCCCCAGAGGGGATCTTCCTTGTGCCCATGGCAGCGGGACAGGGGGCACCAGCCCGGTCCCCACCCCAGGGGCAGGGAAAGCACTGGGGGCCACTCCCAGGGCTGCAGGGTAGGCTCAGCGTCTGGCCCCAAAAGGGCCAGGACAGTGCCCCTGGGAAGGCCCCTGCCTGGGACAGAGCCACGATCCTGGAGTAGGTGCTGGGCAGAGTCCTCGAGGACGTGCGACCTTGGTCAAACCTCTCTCTAGCCTCAGTTTCCTTATCTGAAAAAGTAAAATTGGAATAGCTACGGAACCCACTCCTCAAAGTTATGTGGTCCAGTATGGCAGCCATTGGCCAATTGTGGCTATCTGAGCACTGGAAAGGTGGCTAGTCAGAATTGGGATGTGCTGTAAGTGTAAAACATACACTGGATTTTGAAGCCTTAGTAGAAAAAAAAAAACCCCTAAAAACAAACACCCAGACACTCAGACTGTATTTTACAAGTAATTTTTATATGATTCACAAGTTGAAATGATAATATTTTGGATATATTGAGTCAAAAATATTACTAAAATTAATTTCACTTCTTGTTTGTTTAGTTTTTAGGGAGGTTACCAGAAAATTTTAAACTAACATAAGGCCCAAAGGGTTGTTGGGAAGATTCAACGAGATGGTACCTGGTGACCAGTAAACCTTGATAAAAGGTGGCCAAGCCTGTTCCTATTAGCACAGAGTGGCCGCTAAAAGGAGGAATTTCTTCAAAATCTTGTGTTTTACCTGAAAAACTCAGAGCAACTCTGAATTCTATTCTTGTGCTTCTTTTCATGAAAACATTTTTTTTAACAAAACTTGAATCAAAGTCACCAGTTGAGGAACATGTGCCTCCTTTTGTCCTGTGAGTCAGCGGGGCTCTGTGCCCCCAGGCCCAGCGGCAGGGATTGTGCCCAAGGGAAGCAGGGAGGGCTGGGCACACCTCACGGCCACACTGCCTCCGAGACCAGGAGGCCCAGCCCCACTGCTCTCACAGCCCACCTGTCCAGCCCCATCCTGCTGGCCCCGTGCTCTGGGTAACACAAAAATAGAAGGGACTGTATGCTGCTTTCATTCCTCGGAAGGGGCTGGAGGAGACTGAGCCACACATCTGGAATCACCCAAGAGGGGCCCGAGCAGGGAGTGACCTTCCTCCCAGGCAGAAAGTAAGTGATGGAGCCCCATGAGAACTTGGGCCTGGGTGAGTTCTGGAACTGTCCAACATGGGGGCAGGCAAGCCACAGGTGGAAGTTGAAGTCGTGGAGGAGCGAAGGTCAAGTGTGGGGAGATTCGAGGAAAGGCGAGGTCCCAGCTGTCAGGGGAATAGGGAGAGAAACCAGGGGAGGCTTCTAGGAGGAGGTGGTGCTGTCTTGAAGGCCAGGATCTAGAGAAGGCCAGGGCAGCTCCCAGACCCCTTCCCCGCAGCAGGTTTCAGCAGCGGTCTCCCATATCCCAGCTCTGTCACTCAAACTCTTGGGAGCTGATGCCAGTTGGGGGGAGAGCTTGGCTGCCCCAGGGGGTGGGGGGGGGCAGAGTCGCTCCAGGCGGACACAACCTTGCACTAGAGGTGTCCCCTCCCAGAAGGTGTTAGAGCCACAGTTCCCCTTGTGCCAGCACAGCCCTTCCCCTCCTCCCTCCCACTAGGGATTTGGGCCGTGCTGTGATGGCCAGCTTGCGAGTGAAGAAGCTGGGGCTTGAGGGTCTCCTCACGTGAGACCACAGAGTCCGCCGGAGGCCGAGCCAGTGCTAGAGAGGAAGCCTGCGTTCTGTGGCAGCGCTCACCCTACCACTGGGCACACGCTTGGCCTCGTTGCACACGGCAGTGCGAGTACAGCCAGCCTGGTGACAACGTCCCGGAGAGTGTGGGCGGCACTGGGCCCCCAGGTTGAGTTACTGGAGGCAGGCGGGGGGACGAAGCCCCCCATCGCGGCCCCCCGCCGGCTCCCTGCCAGCCTCCACAGACACTCCAGAGCGGGGCTGGGCACAGGCGAAGCCAGAGACAAACCTCCTCCCCGACCGCTGAGGGCTGAGCTGTGCGGGGCAGGAAGCCCACCTCTCCTGAGCCCTGGATGCCAGGCTGCTGGGCTCAGCACGCGTGGATCCACCAGCTCCGTCTTACGTTCCCACTGACTGCTGACAACGGGTCCGACTTCGCCACAGCCTCGCCGACACTGGGTGTGAGACGGCCCCTCACCGTGGTCTCGGTTCGCATGTCCCGGACGCTTAGTGATGCTGAGCAGCTTTCATGCGCTTATTGGCCGTTCCTGTGTCTCCTCTGGAGAAATGGCCGTTCGAGTCATTTGCCCACTTCTGAATGAGATCTCCTTTTTGGTGTTGAATTGCAGTTCTCTATATATTCTCTATGTTATTCCTTTATCAGATATACGATTTGCAATATTTTCTCGCGTTCCGAGGGCTGCCTTCACTCAGCTGACAGTGTCTCTTGATGCTCTGCACTCACCTTTGCACGTGGACTCCCCAAGCCTCTGTCCACATACCCGAGGAAAGGATCTGCTTGTTCTCCCTGCTTCCCTGACCACAACCAGCGTAAGGCGCCGGCTGCCGTCTGGAGTTGCTCTGCCGAGTCCTAGGAACCCTGGGGAGGCAGCCCAGTGCCGAGCCCCAGACCCACAGCACGTGGGGACGCGGCAGGGAGGCCCTGTGGGGACCCTCTTGACCCCGTGGCCGAAGCCTTGAGGAACTTGGGAAGCCCATGTCTCTGGGCCGTCTTAGCAGCACGACTCAAGGCTTGCATCTCACCTCTACCTGGCACCCGGGCCCGTCTCCAGGCCAGGCCAGGTAACTACCATGCCACGTGGGTCCATCAGCCAGGCTGGAAGAAGTTCAGCTCGGAGAGGGGAGGGCTGGGGATGGAGAGTCTGGGCGGCCTGGTTTCTCATCGGCTGTGGGCACAGGGTCCCACTTCCCAGGAGGATGTAAGGGTGTAGCGGACATGGCGGGGCACCCACTGTTCCCTTGGTTGGCGTTGCCCAAAGATCTTTGTACCGGAGTGCCTTCCTTTTGATTATGCCCTTGAGGTCTGTCCCTCAAGGGGCCTCAGAACTGGCTCCGGGGGGAGCTCACGGCCACAGGTAGAGCCGGAGGCCTCAGACATCCCCGTCATCTCGGCAGATAAGGAACCAGCAACACTGAGCACGGCGCGCCTGGCTCTCCCTGGCTGCCACCCAAGTGGCGTGAGCTCTGCTGGAGGGGAAGGGGCCCCAAAATTAATTAACATATTTCAAGCAAGACTTTCTGGGGCTTCCCTGGTAGCGCAGTGGTTGAGAGTCCGCCTGCCGATGCAGGGGACACGGGTTCGTGCCCCGGTCCGGGAATATCCCACATGCTGCGGAGTGGCTGGGCCCGTGAGCCATGGCCACTGAGCCTGCGCCTCCGGAGCCTGTGCTCCGCAACGGGAGAGGCCACAACAGTGAGAGGCCCGCGTACCGCAAAAAAAAAAAGACTTTCTGGGCTCCCCAGACGGGCGCTGCTGCCCAGGGTGGGACCGCTCCGCTGGATTTTTCCTCTCCTCCCCTCTGCTCTGGGCCTCTCTGCCAACCCTCAGTCACCCACATCACTCCACCACCAGGACCTGCGGCTGGCTGTCAGCTATGTGCCCTTCCCACCCACTCCCCACTCTTCCATCGTCACCAGTCTGAGGGCCAAGGCACCCCAAGGCCCTGCCTGTCACCTTCCTTCCAGCCATTGTCTCATCCTAGGTTGGCTTTCTCTAAAAGGCTGGGCCTGACACCAAAGCCCCCAAGGCCTGCTGGACTGACACATGGCTGATGCGGACAGGGCAAGTGGGGGAGGGCCTGGGCCAAGTACCTCAACGGCAGGCAGCGCTCCTAAGCAGTGCGCTGCAAGGCGGGGCTCAGCAGGGCCTTAGGGGCACAACACCTGGGCTCTTGAGAACTGTGGGACCTGAACAGGTCATCACAGCCTCGCTGGGTCCCCATTTTCCCATCTGGAAAGTGGTGCCGATAATCCATATGATTATGGATTCTGGTTCAGCCCACGACTTTACAAGACCCTTGCACGAAGCCCCAGCACTTCCAGCAATATGGCTTTTCCCAAATTAGTCCTCCTTCCTTGGAAAGTCTAGTCTCACGGCAACTTTCTCCTTGGAGTGTGATGCCCACGGACCACCTGAGGTCAGGATGAAAGAGGGCCCCTCACAGAGAGACAAGCACTCATTAGCAGAGTGCCCTGCAGGGGACAGCTGGAGGAGAAATGACACACAGGGGCGGATTTCTGAGCCAGACGTGAGACCAGGGGTGCCCAGCCCCTTCCACCACCTACTGAGGGCTGAGCAACAGAATTCCCAAGGCCGGGATGGCCCTGCTCACCCAGGTCCACCCACCATGTTGCCTCACTACAGTCCCCATTCCACACCCCTGCCCCCTCCCAAAGCGCTGTGAGGGCTCTGTGCTCTGGGAAACATTTTTGGAAGATTTTAGAACCAAAACATTTTTCAACCAAACCTTTTAGAAACCCAGACCACTTTCAAAGCCAACCTACTTTGAAACCCGACACTTTAAATCCACTTTTCGAATTTGTGCCCCAAAGTTTTGAAACCAAAATATTCTGGAAACCTCCTGGAAGCAAGATACTCTGGAAGCAAACCAATTGAAAATGGCAAAACCGGTTTCATCTGGATTGTTTTTAAGCCCCCAGTTTTTGTAAACTGCTTTGAAGTAAAAGCGGTTTTGTCAAAGCCAGAGTTTCCGCTAGAATTTTCCTGGGAAGGAGCTCAGATGTTTGAACTGAGTTCACAGCAATGCTTGCTTGTTCCTTAAGGACACACATCAAGGTGTAAACAGGGGCTGTGTCGGATCCTGGGAGGAGTCTTGGACCTTCTGCTTTACCCACTTCTCTCTCAAACTCTCCACCCAGCAATCTTCTGCCCAATACTGTTTTCCTCTAGTGATTGGGGCAGAAAAACCCATCCCGGAAGCACGCATCAGAATCTGTCTCGACGAGCCCGCGGCTTGTCCTTTCTGGCGTCCCAGTGGGCTGTTCAGCCTCGGTGCCAGAGGAAGGGGCACAAAGTACCAGAACTCAGTGACCACGGGTCTCAGGTGGGCAAGGCGGGGACTACACAGAGATGAGTAGTAGAAACCCTATCTCCCCACACTTGAAACTATCACTTGATCTCTCATCTTCACCGTTTTCATTTCTCTGACGGGCCCAGTAAACACCACTGTGTCCTGGGTCTGGGGGGACTGCATTTTCCGCTCTTTGCTGCCACCACTCCCCCGGCTCGTGGTACCGAGGCAGATGTAGAGTGAGGAGCAGTGAAGGACACACAGGAGTACGGGGGCCGCATGGGAGCCCTGGTTAGCGAGGGGAGAGGTCTGCGGTCCGAGAGTAGTCACCATCCTGGGTTTTAAATTACACCGCTTTCCTTATGCTTTTCATTGGGCTGGAGTTGACTGTCAGTGTTCCCACAGCGCCTGTTTTCTCTCAGGGTGGAGAGACTTCCCGGTTCTGCCAGGAGACCACCGGTGTGCCAGGCACTCCCAGCCTGGTGGCAGCATCACCCAGGTCGGGTCTCCCAAGCCATCTGTGTGTCAGGAGTGGCCTCTCCCCCATGAGGCAGCAAAGATGCCATCTTCAGAGGAGATACACAGCCTGCAGTTCAATGGGTAAGAGACGAGACCTCTGCACGAACCACCAGAAGCCACCCTGGTTTGGGCCATGAGACCGGTGTTCCGCTCACAGCACCACACCTGCCCTCCCGCCAGGCAGTGAACGGGGGGGCCGCCCCATCGGAGCTAACGCAAGGCCGGCGGCAGCGGCTCTGCCTTAATTACTGTAATTTTACGTGGACTTAAGGAAGCCAACCCAACTGTGGAGTACCTACTATGTGCTCCTCTCATGTATTATCATCTGTAAGCATTTTTGGCTATAAAAAGAATTGAAATGCAGTTCTATAAGAAATTAAATACAGATTTACAATTTCTGGATCTATAGTCCAAAGAGTTAAAAGCAGGACTCAAACAGCTATTTGCACAACTACATTCATGGCTGCTTACTCATAGTAGCCAAAAGGTAGAAGCAACTCGAGTTTCCATGGACAAATGATGGGCAAAATGCGGTCCAGCCATACAATGAAATATGATTCAGCCTTGTGAAGGAAGGGAATTCTGACGTGGATGAACCTGGAGGACATGCTGCTCAGTGAAATAAGCCAGACACAGAAGGACAGACACTGTAGGATTCTGCTCATATGGGGTCCCTGGAGGAGCCAGATTCATAGAGACAGAAAGTAGAAGGGTGGGTGCCTGGGGCTGGGGGAGGGGGAGGGGGGTAGCGTTTAATGGGGACAGAGTCTAAGTTTGGGAAGATGAAATGTGCTCTGGAGATGATGGTGGTGATGGCTGCATAACAGTAGGAACGAACTTAATGCCCCTGAACTGGACACTTAAAGTGGTTTTAAAAAGGTAAATACTGGAGGCTTCCCTGGTGGCGCAGTGGTTGAGGGTCCGCCTGCCGATGCAGGGGACACGGGTTCGTGCCCCGGTCCATATGTGTATTTTACCACAATTTTTAAAAGATTTTAACACCAGGGACTTCCCTGGTGGCGCAGTGGTTAAAAATTCGCCTGCCAATGCAGCGGACACGGATTCAAGCCCTAGTCCGGGAAGATCCCACATGCCGCAGAGCAACTAAGCCCGTGTGCCACAACTACTGAGCCTGCACTCTAGAGGCCGCGAGCCACAACTACTGAAGCCCGTGTGCCTAGAGCCTGTGCTCCGCAACAAGAGAAGCCACCACGATGAGAAGCCCGCGCGCTGCAACAAAGAGTAGCTCCCGCTCGCCGCAACCAGAGAAAGTCTGCGTGCAGCAACGAAGACCCAACGCAGACATAAATAAATAATAAATTAAAAAAAAAAAAAGATTTTAACACCAGTTGAAACCATCACATCAACACCCCAATTCATCCAAGAAAATGTATTCACAAGGTCAACTTCCTCTTTTCTTTTGAGAAACCCATTTTCCTAAATAGGATGGCCAGCCATCTAATTATAAAATAAACAGCTTTATTATCAGCATTCTTATTTTACTGGGTGAAAAAAGCATCTTAAAGGTTCCTACTCCAAACTTGCTTAAAAGATGTACTCTTGCCCGGGGCAGAAGCCCTAAGACTGAAGGTCCCTGCCAGCCCCCTCGCTTGCCTCCTGGACATGGCTTCGGGTCCTGCAGGGCTGGGACTTGAGCTCGGCCGCGCGGGTGAGCACGCTACCCGTGGCAGCTATCCTGCCTCTCGCATCTGGGAAGGTCTGGATGCTGACCCAGCCATCACACGCTCTTCCCCTCCTGCTCTGGTCTTCCCTCTGGGCCTGTGGGAATTCTTGAGACGAGCACGGCCAGCGGCCTCTGCTGACCCAGCCCAGGGGACTCGCTGAGCACAGGCCCTCGCACTTGGAAGCTCTTGAGACGCAAGCAGAATATTGCCCCAGAATCCGAGAAGGGCCGCCATGTCTCTGCTAACCAACCTCATGCTTTGGATGGTGCTTAGAGAGGGAAAGAGGTGGAGCCTCACCCTTCATGCAAGGATTCAGAGCGGTTTAGACTCACTACCACTCCAGAGGTGGTAGTTTCACACGATAGGAGCCATGAAAGCGCAAAATGTATCGTTAGCTCCCCTGGCCCAAGACAAAGCCACAAAGAGACACAGAACTGCAGCACAGTCTCCAGGCCTCTGTCCAGTGGTGTATTCTATCAGATCTACCTGAGCGGCAGTGGTCTTCTTTTGCGTTTTGATTATACAAAGACCTTCCATTTGTGTGTCGATATATCACTACACACAAGAAAAGGACCATAAGAAGTCCGCTCGCAGACCAGTTTGCAGATCCCTTTGCTCCAGGCACCCCCGCTGACCATCAGGGCCAGCACGTCCCCTTCCCCCTCCGAGGAAGCTTTCTTCCCTTCAAAGGTCAGCACCATCCCGCTCAAACCTGCACCCAGCCGAAGTGTGCTCAGTCCCCGAAGTAGCAGGAAAGTTCTGGATGCCCAGGCTCTGAGTTGGGTCAAGCACTCCCCAAAGATCTGAGCTATACATTTCAGATCCGGCACACACGCTCACGGTCCTGCCAGCCTCCAACCAGGACTGCAAGTTCGCACACTCAAAATCTGTCAGGGGCAGACGCAGTACGACAGGGCGTGTTCGTTCATCACCGACAAAGTCACCCAACAGACCCCTGTCCGCCAGCGTGATGGTGCCATCACCGTGAGCACATACCCTCCAGATGGTGCCCAGGATGGCCAAGTTGAATTGTTTCGGGCAGGCCTAAGGGACGACATTTGGTTTGCATCTGAAGTACCCAAGGGCAAAGGCAGAGATGAGTTCAAAGCAGGTGTCTTCCTCATTAGCTTCCGTCCAGATGATGCATGATGAAATAATTCCCCAAAGAAAAAATATCCCGCGGTCCCTTCATCTCTCTGCTGGTTTGAACTGGCATCCCAGGGGGGCCCTTTGCCAGCCACTGGGCCTTGGTAGAGTAAGGGAGCGTCTAGAAAGTTTCGTGATGCTGATAAACTGTTCACACCTACATGAACAGCAGCCAGTATGTGCTCAGAAGGTCAATGGTTTCTCTTCACTAACGGGCCCTCTTTAACCCTCGTCTGTCGGATCCAGGGTAGAGATTAAATAGCGAGTCAGGATCCTGTACGTTAAATGCCAGAAATCCGGCTCAAATGAGCTTAAGCGAGTGGAAACGACTGGCCCCCCAACACCTGCAAAGCGCAGGTGGACCAGCTTCAGGGCACGTCCCCCAGGCCGTCCGCACTCCTCCCAGCCCTGCGCCCTCACTGTGCGGTCTGAGTCTCGGTGCAGCTCTTCTAGGAGTGGTTTCTGTCCCTCCAGTCTGGTAAAGCCCCCACCCAGAGGTTTCCAGCAGAGGGCACTGGGACTGATGGGTTCAGAATGCATTGGCAGCCTAGCCAGCGCTAAGGCATGGGTGGGGATGGCCTTGCTCAAGTCTCCTGGGCTAAGGGTGAGGGAGACAGTGATGGGCTCTTTGACCAGGAGGAGGAACCTGTGTCGGCAAAAAACAACAGACGTCGACCAGAAAGAGTCCTTCCAAACTTCCCTTTGGGAGAAGCACTTCACATTTTTAGATGAATTATGTCAGTGTTATCCAAGTTTTACCTGTTCATATTTTTAGGTTTTGGAGTGTGGGGTGGGCAGAAAAGGAAGTGTAGTTGATCAATAAGTAGGCAGTAATTACCCGCGGATAATTTGCTCGGGTGAGTTGACCCCCTCGGGTCTGCATGATATCTGGGAGCCTGTTACTTTGCAGGATGGGGCCGTTGAGGAGAACAGACCATCCTGGACCTTCTGTCAAGAGCATCACGCCACCCCTCTGAGACGCTCTGCTGTCCAAGTGGGGACAGCACAGGCTGAGGAGCAAATCCCACCAGAAACCGAACTTCTTCCCGAGAAACTTAAGAAGGCGGCTCTGGGGATGTCGGCGCATCTCCTGAAATCCTGCTGCTGGGAACCCATCTGGTGCCATGTTTCATAAACAGGGCCGGCACAGCTGGTCCAGAGCTAGGTCCCCCCACAAAGGTGCAGCCAAGGCAGCAGATGTCTGGGGACACGTGCCTGTTGGGGAATGAAACAGCACGCTCACAGACTGCACGCTTCACCTGTGGGGCCTTGGAACCACACGAGGGAGACATCCACGAGCTCCCAGCCACCGCCAGGGGCGGACCAGCCTGCTTCTCTCCTCCGCTCTGGTCTCCAGCCCACAAAGGCTCTCGAGGTGACAAGGGAGTGGGGGGTGAGGGGCAGGGAAGGGACGGGGCAGCCTGGCCGGCTCCTGACGGACACAGGCCTCCCTCAGCAGAGGGCCATGGGAGCCAAGCATGGAACACAGCAATCCTCGTTCTGAGAGGAAAAGGCAAGCGACAGCACCCTCCAAAGGGAAGAGAGAATACAGGAAGGGAATACAAACACGTTATTATTCTCTGAACCAGAGGTGAACACTTAGTTCCCCAGAAATAGTGCCAGCTGTCCTCATGAGCCAGCCCCACAGACAACATGGTGCTCCGAAAGTGCTAGAAGTCACAGGGAGTGAGCTCTAAGCCCACTCAGGGTCCGTCACTGAACCGCCACCAGCCCTGGCCACCTTATTATTAAACACGTGGCGAGAATGACGGCAGCCGTCCTGGCTCACAGCCCGGAACGAGGCTCAGGCAGCACCTTTCATCTCCTCACTCACTCAATAAACAGTTACCGTGTGCCCGCAGAGTGCCAGCCCCTGCTCTAGGCACGGGATGAATGGGAAGGAGATTCAAGCTGCGATAGGGGTTAGAGTGTCCACGTTTGAGTGCAGAGATTCGCCTCTAACAAAACCCAGGGAAGCACAGTCCTGGAAACCTCAGGTGGGCTCCATGTGCTTCAGAAGGGAGCTTCCCAGGGCAGGCGGGTCAGACAGGCATGCTTCTCACAGCTTCTGCTTTGCTCTGTCCCCAAAACGCCCAGCCTTCTTCCCTTAGGCTCCTGTCCCATCCCAAGGATGGGAATGCCTGCCCTGCCCCTTCCAGCCCTGTGCTCCCTGCTCACCAGTTCAAGGGCAGCCCCTGCACTGGGGAGGCCAGGGCAGCCCCTCTCACTGCCCATTAGCGGGAGAGTCGGGTTAAAGTCCCTCCTTCACCAAAGTATGGATGCAGGTGCCCACTAACTGCACTGGGGAGAGAAGTGAGATCCCAGCCCTTGCTGAAAAACAAGCTTAAAATTCTCCAAATAGTAGAAATTCCTTAAAAGTAGATGGTAAAAGCAATACGGCAGAACACTGCCTAAATATTCATTAGAAGCCATAGGTGGATACGCCGTATCAATGCGTGAAAATGTGTACCAGACACTTTTAGAGGAAAGAGGACCAACAGTACCTCTCTCTCACAGACCCTCCCCGCCCCCCGCCCAAGAAGTGTGCTAAACACCTGGGTGAGGTGGAAAATGCACAGCACCAGGGTCAGGAGGCCCAAGTCCAGGGCAGGCTCGGACGCCCACAGCCTTGCGTTTTGGGCGAGTCCCTCCTGCGCCCTCTCCCTGACCGTAAACAGGCGCAGCGCCCTGGAGGCTCAGAGATGACACGAGAGAGGATTCTGTACCACAAAACCACAGTGTTATTAGGACTGTGGGTAAATGTGTTGATGAGGGCCGGAAGACGGAGGCAAAATAAAGAATTTTAAGTTTATGGAATTGTTTGGTTAAATTGTCCAATTGTACAACATCCATTTAAAAATTTTTATAGTATCTTAGCCGAAAAAAATATGGAGCCCAATTCCTCTACAAGATACTACTGTGTGGGTCAGGGAAATGGCACAGAACAGAAGGAATGAGTTCTCAGGCTCACGCCCCAGAAAGAGGCGAGGTGCGGGCTTCCCCTCTCCTCCTGGAGCCTGTCTCACCCCTCCCCACACACCCAGACCAGGAGGACCTTCTCTGCCATCACATCCTGAGTCATCCCCCCAGTGCAGACAGCAGCTGGGGCCCTGGTATAGGAATCTGGGTGGCTGTGTGGATGCAGCTGGCATCCACTCCAACAGTCCCTGGGTCTGAACATCCCTGCAAACATGCCTCCGACACCCAGAGAAACCGACCTACTGGGTACCTATGCAAAGAACCAGGAATATAGACAGAAGGAGATGTGGCCCTGTCCTTAAAAAGCTCACAACCCAATGAGTTTTGACATCTGTCTGAATATTCTCGAAATGAACACACTTCAGTGAAAAACTCCCAACAGAGGCAGGTGCCTCTTCAGACAAGTACTCTGAAACTGGACTCCTCAAGTTTGTGTACCGGCTGCCGACTGTCTTACGGAAAGAAGGGAAGCTTCCAAAGGAAGTGGTGGTTTCTAATACTGTGGAGCTCCAAGCTGCAAGGTGAGCACCGGAGGCCCGGGCTCCAGCCACACACAGCACCACCTCGCAGCTGGGAAAAGCAGGGCCACCACCCGCCAAGGACACCCGGGGGGAGGCCTTCCACGTGTTCTGCCAGCTCTTCAGGAACTGGGCGTCTAGGACCAAATGCTACAGATCCAGAAGACACGGTCGAATGTGATGCCCAAACGCCACGAAATGACCGCACGCTTCTCACCAATTACAGGTTCAGAGCAAAACCTGCAAAGGAATTTGAACCAGATGTTCAAGAAGAGCCTTCCTGGACTAGCAGACACCTTCACCAAGGCAGGGCCATCGAACATGAAGATCCCTGTGTCAGTCATGACCTCGAGGGAACGTCCCTGAAGCTGAATCGAACCAGCCAGCTTGGCAATGAGACTCCCACCCGAGCCACGCCCTGCTGATGCTGGGGACGCATTTTAGGGATAAACTCAGTCCCTGCTACTGCAAATCCTTACGTCCGTGACTGACAAATGAAAGGAGGCAGCTGGAGTTAAAATCCAGCCTCTGTGACTGTGACCCGGATGTACGATTTACCTTCGATATGATCTCAAGTATGAAACCCTTATTAATAGCCTTCCCTTTTCACATGTATCACCTAATAAGAGAGCTTTCACTTTTGAAGGATTTGTCTGCCACCCTTGCACAAATACACAGTAACGCCTGATCTCAAATTCAAGTTCCTCCTTTTTGCTGAAGACGACCATGAACCCTCCTTTCCTGAAACTGAGATTCTGAGGCCTAAGCGTCAGCCATTATGCCGCTTGGAGCCCCTGAATGAGCATCTGTCGCTCCAACGAAATAACCACAGGCGCAGGCAGAAGGAGCAGATGTAACCTTTTACTCCACCGTTTCCTTCTCCACTTTTCATATTAAATATCTGAAATATATTAATCTTAAAAAACAATATTAACACAGTACTCAATGAATACAGGGAGGGAGTAAACAGCAAGTCTAGACTGCAAAATCGCAGGGTATTTTACAAACGAGAGTGTGGGTGTGGTCAATTCCAGGTGTTTCCAGCTGACTCGCCAACAGGAGCACTGTGGAATTCTGCGATGTGTCACACCAGGAGAGAAACAAAGCCATATAAAAATATATGCGGCAACGCATTGCTCCATCCTCCGGGAGATGGTCGCGGTACCACAGGCCCTTCATTCAGGTTTAAAGTAACAACACAAGCACTTTTTTTTTTTTTTTTTGGTGTTCAGGATTTTCCCCTAACGCCTTCAGTCTCTAAGTAGATTTTCAGGCTTGGGGTAGCCAAAGAGGACGAAATCTGCTTCGTAGAGTTTGTAAAGCTGCTGCCTCCAGGCCAGGGGAATTTTGGCAAACCAGCCTTCCTCCCAGCTGCTGGCAGTTCTGTTCCGGTAACTCGGGGGGAACTGGAGCAGCTTGTCCACCTTGAGAAGCCGGAGCAGCTGGGTGGCATCCTGGTCCAGGGTCTCCAGTTTCCCCACAAAGTCGTAGTCTATCTGGCAGGGGTGGCAGAGGCGGTGCACCTGCCTCCAGTGCTCGTTGAAGGGCGCCAGCTTCTCGGTGTGAGGGTCCAGCAGGTACTGGATGAAGTTGGCGAAGGACACCCTGAGGCCTGCACTGAAGGCCTCGCTGACCGACTTGGGCAGGCTGGTGTGGTTGGAGTACCTCTTCAGCATGGGGACGGCGAACTTCTGGTAGAACTCTTCGTTCTCCAGCTCGAACTTGCTGCGGAAGGCCGAGATGAGGCGGACGAAGGGGTCCCGCACGAACAGGAACTTAGTGTACTTTTTCAGCTTAACTTTCATGAGGTGGCGGGAGAACTTGCCGTAGCGGCGCCAAAACTTGTTGAAAGTCAGGTGGGTGCTGGAGTTGTGGACGTACTCCCGGGGGATGTCCAGGGGGTCACGGTAAGGTGTGCCCTGGTCCGAGAGGCTCTGGCTCAGGACGATCATCACACGCTTCCAGTTGGTGCAGGCCACCTTGGGCACATAGCAGTAGATGACCCCGTGGCGGTCGTCCACGATGAGGTGGTTCAGCTCATAGTTGGGAATGTCATCGAAAGAGCGCTCCTTGGCGGGAAACACAAAGCTGGCGTTGGCGCAGAAGCCCCTCAGCACGCTCCTCCGTTCGGCCTGCCGCCTGTCTGGGTCCGGGCTCTGCTGGGCGTCGTGGCTGGACCAGTCGTAGCCCCTCACACTCTCTTCCATGTTGCTGAGCACAGGCTTGCTGGAGGCCAGCAGGGAGGGCTGCTCCACCTTTCTACCCAGAAGGATGTTCTGCTTCGCGTGAGCACTGAGGAGCTTCTCCAAAATCTCCTCAATGCTGGCGGTGAAATACTTGCCGTCCCCTGGCTTGGGGCTGGGGAAGGGCTGCAGGACGTGAGGCCTGGAGAGGGAAGTGTGCAGGTACAAGTGGGCGGTGCCCATGTTGTCCCAGTACACGATGATCAGGAGGATCATGAAGACGGACCCCAAGACCAGCCACAGGCGGAAGAACCGGCTTTTGGTCATTGTGTCCATGGATGCGGGGGCCTCTTCCCCGGATCCTTTCACTTCAGCTTCCTGTAGAGACCGGACGCTGCCCTCCGAGGAAGCTGGAAGGCAACAGAAACCAAGTTAAAGGCTAAGGTCCTCTCGCAGCCTGCGGTCCTGAGAGGATGGTGCCTGCTGCCGTCTCAGACCCAGTGGCCCTGCTTTTCCCTCCCTCGTCCACCCTCCGTGAGGTGGACTTTGGGGGGCTGCCTGATGGGGAGCTTCAGCTTCTCCAGGTGATGTGACCCATGAGGCTTGGGAAGGCCCAGAGGGTGAGTGTGACTGGAGAGGTGACTGGAGACCCCTTACCACCGCACTGAAAGGGGGAGGCCGGACCCAGACCAGCCCCCGGGCGGGAACGCAGACCCTCGTGAAGAGTGGGTGTGAGAATGAAAGGAGAGGCGCAGCGAAACAAAACACGGTAACAAGAAAGTTTAAGCTCAGTGCAATGCTGAACTCACCCCTTCTCCCGCCCAAACCCCTTCTTCTGTGCACACGTCATCCAAACCAACACTTGAGACGGGCCCCCGTGTGAGGCCGACAGCGTGCTGTGAGCGGTGCAGGCTGCTGCCGGCTCTCAGCCTCCTGGTCCACAGCACCTGTACGAGGAGGGGCTGTGCAGGCTGGAAGTGACATTCGTGTCGGGGCTTCAGCTATCTGGAGGGCTGTCACATGGGAGAGAGAGCAGCTTCAGAAGATACAACTCAGAAACTGAGTCGAGCCTAAGGAAAGAACACTAATGATTATAAGTGGGCCCAAACCACTTAAGAACGGGCTGTTTTTGAAGCCGTACTAGGACTTCTGTCACTGCAGGCATCGGGGCACAGACGGACGGAGCACGTCTGGGGTGTTCTAGGGGAGGGTCCCGCATTGTGCACCCTCTGGGACCTCTCCCAGTGTACACTTCTGAGTCTATATTCCTCGTATGCATCCGACTATGTACCTGGTGTCTAATACATTTTCATAAAATGAACCTAAAAGTCCATTAGGCAGAAATTTGGGTGCAATCTCTATCCACCTCTGCAGCTGTTGTTTACTGTCTTTTGTTGTTGTTTACTCTTAATTCACTTTTTTTAAATGGAAAAATTAATACATACTTATGGTAAACAGGTCAGCAGACAAAGGGTGGGGTGGGCTTTTACACAAAAGGAGCTGAAACGACCCTCTGACAGAGAAGAGTACATTCTCTGGTCATCACCTTCATGTAGTGTTTCCTGAGCCCTAAGAGCTCGTCATGTGCTCCCACAGAAAAAGGAAGAGCAGAAAAATCTGGTGACCCCTACCCTGAGGGGTGGCGATCACACCTCCTCTCACCCACTCAGGGCTGTCGGCCATGTGCTAGAGTCACACAGCTAGATAGTTATTATATGTTATATATTTATTATATAATTATTACACATTATAAAGGTAATAACCACACCACACACATCATGAAACAGGAAACAGGATTACAGGTGAAATACCCGGCTGTCTCTTGCACAACTGCTGCTGGTACTTTAGCTCATTCCCTTCGAGTGGGTCGCGGGTGTGAGTGGAATAAGAACAAGCAACGCTGCGACAGCTTTTAATACGCTTTTAATGGTAACGGTTAGGATCACAAAATTTTACAGCCTATTTTTAAAACTAGATCATAAGCACCCAGGTCATTAAAGTTTTCAAGACCGTCCCTTCTCAAGGATGTGCAAGGGCGAACAGTTTATAAAGATGAAGGTGAAACCATGTTAAAAGAAAAAAGTTTGCCAAAGGCTGAGAAAGCAGCAAAGGGAAAAAGTAACTTAAAATGTCAAGTGATTTAAGAGATCAGTTTTCAATTTTAAGATCGAGACTAATAGAGTAGAGGTGATGCAGCATCACAGTTACATCTTGTGGACACAGGCATCGCCACAGATCAAGGATCGTGCTCTCGGCCACATACTTATAATGCTAAGTACCAGAACCACCTGGCCTGATAACCTAAATACCTTGACTTATTTTTCAGCCAAGAAGTAGTATATGCACATTAATAAATGCCAGTGCCTACAACATTCTGTAAAAACTCTGACTCTCTTTACTAATAATTTAGTAAGAATTCAATTTAATTGCAAGGAAAAGACATGGTCAAATATTTTTTGGAGAATTACTATATATTGATAACATCTTCTTAATAGCAGCTGCCACTTATCGACCTCTTACTGTGTGTCAGGCACTAAGATACGCATTTTACACACGTATGTTACTGCAGGCCCTCTGCACACAATCTGGGGCGGGGATGCAGCATAATCCTCTTACAGCTGAGAAACTGAGGCCGATCAGCACATGAAAAGATGCTCAATGTCACTAATCATTAGAAAAATGCAAATCAAGGCCACAGGAGACACCACCTCACACCCACCAAGATGGCTACTGAAAACAAAAGCAAAAAAAACCCAAACCAGAAAACAACAAGTACTGGTGAGGACGAGAAGAAGGTGAAACCCTTGTACACTGTTAATGGGAATGTAAAATGCTGCAGTCACTGCATAAACAGTATAGAGGTTCCTCAAAAAATCAGAAATAGAATTGCCGTATAAAGTTACCATGTGATCCAGCAATTCCACTTCTGGGTCTATACCCACAAGAATTGAAAGCAGGGTCTTGAAGAGATATTTATACACCCGTGTTCACAGCAGCATTACGCACAGTAGCCAAAAGGTGGAAGCAACCCATGTCCATCAATGGGTGAATGGACAAACAAAATGTGGTCCGTCCATACAACAGATTATTATTCAGCCTTAAAAGGGAAGGAAATTCTGACGCCTGCTACAACATAGATGAACCTTGAAGACACGATGCTCAGTGAAATAAGTCAGTCACAGAAAAGAACAAATACTGCGTGATTCCACTTATATGAGGTCCCTGGAGGAGTCAAATTCATAGAGACAGAAAGTAGAAGGTGGGGGCCAGGGGCTGTGGAGGGGGATGGGGAGTTAGTGTTTAATGGGGACAGAGTCTCAGTTTGGGAAGATAAAATGAGCTCTGGAAATGGATGATGGTGATGGTTGCACAGTATGAATATGCTCGATGTCACGGAACTGCACACTTAAAAATGGTTACGATCGGGCTTCCCTGGTGGCGCAGTGGTCGAGAGTCCGCCCGCCGGTGCAGGGGACGCGGGTTCGTGCCCCGGTCCGGGAGGATCCCATGTGCCGCGGAGCGGCTGGGCCCGTGAGCCACGGCCGCTGAGCCTGCGCGTCCGGAGCCTGTGCTCCGCAACGGGAGAGGCCACAGCAGTGAGAGGCCCGCGTGCCGCAAAAAAAAAAAAAAAGAAAAAGAAAAAAAAGGTTAAGGTGGTAAATTTTTTTTTTTAAGGTGGTAAATTTTATGTTACGTGTATTTTACCACAATAAAAACAAACTGGACGGAAAAAAATGAATTAGAGCTGTAACAGTGGACTTGGAGGAATTTCCAAGAGGTATTGTTGAATGAATAAGGCAAATGTAGGACAGTGTGTAAAAAATAAACAAAGCTAAATATGGTAGAGAGCTGTACAGAGGCTAAATTTGGAGCCAGCTGCCGAAGCCACAAGCTACCCTTACAACCTTGTGCAAAAGCTCCACAAGCCAACTTCACCTGGAATTTGCTTATTAAGCAAAGTTTTAAAAATTTATAATTGGGGGGCTGTTGCACAAAAGCAAGACAGGTCTTCCCCTGGGACAGCCAAAAACCTGTCTGCTTTTTCAGTGGGGAGACTGGTCCCAAGAGCCTTGTCTTGCCCTGGAGTCCTGCCACGTCACAGCCCCTTCCAGGCCTTTCTAAATCAAGGGGATGAGCGCCTACACACCAAGCTGAGGCAGCGTTTACCGATGAAGCTGAGGCCATGGTTCATTTTTAACATCAAGGAACAGGGCAGTCCTTTGTGTTGTCATTTCTAACCTCAAACATGCCACAAAAACAGCATGGAAACAAGACTGTCTGAGTGTATTAAATGGCCTGTGAGAGTAGTCCTTTGAGAAGAAAGGACTGTGGCTACTTTAAAATATTCATGGAGCACAAGTTCCCAGTTTCTCGGAAGAGTGGAGAATACAGTCGAGACTACCACATAGCATCGCCAGCAACAAGTTTTACTTTTTAAAAGGGAGTAGGACATCTAGGAATTTCTGGTCCAGGTGCCTAGGCAGCTCAAGCTGGACAGTCTGGGTAACACTTCCTTGTCTTCTGGGGGTGAGAGCAGCACAGTGGGGAAAGCCAGCTGAGAACCAAAGCCTGCTTCAGAAACATGTCAGGGAATAACGATGACCTCATAAAGTAATTTTTCATTCAAAAATAAGGGCATTGTTTCCGAACATAAATCTCCCACTATTTCAAAACGCAGTCAACAAAAAGCCCCCCAAGTTTTGAAGAAGTAGAGCAAGAAGAACCTTCACAGAGGAAGTGATCTACGATTGGCGCTGCATATCAGTCTCAGGCTTCTGCCCGCAGCAATAGAACTGACAGCAAAGTCTATCCAGAAGTTTCATCTTTGGGGGGCTGGTTTTCTACAAGGGTTTTGTCAAAGGCCCTTGTAAACACTACTGATGAAAGAATTAGGTTGGGTTTAAACCAAAACACTGTGGCTAGGCAGAGCTGTTTCTTAGCTCAAGGTGGGGTTAAACATTTCTTGTGACACATGGCAGGGTATGATGCCAAGGGTAGCTTGGCAGCCCCAGGAAGCAAGCACCCAGTGCCGGCCGCCCACGTAAGGCTGCTGGTCTCAAGGAGCCTTCACACCAATAGTAGGCAAGAATCCGGGAAGATGGGGTGGTGTGCAGCTGAGGGCTGACCTCCCTCACACTCAGATGTGTGTCATCCTGACATATCTAGAATAGAGGGCCACAAGGCCAGACCCATACTAAGGCCCGTATAAGGGCACGTCCCAAAATTTGATAGCAGAACTGACAACTACAGTACAAAAAGGTCAGGTGGTATATGCTGGTTAGTTTTACGTGTCCACTTGACTGAGCTATGGCTGCCCAGGTAGTTTGCTCACACGTTCTGGGTATGTCTGTGAGGGTGTTTCTGGAGATTAATGTTCGAATCGGTAGGCTGAATAAAGCAGATGGCCCTCCCCAGTGTGGGACAGCCTCATCCAATTTGTTGAAAGCCTAAATAGAACAAAAAGGCAGAGGAAGAGAGAATTCCCTCTCTCCACCTGACTGTCCTTGAGCCGGGACGCGGGTCTCGTGCCTTCAGACCTGGCGAGTACTAGGACTCTCACCAGCAGTCTTCCTGGTCCTCAGGCCTGCAGACTCAGACTGGAGCACACCGTCAGCTCTCCGGGCCCTGAACTACTCAGCTTCCATAACCCTGGGAGCCAATTCCTCATGATAAATCCCTTTACACATACACACATACCTTATTGGTTCTGTTTCCTTGGAGAACCCTCACTAATATATCAATATTTATTTTGTCATATGGACTGGGGTGTGTGTGTGTGTGTGTGTGTGTGTGTGTGTATTTACTACATATTATAGATACAAGTGATCAAACCAGTGAGAATTAAACAGTGGGTGGTAATAAATGGAAATTAATGTATCTGCCATGGTGGAAAGGAATGTTAAATGCAGAGAATTTCAGCCACTATCCAATACAAGTATTCCAGAGGGAGAGGTTGAGATTCATTTTTTTCCCATAGAGATATCCTGTTATTCCAGCACCATTTGTTTAAGAGACGGTTCTTTCCTGATTAAATCACTTTAGCACCTCGCTTTTTTTCCTTTTTAAGTCAGGTTTATTGAGGTATGATTTATACACAATAAAACGCACTCTTTTTAACTGTACAGTCTGATGAGTTTGGGCAAATGTACACTATAATTAAGATATAGAACATCTTCATCATCCCCCAAAGTTCCCTTATCCTCCCCCAACAGCCAGCTCCAGGCAGTACATAGTTCTACAGTCCTGCCCTTTCTAGAACGTCACATAAAGGGAATTACACAGGAAGTCGCCTCCTGTATTTGGCTTCCTTCACTTAGGAAGATGCGTTTGAGATCTGTCCAAGTTGTTGCTTGTGTCATTGCTGGGCAGTACCCCACTATATGGATATACCACTATCTGTTTATCCATTTACCAACTGATGAACTTTGGAGTTAGCTCCCTTTTTTGGCTATTATGAAAAAAATTAATGTCAACTTTTTTTGCATATAGTTTTTTTTTATGCTGAGACTTTCAAAAAGTCAAAAAGATTGTATTAAAAAATATCAAGCAGATTTTTAACCTCCTGGAAGGTTCTGTAAGATCCATAACAGTAGATGTTCTGTAATAAAGCTTAGGGACTCTATTTAAAGACCAAACTGACCATCAAAATATGATACATAAATCTTAGATTATCAATACTTTTTCAATTATAAAATTTTACGGGCTCAAGTGATTATAGCAAGTTTGCAGGGCACAAGGTTAATAAACAAAAGTCAACCACTTTCCTACATATCAGCAATGAACAAGTGGAATTTGAAATTAAAAACAGAATTCCATTTATGAGCAGCCCCCAAAAGAAAAACGCTTAGTATAAATCTAACAAAATATGTACAAGATCTATATGAGGAAAACTACAAAATTCTGATGAATGAAATCATCAGAAGAACTAAGGAAGTGAAGAGATATTCCATGTTCAAAGTGCTAAAGGACAGGAAGACTCAATATTGTCAAGATATCCATTCTTCCCAACTTATAGATTAATCCCAACCAAAATCATAGCAAGTTATTTTGTGGATATCAACAAACTGTTTCTAAAGTTTATACGTAGGAGCCAAAGACCCAGAATAGCCAATACAATATTGAAGGAGAAAAACAAAGCTGGAAGATTGATGCTGCCCGACTTCAAGATTTACCATAAAGCTACAGTAATCAAAATGGTGTGGTATTGGCAAAAGCATGGAGAAGTAGATCACTGGAACCGAACAGATAGCTCAGAAACAGACCGCCATATGGTCAACTTATTTTTTTTTTTTTTTAAACATCTTTATTGGGGTATAATTGCTTTACAATGGTGTGTTAGCTTCTGCTCATCAACTTATTTTTAACAAAGGAGCAAAGGCAATACAAGGGAGCAAAGACAGTCTGTTTCTGTAACAAATAGTACTGGAACAACTGGATATCACGTGTAAAAAAAAAAAAATTAAAAGAAAGAATCTAGACACGGACCTTCAAAAAAACTAACTCAAGGGCTTCCCTGGTGGCGCAGTGGTTGGGAGTCCACCTGCCACTGTGGGGGATGTGGGTTCATGCCCCGGTCCGGGAGGATCCTGCGTGCCACAGAGCGGCTGGGCCCGTGGGCCGTGGTCGCTGGGCTTGCGCGTCCAGAGCCTGTGCTCCGCGGCGGGACGGGGGGTGCCGCAGCAGTGGGGGGCCCACATACCGCAAAAAAAAAAAAAAAAAAAACTAACTCAAGATGGATAATAGACCTAAATGTAAAATGCAAAACTATAAAACTCCTAGAAGGTAACACAGGAGATAACCTAAATGACCTTGTGTATTGTGATGCCTTTTAGACACAACATCAAAGACGATATCCATGAATGAAATAACTGTCCACACAAAGATGTGTACAAGAATATTCATTGTCGCTTTACTCAAAATAGCTACAAACTGAAAAGAACCCAGAGGTCCATCAACAAGTGAATGAATAAACAAGCTGTGGTGTACTCATTCAGTGGAAAACTACTCAACAATAAAAAAGAGTGAACCACGGACTCACACATCAATACATGCAACCACATGGATGAATCCTGCAGATATTACACTAAACAAAAGTACCCAGACACAAAAGAGTACATACCACATGATTTCATTTATACAAAGGTTATAAAAGGCAAAAATAGTGACAGAAATCATAGACTGCAAAGGGACAGGAGGAAATCTGGGTGATGGAAATGTTCTATTATATTGTTTGTAGTGGCAGTTACACAGGTAGATATATCTGTCCACATTCATAGAACTTTACACTTAAAATGTGTGCATTTTATTGCATGTAAATTATACCTCGATACATTTGATTTCAAGGGGAAGAATATGTGAGCAGTCTTATTAAGTCAATCACCAGAAGCTAAAACTTTTCTCTTCAGCACAAACGCTATGAACTAACCAGCTGTCACTGATTTCTACAACACAGGATAAAAACACCAGCACTGAAGTCCTACACAGACATCTGGAGATCGGGAAGAAAAGGATAGGAATTCTGAGGCCCAGTCCAGTCTCTGCTGAGTGGCCTGGGATATCTCTTTAAGTGTGAGTTTCAATTCTTCACCTATAAAACAAGAACAATCAAGGTCTTTCTGCTAACCGGAGCTACTGAGAGGATGAAAATGAGACCATATCAGCTAAGTGTTTTGTAAAATAGTAAAGCATGTTCTTTAGACTATACCATTGGCCTTAGTTATCTTTGTTTCATCTGGCCCTCAAATATTTGTATCATATAAATATAACATTATTTTTATTATTACTCATGCTTTCTACCAATAGCCAGTTATCAGCAAAGAAGAATGTTATGATTTCAATTAATTTTATAATAATAACAATAGCTAATATGTTTTCCAAAGTGCTGTTACAGGCCTTGCATATCTTAACTTATTTAATCCTCACAGTAATTGTGATAAAGTTGGGGCAAAACAGCCAGGCAGGGGCTCCCCTGGTGGTGCAGTGGTTGAGAGTCCGCCTGCCGATGCAGGGGACACGGGTTCGTGCCCCGGTCCGGGAGGATCCCACATGCCGCGGAGCGGCTGGGCTCGTGAGCCATGGCCGCCGAGCCTGCGCGTCCGGAGCCTGTGCTCCGCAACGGGAGAGGCCACAGCAGTGAGAGGCCCACGTACCGCAAAAAAAAAACAAAACAAAAAAAAACCCAAAAACAGCCAAGCAACTTACCCAAGTGTACACAGCTACAACTGTTCAGAGCTGGCATCTGAACAACTGATTTGAGAGCCTACCTTCCCAAACACTACAGTCTACCAGCCTCTACAGTAAATATTTAATGCAGAATTGGTTGGTTTTTCTAGACACTCAAATTTTTATTACCTTTATTTCTGAGAAAATTTGCTTTTCCTTGTCCAAATAACCAACTTCTGAGCATTAAATCAAGTGACATGACCTTCATTAAGAAGTCCAAGAATGTTTCAAGTTTTATTCATTTATGCTACCGGCAAAGAGACCAGAAACTACCTACTTCTTTTCCAGCTTTGCAAAGGCAAATAATTCACTGAGGGTCTCATCACTGTAGTCAACAGAAATTTGGAAAGTTTGTTAGTGGTCTCAACATTTACCCTCTGCACCCCGTATGGCCCAGCCCTGCAACTGATGCTTTGGTGTTGGATTAAAACCCCCATTGTAAGGTATATTTTCACTTCCGTGCCACCAGCACTGGGGGTTTATTTGCTTATAAAATTACTTCACTTGTATTCGGTTAACCCTGAGAACTAAATCTGACTGTGTATCCAAATAAAAATTAGTAATAAATGGGCACATTGATGGGAATGAAAGGTTGATGTCCGTCCCAGAAGACCTGAATGAAAACTGAGCCCAAACTTGGCCTTTGAAATAAAGTAACTTCCCACAGAGGTGGCCCACAGCACACTTGGCTATCTGCTCACATTGGTGTCTTCGTCCCTGGTCTCTAAGCCCCGTCGGTACTTCACAAGTAGGCAGGGTATTAGTGTAGGCACACCAGTCGCATATTCCCAAACTAGATTTCAAGCTCTTAGGAGACAGGGATCATGTCTACTATATCTTCTATATTCCTCGCAACACTCAAATACTTGTTGCATGGTATTTGACCCTGGAATCCAAATAACTCATTTCCCAGAGTTAAGTCAATTCAAAGAAATTATTTCAAGGGAAAATAGATAATAAATTTCACTATGATTAGCTGAAGAACCTGATTAGGGCTTTACCTTCAAATATATGCAGACCCTAACCCCTCTACTGCCCTACCTCCTGTGTGCACCCTGCCCCCCAGGCCACCACCAGCTCCCACCTGCGTTACCGCAACAGCGTCCAACTCTCCTGCCCATACTATCCTCTTTAAACCCAGTAGCCATGGTTATTCTGCTAAAAGTCAGATCATGTCATGGCTCTGCTCAAAACCCTCCAATCTTTGGAGTCCAACAGCTTCCCATTTCCAGTCCTTACAGTGGCCCATGACAAGCCCTGTATGACTGGGATCCCACACTCTCATCCCCTTTACTCTCCGTCACTGGCCCCACTCTAGCCACAATGGCCTCCTTGCTGCTCATCATCTACACCAACCAGGCTCCCACCCCCTGGCCTGCACACACCCAGGGAATCCTGTGGCTCCACCTGGCACCTCCTTCTGATCTACGCCTGAAGCTCACCTCATCAGTGAGGGCTTCCCTGATCACTCCCCACCCTGCATGCCCCATCCTCCGTAGCTGTTTTTTCTCCATGTCATTTGTCATTACCTCCAATATTATATATTCACTGGCTTATTTGCTTATGGTCTATCTGCACTAGAATATAAACTTCAGAAGGGAGGTACCTGACCCTTCAAAGTTTGTCATAGTTGTAGCCTCAAGGCTATGAATAGTGCTTGGCATACAGTAGGTACTCAATAAAGAGTTGCTGTGCTAACAAAAACAGATAAACATGACCCTGATTTCATAATTTCTGAAACTGGGTGACAGGTAAAGAAGAGTTCATAAAACTATTATCTCTACTTTTTAAAATATATTATTTATTTATTTATTTTTGGCTGTGTCGGGTCTTTGTTGCCGCGCACAGGCTTTCTCTAGTTGCGGCAAGCTGGGGCTACTCTTTGTTGCGTTGCGCGGGCTTCTCATTGCGGTGGCTTCTCGTTGTGGAACACGGGCTCTAGGCGCGCAGGCTTCGGTAGCTGTGGTTCTCGGGCTCTAGAGCGCAGGCTCAGTAGCTGTGGCGCACGGGCTTAGTTGCTCCGCGGCATGTGGGATCTTCCCGGACCAGGGCTCAAACCCGTGTCCCCTGCATTGGCAGGCAGATTCTTAACCACTGCGCCACCAGAGAAGTCCCTATTATCTCTACTTTTGGATATGTTTTACAATTCCTTTATAACAAGTTAAAAGAAAAGAAAAAAGCTAAAGAAAGCACCAAATCTCTGATATGTGACCACAGGCAAGAGACAGGATACAGAGAACAACGACAATGTTTAGCTGCACACAAAACGGCCAAGAGTCTGGCCTCTTCTTCATCAGAGTTGGAAGCTTACTGCCTTGTCTTTATTTTGATCAACTTTATGCATGTATGCTAAAGGATTAAATTGTCCCAGGAGTTGACTACACACACAGTCCCCAGTCCCTTTCTTTCTCATTATCCACCTCCATCTTTCTCTCTCATTCTTATTAGCTGAATCTTTTGGTGTCACCACCTACCTCTAAGCAATAGCCCTGGGCGATAACCGATGGTTCAGCTTGAGCATCACCTACTGACTTCCCCAAACAGTGGCAGGCAGCTGGCAGAAAGGTAGTCTCTCTTTCTTCCCCTGGGCCCTCCAAACAACCATGTCCTTCTCATCTCCACGCCTCCTCCAGACAGGCATATCAGCATTTTAATTAGAGCAATATTCGATGTTTACATAAATTATTATCATTGCACAAAGGCTATTCACAGCTGAGCCTTGCAGTACACCGTAATTATCTTTCTTTCCTGCACAACGGCTTATTTTCCCTGGAACTAGTTAACAGTCTTGTGTTTTCGCTTGCTTTGCTTTCTATGTACTTAATCACTAATACAGCCCCAACTCTGCCAACTGTCTAAATCTCCTCTCCAGATGTTCCAGAGCATCAGGTGCCCCATCAATTTCACATTCCCCAAAAAATCTCTTGGAGGAAACTTCAAGGCTCAGGTCCCAAGATACCTGCTCTCATGCCTGGTACCTGGCCTGGCTGGCATCCCAGCCTCTCCATCTCATCCAGCAGATTCTTTTCACCTCTCCTCTGAGGCTAACCCTGTCTCCTCTAGCCTGTCTTTCCAGATTCACCACCTCATTCTGGGAGAGTATGCCTGCCAGTCACTTCTTTAAAATACATGAGACAAATCTTTGGAGCATTTGTGAAAATATCTTTATTATATCCTCCTTTGCCTGAGTTTAGAATTCAAGGTGGAAAATATTTTCCTTCAGAATTTTGAAAGTAATGCTCTCTTGTCTCCCAGCTTCCAATGTTCCTAAAGATGGGTTCGGAGCCATTCTGCTTCACCCCGTGATGACCTGTTGGTGGCCTGTCTTTATTCTTTCTGAGAAGCTAGCATGATCTTCTTTGTCCAGAGTTCTGAAATTTCCCAACAACGTGTCTTGGAGCGAGTGTGCACGTCTCTCTCCATGCGAACTCTCACTATGCAAATTCTGAAACAGCTTCAGATGCACTTCCAAATAAACCTGCTTCCCAAACTCTTACTAGCCACTATCAGAAACTCGGTATCCCTCCCTATACAAACTTGCCCCCCACACTCTGAATATCCAAACTGGGAACTGAATACACAGGTGAGTGAAGGATACCTGCATTTTCATCCGTGGTGCCGGTCACTCAGTGGGCCCCTTCAGAAAGGCAGAAAGTTTTGGTTCTAGGATTTCCCTTATCATTTTGCAGGTGATTTTATCCCATTTTATCTCTTGCTGAAACTGTTATTATTCAGCTGTCAATTGCCTAATCGGATGCTTTTTCTTTTTTCTCTCATTTTCCATCTCTTTGTTTTTCTGTTCTATTTCCTGAGTTCTCAACCTTTTCATCTACTGAGGTTTTTATTTCTTCCACTGTATTTTTTATATCCATGTGTTATCTTTTTGGATTTCTGCATGCGATATTTTCTATCTCCATGTGTGTATTAGTGACAGTATGCTTTTTAAGTGTGCTTCCTGCACACTCTCTATTGCTTCCAAGTGTGTGTTATGATCTCGATCTTCCAAATCAGAGGTTTCTTCACTTGTCTTTGGTTGTCTATTCCTATTTAAGGGGTAGGGGATTAAAAGAACTTGGAAGCTCTGGACCCTAGAAAGGGGTTATTAATTATGAGCTTCATTAGTGAGTGATCCAGCTGGGCCTCCTTACTGTGGACCCCCTGATGTCACTATTTTTAGGTCCTTTCTCAGACTACTCACTTTCCCCAAAGGCTCTTCCATTCTCCTGTCTGGAAGGAAAAGTACCAACTGACAGTGTTCTGGGAGCCAAGCAGGCTCCATTCGCTTCATCCTCTTGGGTTTAGTACAGCAGTCCAGCCCCTCTGCCCCGCGCAGCTGCACCTGGTGCTTCCTATTCCTCTCTGAAATACTTTTAAAGCTCTCTAAACAGTTACAGAAACCACCACCTTGGTTAACTACAGGAAGTACTGAGTTACTGAGTCAGTTATCATTAAGCACATGTGTTGGCAAATGACTGGAGAACCATCAGCCCTGGCTGCAGCCACAGACCCACTAAGTAAGCGTGAAACTAACCACTACTTTCTGAAGAAAAAGATAAAGAAACAATCGAAAAATCGAAACTAAAGATGTAAGTTTAAAACAAATTATAAACTAGCAGCATTTGTTTCAGTATTATCAATAACCAGTCTCTTATCCAGGAACGGCACTTCAGCCTTGAGACCCTTCTAGAAGAGACTCACCCACTAGCCTTGGTGACTGTATGGTAATGGCAGTAAACTGCATTCCCACCATCAGCCATCCAACATGCTCTTCTTCTGCCATCTATCGCTTTCCCGCTGGACTCCCCAGGATTCCGTCCCTGGACACATTCTCTCTCTCCACGAGCACATCTCATCCAGGATGGCCCACAAATACTGCAAATTCTACAAGTCTAAAAATCAAATGCATTTTAGCCCCTTCCTTCTCCAAACCTGCTCCAGTATTCCTCATCTCAGGTACCAGCCCCGTCCTCAGCACCCAAGTGAGAACCTTGGTTACTTTTGCCGTTTTCCTTTCCCTTTCACCACATCCCACAGAGCGCCACCGCACTGTGGATTCTCCTGCTTGTTTCAAGCTGACGCCCTTCTCAACTCTCAGCCACTGTCCTGACCCACACCCTCTTCAAACGTACCCAGCTCAGTCTCCATCTCCTGATACCCTGGATCTATCCTCTGTTCTCACTAGTGTTACTCTTCTAAAACGCATCTCTCACGTCCCACCCAAAACCCTGACTACTCCTCACCAGAAGGATAAAAGTCCAAACTCCCCGGCATGGCATTCAAGGCCCTTTGGTCAGAAACCTCCTTCTGGTCTTAGCCTCCATTTCAATCCTCAAACCCCAACCCACAATGAACACAGGGACTCACTGCTCCCTCCCCCCAAACGTCCCATTCACTTCCACGCCTCCACATACCCTGCTGCCTCCACTTGGAACGTTCTCCCCAAGCTTCACTCGTCTCTCAAGGTCCAACTCGTATGTCATCTCCACTATGGGAAACTTCTACAACACCAAGAAACAAGTTTAGCTGCTCCCTCCTTCTTCACACTGCGTAAACACCTAGATGACAGCACTGATCACATGGTACTATAGTCAGGTTAATCATATTACCAGCACCTAGCCCAACGTGGCATCTTACAAATGATGAGAGGCTCAACGTTTGCTCCGGTAATGAAGGAGCTGCACACTGACTAACAGTGAACAGTACTGCTGGCCTGAAAATAACAGCCCGAAGTCTTAGAAACCATCTGGCAAGAAAAATAAACATCCATGTGTGTCCATGCAGGCACTCTCTAAGTTCTCAGTAGTGCTACCTTCAGGTAACACTTGCGTTGGTGTCAGCTGACACTTTAGAGGTAATCGTGTTGCAATATATGTGTATCAAATCAACACTTTGCACATCTTAAACTTATTCAACGCTAATCAATTATACTTCAATTTTTTAAAGTTTTCCCGGACTTCCTGGTGGCGCAGTGGTTAAGAATCCCCCTGCCGATGCGGGACTACGGGTTCGAGCCCTGGTCGGGGAAGATCCCACATGCCGCGGAGCAACTAAGCCCGTGCGCCACAACTACTGAGCCTGTGCTCTAGAGGCCGTGAGCCACAACTACTGAGCCCGTGCGCCACAACTACTGAGCCTGTGCTCTAGAGGCCGCGAGCCACAACTACTGAGCCCGTGTGCCACAACTACTGAAGCCCATGCGCCACAACTACTGAAGCCCATGCGCCACAACTACAGAAGCCCACGTGCCACAACTACTGAAGCCTGCACGCCTAGAGACCGTGCTCCACAACTAGAGAAGCCACCGCAATGAGAAGCCCGCACACCGCAATGAAGGGTGCTCGCTGCAACTAGAGTAAGCCCGCACGCAGTAACGAAGGCCCAAGGCAGACAAATAAATAAATAAAATTGCCGCCTCTCAAACCACTAAAAAAAAAAAAAAAGTCTTCCGAATATCTCCTTTTTCACACTGACACCAGCCCTGAGTCACCTTCCCAAAGCCAGGTGTTCACAGAGGAGGCCTAAACTGTGCCCTGGTCTGGGGGCAGGTGAGGACCAGCCGAGCCGTTTCCCAGCTGCCCCCTGCCCGGACCCACACGTGTGGGGACAGTACCCTTAAAGATGCGCTTGCATCCGCTCTGCCCCCAACCCACATTGTCATTCATCCCGGGTCTCCTGAGTCTCTCCGGCGTCGAATTATAACATAAATAACTCAATAATCGCGGGAACACTACGGCTTGTTGTGCTCCGCGCCAGACGGAACCTCGGCTCCAGCCAACGGCTTGCGGGACATGTCTTGGTGGCTAGGAGCCCAAATGGAAGATATAAGTCCTACTGTTAGCGACTAATACATGGCTTCCTTTCGCTGCTTCTGGCGCAAAGGGTCATCTGAGTGGTACTCTTCCAGGACGCGCCCGCATCCGCCGGGTCTGCAGTCATAGGTCCGCGGTCAGCGGGACGGGGAAGTGCCCACGGCCTCGGGCGAGCCAGGGCACCGGGGCGGGGCTCCCCCCTGCACGAGGCTGGTGGAGGGACCCGTGCGCCCGGGCGTCCACTCGCGGTCCCCGCGCACGGAGACCCCCCCAAGGGCTCCCCGGAACCCCGCGCGCCTGCTCCTCCCTCCACACTCCCCAATAGCCCAAGGGGGAAGCTGACAAGCGTGCAAGGAGGATCCCCGCCCCGCCGCCGCCCCCCCTGCAGGGCAGATGCCGGGCGGCCAGAAACGGGCGGGGACGAGCCCCGACGGCGGCAGCTGACCACAGCCGCGAGCCCCACCGCGGATGGGCGGCGCGCCGGGCGCCCCACGCCCCGTTCAGGTCTCCCTCATCCCCACAGGACCGGGGCTCAGAGACGGTGCGAGCCCGGCCAAGGTCACACAGCGACGGCGCGGGGAATCGGCCCGGAGCCGCGCCGGACCCGCCCAGG
>NW_020175045.1:2400199-2400354 GCF_003031525.2 Neophocaena asiaeorientalis asiaeorientalis
CACCTCCCCTCACCTCACCTCGCACCGCAGCTGGCGCCTCCACCACCTCACGAACGGCGGACCGTCTCGAGGCCGCCCCTCCACCGGCCCCGCCCCCCGCCCCTCTTCTCGCGACAAATCGCGGCCCACGGAGAGGCCACGGAGGCCGAGGATCA
>NW_020175045.1:2400473-2460280 GCF_003031525.2 Neophocaena asiaeorientalis asiaeorientalis
CCAATCCTGTGCTGCCCGGCGCCCGAGACCAGCGAGGCGTTGCAGCCTTTCGGGTCCGGCGGGCCAGCACTTAGGCAGCACCTGCTGTCTACACGACCCGTTCGCGAGCACCGACTGCCTGCTGAGGATCCTGCTGCCGGGCCCTGTGTGGCCTTGGGCGAGTGACTGAACCTCTCTGAGGTTGTGTCCAAGTCCATCAGTAGGGTCGTGACTTCAGCCTGCAGGGAGCTATAGTGACACCAGGTGAGAGGGTGCGTGTAAAGCGTGTAAAGCCTGATGCATCGTCAGCACTCCCATCGTGGTTCTTACTGAGTTTTTAAATTGTGGTAAAATACCCATAACATATTGCCATCTTAACCGTTTTTAAGTGTGCCGAGGGGCCTTAAGTACATTCACATTTTGTGCAGCCGTTTCCACTGTCCACAGAACTTTTTCTGTCAGTGAAGTTGTTCATGGTTCCTCCCAGTGGGGGTGGGCTGCCTTCTGAGGGAAAGCTAACAAGGGCCATGAGGAAATTTCAGTTGTGACTGAACTGTTCTGTATCTTTTTTTTTTTTTTTTTTTTTAAATTTATTTATTCATTTATTTATTTTTGGCTGTGTTGGGCCTTCGTTTCTGTGCGAGGGCTTTCTCTAGTTGTGGCAAGCGGGGGCCACTCTTCATCGCGGTGCGCGGGCCTCTCACTGTCGCGGCCTCTCTTGCTGCAGAGCACAGGCTCCAGACGCGCAGAGCTCAGTATTTGTAGCTCACGGGCCCAGCTGCTCCGTGGCACGTGGGATCTTCCCAGACCAGGGCTTGAACCCGTGTCCCCTGCATTGGTAGGCAGACTCTCAACCACTGCGCCACCAGGGAAGCCCTGTTCTGTATCTTGATCGTGGTGTTGGTTACATGACTGTGTATGTTTGTCAGAACTCCCAAAACTCTACACTCCAAAGGATGCATTTTGCTTATATATACATTATACCTCCATTAAAAAAAAAACTTTTAAAATGTAACTTCCTCCAGCCAAGATTTTGCTAATTATGAAAAAGTGGTGCTTAATGAAGATGAACTCATTTACCCAGAGGACGGCATTCAGAGGCGCTCAATTAATGTTTCCACTAGACCAGCAATTCCCAACGTATACCCTGAAATGGGGGCCTGCAGAGAAGGTTCTGGGTGCCCCCTTCATAAGATGAAAGGGTTCTCTGGTCAAATAAGAGCAGGGTACAGGAAATAAAGTTTTAAATGTTTAATTGCAGCCAGACTTCTCAGACCCTTTGCCAGGATAAAGCATGTTGTGAATTGTAATGAATTTCCCCGTGAATTCCCCAGGCCCAACCCCTGGGGGTGTTGGTAAAGGCTTCTTTGAATTAAGTAGACGTTCAGGTGCCCAGGAGCCAGAATCGCACACTGCAGAAGCCTTCTTGGGAATGTGAACAGAGCACCAAGGTTGTTTGGGTGTGTGCCAGGACTCAGGGTCAGGAAGCCGGGTGAGGGTCTCAGCTGACTGGACCTGGAGCTGAGATAAATACCACCCTTCCCTGGGAGTGGGGAGAAGGGAGGTGGAGCAAGTTCACAATGGGGCCAGGCCCCCTTTTGGGGTGATGCCATGCTTTAGAACCAGGTGGTTGCACAGCACTGCGAACGTCCTAAATGCCACTGATGTGTTCACTTTAAAAGGGTTGGTTTTATCTTAAGTCAGTTTCACCCCCATTAAAAGAAAAACCAGTTCTTGCATTAGCAACCTACATTTTTACTTACCCTCTCTGAAATAGCTACATATTACCTCCTCATTTACCTAGAGGGTAGCAGAGGCTCAGTGAAGTTAACCAACTAGCAGAAGACACACAGCTGCGTAAGTGACAGTTGGGACTGGAAGTCAGATTTGGGGCTCCAGAGCCAGAGCTCCACTGCACCCCAGTGACCTCCTTGACAAAAGGGCACCTGTTGTGAGGGGTTTGTGAGCAGACCAGCTCCCGTCCACTGTGACTTTCGTCTCCCCTCTTCCAGTCCCCGAGCTGCTTCAAGCTGGTGGACCCCAGCTGGCCATCTTTCCCCACAGCAACGACGTTGACTGAGGCCCACCTTCAGGACCCCTGGGCCTCTTTGCAAAGGCCACAGCCTCCCAAGGGCTGACCACAGCCTGGCCCGGTCTCCATGATTTAGTTTATCATGATGTCCTGTACCGACTACAGCTATTTCTGCTTTCATAAGCAGTGTTGCAATGGAAGAAGATAGACGTAACTGTGGCTCGGGCCGGGAAATGTCAGCTGCCCCCATTAGAGGCAGCTAGGGAAAGAAGAAGAAGAAGTAGTAGAAGAAGAGGTATGAGAAGTGCAAATTCCCCTCACCTCCTTTGCAGGTGATAAGATAATCCAGGAGAACGGACAGGTGAACCTTCCTGATGAATCTGAACTCATGCACCCTCAGCCCTATCCCAGCCTCACCGCCGTGTTTCTGTTTCAGACGTCTTGTGGGTGGTGTGGAGTAATGCAGAAGTGGTCGGAACCCACCCCGGACGCTAAGGCGATTACAACACAGCAGTGTGGACGTGGCAGGTCTCCCAGCCTCTCACGAGCTTCAGTTCCCTTATCGGTATAAGGCGTGAAATAATGACGCCCGTTTCCCACAGCGTTTACACATAATGAGAGAAATGGTGTGTGCAGAGGGCTGGCCCCTAATGGCATTTCTGCTGGGAGACCGGCTGGGAAGCACTGCGGTGGTCCCGACGTGGATGATGGTGCCTTAGGCTCAGATGGTGGTGGGAAAGGAGGTGGGGGCAAAAGGATGATCGAGAGAGATTTGGGAAAGGGGGGACAGAATGGAGAGGGTAGGCTGATGGAGGGAGAAGGGGAGGGAGGGGTCGAGTGTGATGCCCGATTTCTAGGTGGGCATCTGAGTGGGTGGTGGTGCCAGTATACCCAGAGGAGAACAGTTTGGGGAGCGAATTTTGTGAACCTGGTATTCTGCGTGCAGAGTGACAGCACACGCATCAGGGAAACAGTTGGATGTTTGCATCTTGAACTCAGGAAAAGGGGTGCAGGCTGGAGGTGGGAGCGTCAGAGGTGCTGTAAGTGGGTACCCTCACCCCAGGGGTCCACCACACCAAGTCCCTGCACCTCCCCCCACCCCCCAATCCTGGCAAACCCTCTCTGCCACCTTCTGCTTTACCCTCCTGGCCGCTGGAATGGCCAGTAGGGCCCAGATGCCACAGAGGCTACATTTCATTCTGGGGGCAGCAAGAGCCCAAAGGGAAGGGAGAGGGGACCCTGGTCTGGCTTGAGAAGCTGGAAGAGCAAAACCCAGCCCCCCAGATCGATGTGCTCAAGGCTACCCTGGGGGTACGGACAGGAAGCCTGGGGACCCCTGGAGAGGAAGCCACTGGCTGAGTCCAGATGATCCCCACACAGGATGCTCTATGCAAAACCAGAAAGGACGAGCCTCCTTGCAGAATTAGAATGAGCTGTTCTCAGGAAGGAGCCTGGGAGATGTTAAACCTCCTGCCACCTGGTGGCATCTGTCACCAACAAGATGCTCTTAACGAGGGGGCTCATCCTGCTTGCACACCTCCAAGTTGGGAAGCTCACTCCCTACACTTGGGCCACCCAGACCTTCTGCCTCTCCTCCCCGGGAAAACTCGGCTATAGTCCTCTCCACCATTTGCCAAAGGGCTCTACTTCCTTGCCCATCTCTCTCCTCTTGCAACGAAGCCTCAGAACAACCACAGTGATAATCATAGGACATTCCCAGTGGAGTCACCTCGTTTGCGCGTTCAGCCTCTACCCTGTACAAGATGCCAGGACCTGGGTGAGGTCCCAGGATAGGGCCCACGCCACAGGCGTGAGGGGCAGTTCAGAGGTCATCACACGTCCTCCGTCAAAGCACCAGTGCCCGATAGCACCTGCTAGTTCTCTTAAAGTTGCCGGAACACCCACACCTCCCCTGCTGCCTTCCTGAGTCACGTTTGCTGCATTACATTAAAGGGCCGGCCTTTCAAGCAAAATGAGTGCGGCGCCATGTAGGTGATGTGAGAGGTTTTCAAGGGTAATGTCGAGCCCCCCTGACTTTGTCCTACGTGTAATGCATGGGATGCAGCTCTGCCATGTTGCAGGGCGCGGTCTCAACCGCGTCCCCATTGTACAGCTGAAAAAAACTGAAACTCAGAGAGCAGTGCGAGGGGCTCCAGAGCTGCAGCCATGGACACAGCCCCCAGCACAGAGCGGGGCGGCCACGCCAAGGAGGCTGCGCATCCAGGCACCCATCGTGCGCTGGACGAGGGAGGAGGAGGCTCTGGGTGGGGCCATCGAAGGCAATTTGATGCCACAAATTTGGTCAAGAGAACTAACAGCTCCAAAATGCGTGCATGGCATCGTGGGCCCAGGTTTGCAAGCGTTGGTAACTGGGGAAAGACAAGTTTGCAACTTCTAATGCACGGGCCACTCCACAGCTTCACAGTGAAGACCCTATCCCCGAGATCCACCAGCTCTCTTTCTTGGCCAGCTTTCTCACCTGACTCAAGACAGAGTGTAGAAAGACCAGCCTTGTGCCACCACGCTGCCATCTCTAATCACCCGTGGTCACTCCACAAAAGCACCAGGATCTTCTCCAGCCATGACTTGCCAACTGCCTGAGCTTCCCCTTATGTGTCACTTGGGATCAGGGGCACCAACCACAGTGGCTTTGGATGGATGTTTATTTCTCTCTCAGGTTAAAGTCTGGTCATAGGATGTAATAACAATGCTGAGAGACATCTCTGCTCCCTGAGGACCCAGCCTCCTTCCAACTTCCCACTCCATCCTCTATCGGGTGTGGCCTCTGCCCTCATGGCCCCAAGATGGTGGCTAGAGTTCCAACCATCACATTCAAATTCCAGGCAGCAGGATTGAGGAAGTGAAGAAGAAAAGAGGTAAGAGGAACATGCTTATTATCCTTTATGATAAAGAGTCCTGGAAGCAGCCACTTCTGGTTTATAGCCCGTTGATCAGAACTTAGTCAGGGGGCCATACACAGCTGCAAAGGAAGCTGGGAGACAGAGTATTTTGGGAGCTGTGGCCAGCTAAAAGTTGGGGTTCTATTATCACGGAAGAAAGAAAGCAGATAAAAGGGAGCAATCAGCAAATTCTGCCCTTCCCAGGCTCTGGGGCCAGGACAGCAAAGCAGAAGGTGTCCCTCCCCGCAGTGGCCTCGGCACTTCCCTCCAGGTGAGGGGAGTGGGCAGTGGACGGTGCCCACACAGCGGATCTGCAGAAAGCAGCCGGCAGAGGCCCTGAAGATAAATGGGACCCACGTTTCCACCTCCACACACTCCTCCAGAGAGGAAACCATGGCTTCAAGGAAGCCCCTAACACGTCTTCCTTGACAGCAGGCATTACGAGGAGGTGGCCAGGCCGCGGCCTTCTGGGTGCAGTTCACACGCTCGTGGGGTGCCTCACGTGCCAGGCGCACACAAGGGCAAAGACGCCCCACCTCCCACTAGCGCCACGAGACATGAAGGCCGCCACCTCCCTTCCGTGACGTGCTCTGCCCAGGGTGGCTCCTGCCACCCGGGGGTGTGGCTCTGCCACCAGGGGGTGTGGCTGACCCCACGACCTCCAAACAAGGCGGCTCCTGAAAGTGAGGGATGAGGCCGCCAGTTTGAAAACTGCCTCGAGTGCCAGAAGCACAACGAAGGAAGGTGACGAGGCAGCTCACACAGGGTGGCGCTCAGAGCTTTTCTGGTTTTGTGTTTCGATTTTTTTTTTTCTGTCTTGAAAAAGTGACTGAAGCTTATTCAATCCTAATGCAAATGGAACTCTACTTTTGGGTTCCCCATTTACATGGCTGGTTTCATGCACCCTGACAATCTGTCTTGCTCCCAACAATCAGCAACGTTTTCCTCTCTGCATTACTGGGGTGTCGAGAGGGACCTGAGATCGCAGTGGGGGATGGGAGAGTTTCCCTGGGAGCCCCTGTGTGCAGTGACCAGTGTCCCTCTTCAGGCTGGCCAGGGATTGTGAAGCAAGAGCGTTAATTGTGTGCTTCAACCTGGCCAGGCCCACGGTATCCAGCTGTTCGGTCAGATGCCAGTCTAGATGTTGCTGGGAAGGTATTTTGTAGATGAGATCAACTTTTTTTTTTTTTTTTTTTGGTACGCGGGCCTCTCACTGCTGTGGCCTCTCCCGTTGCGGAGCACAGGCTCCGGACGCGCAGGCTCAGCGGCCATGGCTCACGGGCCCAGCCGCTCCGCGGCATGTGGGATCTTCCCGGACCGGGGCATGAACCCACGTCCCCTGCATCGGCAGGCGGACTCTCAACCACTGCGCCACCAGGGAAGCCCGAGATCAACTTGTAAATCAGTAGACCTGGAGGGCAGCAGATGACCCTCCATGATGTGGGTGGGCCTCATGCAAGCAGCTGAATGTGGAAAGAGGAAGAAGCCCGAGGTCCCCTGGGGGAGCCCCTGAAGAGGGAACTCTGCTGCGGCTGGCCTTCGTACTCCAGGCTGCGGCGTCAGCTCTCCCCTGGGTCTCCCGCCAGCCCTGCAGATTTCAGACCTGCCTCCTCCTACAGCCACGTGAGCCAGTTTCCTCAGGTGCATCTCAGTCTCTCTCTCTCTCTTTCCCTCCCTGTTTTGTGTCCACACACACACACACACACACACCCCACACCCCTTTGGTTCTCTTTCTCTGGAGAACCTCAGCTATTACCTGGGGGTTGGGACAGTCTTCCCTGCCTCTCACCAGCAGCATTCCGGTAACCCCAGTGGCTTCCGCAGCCTGAGCCTGACCTGCGGGGCGATACCCTGGTGTCCCAGCCCGCAGAGAACGTGCTCCCAGAGCAGAAACCATGGCGTGGGGTGATCCTGGGAAGAGCGCCCATGATCGGAATGGCCCCAAGAAAGGCCTGAGGCCTTTGGGAAGGGCTCCCTCTGCTGAAGGTGGCTGGCGAGGCAGTTACGAGGCAGCTGCGGGACCTGGTGCAGAGGGCCGCAGGAGGCCGGGCGTGGGGCGGGCTGCCCCCGACGCGTCCCTGCCAGAGCCCCTGTCTCTCAAATCCCAACTTCGGGGCAGAGAGACCCCGGTACCCGAGTTTATCCTCTGCAGCCTGCCCGCCCCCGTCTGTACACTGGTCTTCTTGGCCTCGTGGCGCTGCCGCCCCGGTGCTTGCGGGGGTGGCTGGGGGACAGTGGGCTGTGACGTCGGCCTCCGCTGTCTGTAGACGCTGGGGGGGGATGGGAAGACCTCAGAGCAAAGCCAGAGTCCCAGCTAGGGTGGCTGGCTGGTCCCTGCCTGGGGTGGACGCCCGGGGCCTCGGCCTCAGTCTCCTGCCAGACTCAGTTCAAGACCGGTGTGGACTCCTGCCCCTTCCAGCCCTGCCCACGCCGCGGCCACCTTCTGGGCCTTTGGGACTTCACCTCCCCAGCCTGGGGCCTTGCTTCTGAGTCTGTCCTGGCCTTTGCTCCTCTCATAACACCAGGCCTGTCCCACAGGACCCCTTCAGCCAAGGTCTCCACTATGGTGAACACATGCCGTTAGGATCAGGGAATCCTTGTGGAATATTTCCCATCGCTCATGTTTAAAGAAACATTGTTTAAATCACCTATGCACAATTGGCTGTTACTCACTCTACTCTGGTCTGGGAGCTTCTGGCCACAACCTTTGTAAACGCCTTTGACACCGTTTCCCCAAGAACCCTTAAAAAGAAGGGCATAAAATGGGAGACTCAACCTTTTCTGAAACAGTCACATAAAGGAATGGCTTAAAGGTACAGCAAGAGGGACCAGGGTTAGACATAAGGAAGAACTTCCTGCACAGGCCCAGCAATTCCTGGTGGTCTTTAAGCCGAATGTTGATTTATACACATCCTTACGGACAGCTTGGTTGTATGCTGGGTCAGTAGTGAGAAAATGGTGTCACGATGTCAGAGGGAGTTTCCTGTTCCCAGAAAGGATTCAGGCGACACGGGCCTCCTAAGCTGGGGTGAGGATCACATGAACATGGGTGCTGATGTGACTTAAACCCTCACTGGGATTGATCAGATACCCAGACACATGGGTGTTCTTGCTTCAACATACAAAAACAAGACAATAAGAGAAGGGGGAAGAGGGAGAAATGGAGGGCCATTGGCACAGTGACAAACGTGTGTCTCGTGTTTTAAGGTTAACACGCAGGACACCCAATATTGTGGTAAACTCGTAATTTCATGATAGGGCTAGCAAATTTGGAAAATTACGAATCTGCTAGGAAGAGGTTTGGCTAGAAGTTAAATAAACCAAGCAGACCTGCTTTTGAGTGAAAGAACAAGCATGCACGATTTTCATCCGGTTCTAGACCTGTGCTGCCCACTTAAGTAGTCAGTGGCCAGAAAGGCTGCTGAGGCAAGCTAAGTCATGTGGGAGGCACACGCACTGCTGCCCTTCCCGTGACAGACGAGGGGATGTGCGACGAGCGCTCATGTCTGAGAAACACGGGGACTGCTGTCTCAGCCTCCTCGGCAGCAGGGGCGTGCGGTACCGCTCGACTCTGAGTTACAGGTGCATATGCCGTACACCAGCTCGGGTGAGGCGACGTGTGGTGAACTGTCACGTCTGAGGTACGCGTGCGCTGCTGTCACAGCTCCGCCGTTGACAGGAGTGTGGTGAGCAGTTGCCTGTGAGGTCCACGGGCGCACTGTGCAGCCTCCACAAGTGAGGAGACACGCGGTGACTGGTCGTGACGAAGGGACACGTACACTGATATCACAGACTCGCAGTTTAAGGGGAGTGTGGTATCAGACAACTCTGAGATGAATACGCATGCTGTCACAGCCTCCTCAGGTGAGGGAAACTGTGGTGTCGGTCCGACTAAGGTCGATGTGCAAGTTCTCTTAGCCTCCTCAACCACACGTGGTGACTGGTCGCGTGTGAAGAACGTGTGCAAGTCTCACAGCCTCCTCAGGTGAGAACACACGTGGTGACTGGTCAGGTCTGAGGTAAATAAATGTAGATGCTGCAACCGACTCCTTCGGTGAAGAAGCCTTTTATATCCATCATTTCTGAGGTAAATGTGCACAGTCACAGCCTCCTTAAGTGAGGAGACAGGTGGTGACTCATCGCGTGTGAGCTACGTGCAATGCTGTAGCAGCCTCAGCAGGTGAGGAATTTTGTTTTTTTTTTTTTTGTGGTATCACGGGTCTCTCCCTGTTGTGGCCTCTCCCGTTGCGGAGCACAGGCTCCGGACGCGCAGGCTCAGCGGCCATGGCTCACGGGCCCAGCCGCTCCGCAGCATGTGGGATCTTCCTGGACCGGGGCACGAACCCGCGTCCCCTGCATCGGCAGGCGGACTCTCAACCACTGCGTCACCAGGGAAGCCCGTGAGGAATCTTTTGATATGGGTCACGTCCGAGGTAAATGTCACTTAGTGACTGGTCCCGTTTGAGGAACACATCCCCCTTCATTAATAGGTGAGTGGACCTGTGGTGTAGTGCCTATCTGAGGTAAATTCTGTCACAGACTCCTCAGATGAGGAGACACGAGGGGACTGGGCACACTTGAGGGATGTGTGCGCTGCTCTGACTGCCTCCTCGGGTGAAAAGCCTTCTATATCGGTCAGGTCTGAGGTAAACGTGCATGCTGCCACGGCCTCGTTCAGTGAGGAGACACTGGTGACTCGTCACGTGTTATCTGCACAGGCGACGCTGTAACAGCCTCCTCAGGTGAGGAGACTTATGTTGACTGGTCATGTGTGAGCATCATGTGCGGTGATGTAACAGTCTCCTCAGGGGAGGAAGCTTTTGATATCTGTCACTTCTGAGGTAAATGTGCACGTTGTTCACAGCCTCCTCAGGTGAGGGAACCTGTGGTATCGGTCCGTCTGAGGTAAATGTACAAGCTCTCTCAGTCTCCTCAAGTGATGAGACACGAGGTGACTGACTACGTGTGAGGACTCACCTGTGGTGAGTGGGCACGTCTGAGGGATGTGTGCGCTGCTCTGACTGCCTCCTCGGGTGAAAAGCCTTTCACGTGGGTCAGATCTGAGGTATAGGTGCACGCTGCCACAGCCTCCTTAAGGGAGGAGCCATCTGGTGATTTGCTAGGTCTGAGGTAAACGTGCATGCTCTCTCAGCTTGCTCAGGTGAGGACACACGTGGTGACTGGTCGCGTGTGAGGAGCACGTGCAGTTCAGTTATAGCCTCCTCAGGTGAGCAGAGCTGTGGTCTCGGTCGTATCTGAGGTAAAGGCGCCTGCTGTGACAGCCTCCTCAGGTGAAGAAGCCGTTTATATCCGTCACGTCTGGGGTAAAGGTGCACAGTCACAGCCTCCTCAAGTAGGAGACACAGCTGACTCGTCACGTGTGAGCCACTCCTGCGACACCGTAACAGCCTCGTCAGGTGAGGAGACGTACGGAGACTGGTCACGTCTGAGAGTCACGTGCGACGCTGTAACAGCTTCGTCAGGGGAAGAAGCGTTTGATAGCGGTCCCGTCTGAGGTACCCGTGGCTGCTGTCATGCCCTCCTCGAGTGAGGAGACACGTGGTGACCGGTCACTTCGGAAGGACACGTGTGTGTTGTCAGAGCCTCCTCAGGTGATGGGCCCTGTGGTGTCGGTGACATCTGAGCCACAACCGCACCGTCTCAGCCTGTGCGGGTGAGAAGACTTTTGTTAAGGGGTCACGTCTGTGGGCACATCCGCTGCTGTCACCCCCTTCACAGGCGCAGGGTTGTGTCGCATCCGTCACGTCTGGTGGACGGGTGTCTGGTGTCACACCACCTCAGGTGAGGGGACTCGTCTGAGCTGTCGTGTCTGAGGTACTCACGGCCGCTGTCACTGCCTCTGGTGAGGGGCGTGTGGTGAGCACTCCTGTCTTAGCTGCCACAGCCTCCTCGAGAGAGGACACACGTGGCGGCCGGCTGCGCCGGAGGGGCGGGTGCACTGCTGTCGCGGCCTCCCCGCGTGGAGGTGTGTGTGGCATCGGTCACGTGAGGTGCACGCTGTCACACCACCTCGGAGGAGCGGACGTTGCTGGACTGTCACGTCTGAGGTACCCGTGCACCGATGTCACGGCTCCACCGGCGTGGCGGCGCGCGGCATCGGCCGTAGCTCAGGTGTGCGTGGCGACCGATCACGTCTGAGGGACGCCGCGCGCTCCTGCAGTCTCCTCGGGGCTCGAAGTTTTTGCTCTCGGTCATGTCTGAGGTACACGTGCGCTGTTGCGTGAGCCTCCTCAGACGAGGGGGCGTGTGGTGAACCGTCACGGGTAAGGGGCACGTATGCGCTGTCACAGCCTCGTCAGGTGAGGGGACATGCGGTGAGCACGCACGTCTCCGGTACAGGTGCCAGGCACTCGTGCCCCCTCGGGGAAGGGCCTGTGGCATCAGCCGCGCGTGAGGCGCACAGTCCCCTCAGCGGCAGGAGCGGGTGCGGCGCTGTCACCGCTCCACCGCTGGCAGGGCGCGCGGTGACGGTCACGTCTGAGGCACGCACGCTCGGCTGTCACTGCCCTGACGGCGGAGGGCACGTGTGTCTGGGGGAGGCCGGCACTGGCCTGGGACGCGCCGGGGCAGGAGGGGCGCCCTGCTCGGGCCGGTGGCGCTGGGGAAGGTGCCGCCGACCTCGGCACGTGGAGCCTGTTTTCCTCTCAGCCGCGAACCGGAGAGGAGAGAATATTATTATTTTCGGGGACCACCCAGTGAATCCTGGAAATAGACTAAATAATGAGTGTTTGATGTACCATGTTTGGACCTACTACGTGCCGGCTTGTTTACTGAAGTTACCCTCTTGTTCTCCCACAGCCCTGTGAGGGGTTATGTCTCCTGTGAACTCCTGAGCTCCGGCCTTTCTGGAACGTTCCCCCTCTGGCTTTTGGCCCCTCTCCCTTCTCCTCAACCGTGCTCTTCCCTCCTTCCTCCCTCCATCTCCTCTTTGCTCTTAGGGGGCCTTGACACGGCAGTGAGAGGATTTTCTGGGTCCCTGAACAGTTTAATCAGATGTCATCGTCAACAGGAAGGAAGCAAGGGAGGGGTGGCGGGGAGAGAAGGGGGCCTCTGCCAGGGTTGGCGCGGGTGCCCACTTCCCCAGGTCTCTGCTCGGGGTCACGCCCACCCGTTCGTTCATCCGTCCACCCGACTGCTATTTACTGGGCATCTGCTGTAATTACCGGGCACAAAGCAGTGACTGAGACCGACAAACACCCCTGCGCTCTCCGACCTGTAGACCCACGGGGGGAGGACGATGAACAAAGCCATAAGCTCAGTCTGCAGTCCCCTCGCTGGGGACACGCCCCACGGTCGCAGTGTGAAATGGCGCGGCGGGGGGAGGCCTTGCTGGGTCGGGCTCTGAAGGTGGCGAGGAGGGAGCCATCTGAGGACACTTGCAGTTTATCTCACGTGGTCTTAGGATGTGCTGCTGGTCAACCAGCTTGTCCACTGCAGCCACGGGGAACTGCCTCCCTCCTGCAGAAAACCGGCTGGGGGGCCTGTGAGGTCTGCTGGGGACCCTTTACCTTACTCTGTGGGTCAATCAGGGCTCTGGAGAAACAGAACCAGTAGGAGAGAGAAACACATACATGTATCTGTTTATCCATGTTTATGTACCTGTGTTTATATATGTTTATGTGTATATAAACACATATATACACATTTATGTGTATGTTTGCATGTATATGTATATATACGTATATATACACACACACATATACATACGCTCACACGCAGATTTACTTTAAAGAATCGGGGCTGGTGAGTGTAAAATTCGCCAGGCAGGCCAGCAGGCTGGAAACTCAGGCAGGAGCTGATGCCACAGTCTCGAGGCAGAATTTTCTCTTCTCTGGGAAACCTGAGTTTTTGCTGGTAAGGCCTTTCAACTGGATGAGGCCCAGCCACACTATATCCCAGATACTCTTTCCTTACCGTCAACTGATTGTAGATGTTCCTCTCACCTACCAAATACCTTCACAGTGGCACCTAGATTAGCATTTCATGGAATCACTGGGTACAGTGGCCTGGCCAAGCTGACACCTAAAATCGCCACCACACCACGTAACTCCATCTAGGCCCCCAGATAGTAACGCCTGGGGCTGCAGCTGCCGACATCCCTTCCCCCAAATCACGGTGCCTGGAAGCAGGTCAGATAACAGCCCCCAGTGCAGCCCAAGAGGACGTGCTCCAGCCTTTTGCATCTTCATCCTCTGGGACCGAGAGGGGACCACTTTGCTTTTTTCTGTTCTTTGTTTTGTTTTTTTTTTTCTAAATTCATTTATTTTATTTATTTTTGGCTGTGTTGGGTCTTCGTTGCTGCATGCGGGCTTTCTCTAGTTGCGGCGAGTGGGGGCTACTCTTTGTTGCGGTGTGCGGGCTTCTCATTGCGGTGGCCTCTCTTGTTGTGGAGCACGGGCTCTAGGCACGCAGGCTTCAGCAGTCGTGGCGCACGGGCTTAGTTGCTCTGCGGCATGTGGGATCCTCCCGGACCAGGGCTCGAACCCGTGTCCTCTGCATCGGCAGGCGGATTCCCAACTACTGTGCCACCAGGGAAGGCTGAGGGGACCACTTTGGGCGGAGCTGGCTCAGCTCCCCTAGCAAGATCCTCCTCTCCTCCCTGAGGTCCTCCCAGACCCCCCGGCTGAATCCACAGCCCCCTCCGCCAGCTCCCCAGCACCCTGTTGCTATGTCTGTCATCCTGCTATCGTACTGGGTTGTACATAGTGGTTTGTGTCTCCTCCCAGTAGATCGACAGCTCAAGTCTTAGAGAGTATCTTGTTCATCTTTATGTCCTCAGGGCCTGGCACTGAGCTGGACACTTAAAACATTGATTTGTTGTCGACTAACTGATTCATTAATAGACTCGCATTTACAGGCTACAGCTCAATATCTATACTTGGCTCTCGAAGGCCATACTCTCTGCCAATGCACATTATCTCTTTAAGAAAAAGGCGTTTTTCTTACTTTTAAATGTTGGAAGACTTTTGCAGTGAGATCAAGTAATCTCCAAATTGCTGCAGGCAGATGCAATAATATTAAGAGGTTCTTGGTTTGGCAAATAGCCTTTAAGTGAAATAAACGCTGCCTGTTTTAGCAACATGACATCAGATGTTTTCTCCACTTGCCTGAAAGTACACCTGCTAACATTTAACGAATGGGCTGAAATAGTAGCCAGCTTCACTGGCATTTTCCCCAAAGTCTCCATCGAGGTCCAGTTCGGTCATTTTTCTGAAGTGAGACTATGAGATAACCAGCTATTATATAAACAGTCTGCTCTTCTCAGAAGACAGGAATGTGAGAAGAGCTCTTTCTCCAGAGAGGAGCCTGGAGTCTGGGCTTTCTCTGACCATGCTTCTTGTCCCTGTGCCATGCGCCTGAGAGCAGACTCAGGGAGACTGAGCGCACGCCGGTGGAGAGCCGTGCGGGGCTAAAGTGCTCCCCACACGGCGGCCACTGCAGGCGCCTACAGACAGGCAGGGGGTATCGGTAGACCCCACGCCACCACTCGTGCCCCATTTCCACGGCCCCCTGCGCCCCCCCCCCAGTGGAGCCATAAGTCTAACTCAAAGGGGCATGGACTTTGGAGTCAGGCTCAGGTCGGGTCCTGCTCTCTGGGGATCAGGTACAATTTCTCTCGTCTCTGAGCCTCAGTTTTCACATCTATAGAATGGTCGTGATCGGCCCTGCTCCAGGGGACTACTGTAGGAGCCCCTGGTGCACCGGCTGCCATCAGAAAGCGTTAGCAGCTCTCAGCAGCGCTGCTGTGACCGTGGCGTGCCTGGTCCCTCCCGCACCTTGAGGGCCTTGGTTTCCCACTGCTCGGCCAGAGCGTGTGGGCCTCCCCTCTGGCCAGGGCCACCTCGTGCGGCTCCGCGGCCCTGCCCGAGTCCCCAACCCCGTCGGCCTCCACCGGCGCCTTGGCCCTCTCAGGGGGCCTGTCCCTGTGCGCGCTCCCAGCTGCAGCCACAACAGAGGGGTCAGGGGTCAGAGCTCAGGCCACGCCCGGGGACCCTGGGGAGCCCTGGCATCCTCCTGTCTCAGAGTCCCTATTGGTCCCAGCTGGTCTACTGGCCGGCGCGGGCGTGAAAACGGGGCAGAATTGGGTCTGCTACCTGATGCCTTCTATGCTTACGAAGAACAGGAATTCACGAGCAAAACTGGAAGGAAGTAAAGAATTGGTAAACATTTGTGGCAGGATGGCCGAGTGACAAAGTGCCCGCCCTGCCTCCAATCCGACCCACCCAGGACCGTCTGGGTGACGGGGGCCGCCTGCCGCGTAAACGCTCCTCCGTCCCCTCAGCTGTAAACCTTGGAGACAGCAGCACAGCCGGGGCTCCACGAGGACGGGCTGGGAGGACCCAGCTCAGGGCGACACCTCCAAAGGTGCACGCAGGGCGCCCGACCGAACCTAAACTATAACGAGGGTCATGTGGAAACTGCAAGGAAGGAGGACCCAGAGGGAGAGAGGGCTGGGAGCAGCGGGTGGGATGGAGGGAGCACTTCCTTTATTAGAATTCCTCTAGTGCGGTGCCCTGCTGTTTGCGTGATTAAGTAAATAAACAGGAAGGAAGGAGGCGGGGGAGAAATGGGGGAGGTCTGGCGAAGAAATGGACTCAAGTCCCAGCGCTGCGGCCTGTAAGCCGAGAGGACATGTGTCCTAGGTTGTCCACTGGCAGCCCAGCATGCTTGTTAACAGCGCCCCCTCACCCTGTGGTGCTCCTGGTCTGGGGGACAAAGTGCACGGCCAGCTCCTCTGCAGGCAGTCAGTCACTCACTCACAGTAGGTATGAACCGCAAGTGCGCGCGGAATGGTAGAAAGACCCTGGCCGAGTGGACGCACAACCTCGGGCAAACCCACATCCCCTCTGACCTCAACATCCTCGCTGTAAAATGGGGTTGACCCTAACCTGCCAGGGCTGGCCCTGGACTCCACCTGTAGAAGGAGGTCAAAGGGGCCTGGGAGCCTCTCCCACTGGCCCAGATTAGCCACAGGCCAGGAGAGCAGGGCAGCGAGGGTGCCCTTGGCTGAAGTCCCCTTGGGGACCCACCGGCAGTAGAGGGAGGCTGGACAGTAGCAGAAAAAGGAGCTCCCCACCCCAGGGTCCCCAGGTCCTGCTGGCCTCCCCGGCCCATCTCTGGGAGGGTGGGCGCACTCACTCTGCCACGGTCAGCAGGTAGTGGGACATGTCCACATGCAGCTCGATGCTGGTGTTCTCCAGCTCCGCCAGGCTGTGTCACAGCTCCAGCTGCTCCTTGAAGCCCCCGGTGAGTTGCACCCAGATCTCGTTCATCTGCAGGCGGCTGTCCTCCTCTGTGTCGGGCGGAGGGATGGCGGCTGGGGACAGGAAGAGAGCCAGCTGCACAGGGAGCAGTGCCACCTAGGCCAGGGTTGAATCCATGCTTGCCTGGCCACACAGGATCGGGTCCGAGGACAGGCTTTATATACAGTGTATGGATGGGTGGGTAATGGATGGAGGATGGATGGATGGGTGGGTGGATGGGCAGGTGAATGGATGGATGAATGGGTGGATGATGGATGGATGGATGGGTGGATGGGTGGATACTTGAATGGTTAATTTAGAGAGATTTAGACTCTCTGTTTGCCCGTTTTGCGGTTGGGTTGCATGGATTTGAGTCTCAGGAATCCAAGGACGAATGGGGCTGGGCTAGCTGTCTCAGCTCTGACCTCACTTCCTCAGGGGAACCTTCCTAGACTCTCAATCTGGGTCCATCTGCCACTTACTCTGAAAACATCCTACCTTCACCTCGGCAGTCTTCTTCATATCGATAATGTGGTAACATTTCGTGGTAAATGTTCAACACCTGCCTTTCCTACTGGAATGTAAGTTCCACGAATATAAGTCTTTTTGTTTCCCGTGATCAGTTCCTACCTAACATCTATCCAGTGATTAATCGATGGTCTTCCCTGCCTGTCCCAGTAGATATCTCCACTCTGGTCACATGCAGCTGGTTCCCCTGACTTTGAGGGCAGTGGTCAAGGGATTCCTTTTCCCTAAACATCAAGCCATCTGGGATTGGTTAAATAAATTATGATGCATCCAGATGACCAAATCATTGCAGTCATTAAAAGAAGGCTTTTGGGGAACACATGATACCCTAGGAAATGCTCATAAAGGAATGATCCTGGCAGAACCATGGACACAAGCTGCCCACTGCTGCCCTAGGCTTGCCATAGCAGGACCCAAGGGAAGCCCCTCATGCCCTCAGGGCTCACCATGAGACCCTCATCCCCTCCATGACGCTGCCCACCTCCTCAGACCACCAAGGCCAGTCCCAATAACTAATAGGCTAGCAGGATGAGAGCCATTATGGCATGCATCTCTGTTGACCCCTGACCCCAAAGAAGCCCAAGCTTCCCGGTCATCACCTAGCTTTATAGATGCTCTACAACAATGCCATCTTCCACTCCCACCAGCCCCTGAAGCCCTCTGCTGGCGCCATGGGACTCAGTGTGGCATCACCAGCAACCACTCTTCTTTGAAATTTTCCTTCACCCTCTTGCTCCAGCAGAAACCTGAGCCCCAGATCTACCACAGAGAAATAGGCACCCATGTGCGCAAGGAGTTTATGTGACTGGAAAGCCCCAAAGGGGACAGGATAAGCAGACTCCAGTATGGACATCCTATGGAACACTTTGCAGCTGTTACAGAGATGAGGGAGCCCCGTCTCTGCAGATGGACGGCCTCCGAGACACATCGATGGCTGAGAAAAACAAGTTAAAGAATAACAGCTAGAGTCTGAAATCATTTATACAAAAACCCAAAGCCACCCCACCATACACATACACACACACCACATACCTCTCTGGATACATTTATGTCTACAGCACTGCACAGGAAAAGATCCAAGAAGGAATACTTCAAAATGATAGCAGTGACCTCAAGGAACTGGAAAAAGAAGAACACGCTAAACACAGAGTTGCCAGAAGGAAGGTGATGGTTAACAAAGATGAGAGCAGAAATCCATGAAAACAGGAGGAGAGACCAACACAATTAAGATCACAAAGATGAGAGCAGAAATCCATGAAAACAACAGGAGAGACCAACACAATTAAGATCAACAAAATTGAGGGCTGGTGTTTTGAAAAGATAAACAAAATTGACAAACCTTTAGCTAGACTTACTAAGAAAAAACAAAAAGAGAGAAGATGCAAATAAATAAAATTATAAATGACAGAGGAGACATCACGACAGGTACCACAGAAATACAAAGGCTCATAAGATTAGTATGATCGATTCTATGCCAACAAATCGGTTAATCTAGAAGAAATGGATAAATTACTAGAAACATACGACCTACCAAGCCTTTATCATGAAGAAACAGAAAATCTAAACAGACCAATAATGAGTAAGGTGATTAAATCAGTAATCGAAGCCCTCCCAACAAAGAAAAGCCCAGGGGTGAATTCCACCAAACCTTCAAAGAAGAATTAACACCGATTCTCAGACTCTTCCAAAAAATTGAAGAGAAGGGAACACTCGCAAACTCGTTTCACGAGGCCAGCATTACCCTGATACCAAAGCCGGACAAGGACACCAAGAAAAGAAAACTACAGGTCAATGTCCCTGTTGAACGTAGATGAAAATATTCTCATTAAAATACTAGCAACCCAAAATCCATGGCACACTGAAAGCTCATACACCATGATCAAGTGGAATTTATCTCTGGGATGCAAGGATGGTTCCACATATGCAAATCAGTAATTGTGGTATACCATATTAATATCATGAAAGACAAGAACCATATGATCATCTCAATAATACAGGAAAAGTATTTGACAAAATCCAACATCTTTCATGGTAAAAAATTAACAGTAATGTGTTTGTATCACCAGAGAGCCAATAGGTGTTCAACTTTCCGACAATCTAAGCGATGTCAGAAATCTCTTTTGTTTTGTTTTGTTTTGTTTTGCAGTACGCGGGCCTCTCACTGTTGTGTCCTCTCCCGTTGCGGAGCACAGGCTCCAGACGTACAGACTCAGCGGCCATGGCTCACGGGCCCAGCCGCTCCGCAGCATGTGGGATCTTCCCAGACCAGGGCACGAACCCGTGTCCCCTGCATTGGCAGGCGGACTCTCAACCACTGTGCCACCAGGAAAGCCCTGTTAATATTTTTTAAGGTGTGGAAATGATACTGTAGTTATGTGTTTGTAAAGAGCCTTTATTCTTTAGGGATTATAGGCTGAAATACTTATGAATGAAATGATATGATGACCGAAATTTGCTTCAAGATAATAGGCTGAGGGAAGTGCGTGGGAAGAAACAAGGCCTGGAGAGTGGGTGACAAGGGCTCGCTTTACTGCTCTTCCTCCTTCTGTGAGTACTGGAAAATCCTCGTAACAAAAGTGTGAGCGCTTTCTACTTCCCTCCTCTACGTGGTGTTCACAGTTGACCACTGTGGTCACTCCTGGCCTCCTCCTCAACTCCTGTCATGGTCTCCACACAAAACCCCAGCCGTGGAGAATCCCCCACCTGCCCTGTGAGTAGTCTCACTTCCACTTCTTGAATACACAGCTCAAGGGGGCTCCTGGCACATTGCTGTCCGGCTCAAGGTCTCCTTGCCCTCCCGTTACAGTCAGGATAAACCCAGGCCCCTGTTCAACGTATTCCAGCCTCAGCTCCCACCATGCATCTCTCCTCAGGTGCCAGCCATGTGGGCGACCCTCTGCTCCTTGAACTCATCAAACCCACTCCCACCCCAGGGCCTTTGCATGTGCAGTTCCTCTGCTGGACGACTCTGAACCAGGTCTGTGTATGGCTCGTTCCCTCCCTGCATCTCCAACACTGATATGCACCTGTTACATAGTAGGTACTCATTAAATGTGTGACATTGCCTGATCCCAACCCCCAACTTTTTTTTTTAAATTTATTTTTGGCTGTGTTGGGTCTTTGTTGCGTGCAGGCTTTCTCTAGTTGTGGAGAGTGGGGGCTACTCTTCATTGCGGTGCGTGGGCTTCTCATTGCGGTGGCTTCTCTTGTTACAGAGCATGGGCTCTAGGCGCATGGGCTTCAGTACTTGTGGTGCGTGGGCTCAGTAGTTGTGGCTCCTGGGTTCTGGAGTGCAGGCTCAGTAGTTGTGACGCATGGGCTTAGTTGCTCCGTGGCATGTGGGATCCTCCCGGATCAGGGCTCGAACCCGTGTCCCCTGCACTGGCGGGTGGATTCTTAACCACCACGCCACCAGGGAAGTCCCCCCAGCTCCCAATTTTGCTGTGCATGTGTGTATGTTTTTATTTAAGAGACTGGAAGGAAATAGCTAAATCTAACAATGGTATCTCCAAGTTGTGGGATTGAGTGAGTTCTATTTTCTTCTTACACTTTGCAGCATACTCCAAGTTTTGAATGATAAACACATATTACTATAACAATCAGGAAACGTTTTGAATATGATGTATTTACACATCTAATACAGGAACACGTTTTGGTGATAAAAACTCGAATAATACATCAAGACTTGATCACCTATCTGATTGCCCTCCCCCCAACCCCAGTCCCCCACCCACACGTAACTACTGCTATCATTTTGATATGTGCCCTTCCGGATCTTTCTCTGTGCAGTTTTGTACATATAACTGTATCTAATGAGACATATGGGTTTCCTGGTGGGTAGATTATATCAGGCTATGCCTGCTATGCTTTAACTTGCTTTTCTCATCTAGCAATGGTCTTGGAGGCTGTCCATCTGCACAGATGGGTCTGCCCCATTCTCTGTAGCACCTGCAGGGTGATCCATAGGAGGGACCCACCAGTTAGCTTGTCCCATCCCCTTTGATGGGCATGTGAGCACATGCGTCTCCTGGTAGATTTGGGGGAAGTTGCTGGGCACAGAACACATACACTTAAAGTTTGAAAAGATGCAGGTAAAACAGACTCCAAAGAGAAGTGTTAATTTAGACTCCCAATAATAGTGGTTAAGGCTGCCTTCCATACTTTATTTTATATTATCCATTTAATGCTACGTGACATTTTAATTTTAGCCAGTCCAATAAGTGAAAATTGTCTCAATTTGTATCTCTGTTTCCTAATGCAATTGAGAATCTTTTCCTAGGTTTATGGCCACTAGAAACTCTCCGAATTGCCTGTTCATTTCCTCACCCTCATTTTTAAATTGGGCTGTTGGTTCTTTCTTATTGATTTTCAAAAATCCTTTATTTACTATGCCAAAACTTATCTTAATAAGCCAAAAGAACGTGTGTGTGTGTGTGTGTACATATGTTTACTTGTCTTCGTTACAGATATTTTTTATGGGCATCTTTTAAACTTACTGATTAATTTTAGGGTAAAACTATGGTGTGCTCTACCCCAAAAGGAGGCCTAGATCAAACCGATTTGGGGAGAAGGGAGGGATGGAGAGAAGCTGCCTAGCGGGCATGGGTTTCACGTTGGGGTGGAAACGTTTCAGAACAAGACAGAAACAGCGGATGCCCAACACGGTGGATGTGCTGAACGAAGGGTTTGCTTTAAGATGGTGAATTTTATGTTGTGTGAGTTTTGCCTCAATGCACTTTTTTGGAAGACCCTAGACGCTAACATTAGGGGAAGCTGGGAACTCTGTAGTATCTTTGCCAATTTTTCTAAATTTAAAATTATTCCAAAATGAAAAGATTAAAAAAAAAAAACTGATTTGGGAGGAAAAAAAAAATAGGCAGCAAGAAGAAAAGCTGAAGAAAGATAAGAAGGAAGAGATTAGAAGAGAGCAGAGAGACGGCTGCTCCCTGAGGCCACGGGGGACTTCCCTGGTGGCCACTGGTTAACCTAGGATCCCACATCCCACAGGACAACTAAACCCGCGCGCCACATCTACTGAGCCTGCACTCTACAACTAGAGAGAAGCCCGTGTGCTACGACGAAAGATCCCGCGTGCGGCAACTAAGACCCGACGCAACCAAAAAAATAAATACATAAAATATTTTTTAAAAAAAGGCCAGGCCGGGCTTGGCGGTCACCCCGGGTGGGGTGCTCAGTGCAGACACCGCTCCAGGAAGGGCAGGAGGGCGCAGTGGGCCTCTGGTGTCCCGGACGGCCCAGCAGCAGGAGGCACTGCGTGCGTGTACGGCCCTACCTTGAGCATCCCGGCCGCTGGGATGCTTCTCTTCTCCTTCCCCTGCTTCTCCACCTTGGCCTCGGGGTGCTTCATCTGCCTCCCCAGGTCGGAGATGACGTCCGCGTACTGCGCGATGTGGTAGGAGACGTTCAGCAGGTTGCGCTTGACCTGGTGGCGGGACGCGGCCAAGGTCAGGGCCAGCTGGCTGCCCCGCGAAGGACACCTGTCACCCAATGGATTTATGCCAGAAAGACGCAAGCACGTTTCGTCAGGAAAATGTAAATCAGTGCTATTCCGTCTTAAAAGGGAAGGAGATTCTGACACCTGCTGCAACATGGGTGGACATGATGAAAAGTGAAATAAGCCAGATGCAGAAGGACAAACACGGTATGATCCACATGTGTGGTCCCTGGGAGCGTCAGGGTCACAGAGACAGGAAGTAGGGGGTGGGGCCAGGAGTGGGGGAGGGGAGGGAGTCGGTGTTTAATCGGGGCAGAGTCTCAGTTTGGGAAGATGAAAGTTCTGGAGACGGGCAGTGGGGATGGTCGTACAAAAATGTGAATGTGCTTAATGCCACCGAACTGGGCCGTTTAAAATGGTTCAAGGGGTGAATTTTATGTTATGTATATTTTGCCACAAAAAACCCGAAATTCAAACAATCCACGAAGAGGTTTTTGAAAACCCTTCCCGTGGGTAACCACTGCTACCATTTTGGTGTGTGCCCTTCCGAATCTTTCTCTGTGCGGTTTTATACATATACAGGTATCTAGAGAGATACACGTGGGGAGTTTTGGGGGTGTGGGTTCAGCTTTGGGGGGGTTTACGTAAATTATATCAGACTGTAGCTGCTGTACTTTTACTTGCTCTTCTGGTCCAACGACGTGTCTTAGAGGCTGTCCGTCTGCACAGATGGGTCTACCCCATTGTCTGTAACAGCTGCAGAGCGGGGCCGGAACAGGGACACAGCAGGCAGCTGTCCCCTCCTCTTCAACGGGCACTTTGGGGCTTTCCTGTGACACAACTTCCCTGAGCACGTGGGTCTGAGTTTCTCTTTGGTAGACGTGGAAGGTGACATTGCTGGCCGCAGGGCGCACGCACTTAAGTTGCACCAGATGTGCACACTGGCCCTCAGTCTGCACAGACGCGCTCTCTTTAGCGCTCGGAGCTCAGCTCCCTTGCAGGAGCCAGTCCCCCTTGGTGGAAGACCCCTCTAAGCTCGGCCTTCTCTGTGATCGTTCCTTGCGGCGCCCTGTGGCTTTCGTTTAGAGCACTTGCCACAGTTGGAAATGAAACACTCACCCGTGTGGGTTCCTGTCTCCTAGCTGCCTTCTCCTCGGCTAAGCTCAGGGTTCGTGCGGGAGCAGAAGCTCTGATGACACTGACGCTAATGCTGGTGATGGTTTTATGGTGGCGCCTCGCTCAGAGCTGGACATTGGGAAGGGCTCATCCCTCGTCTGTCGACAAATGGTAATCATGATAATAAAATAACACCTATCGTATGTTGGCCACTACTCACTCCTGAGCTAAGTCGCTAACGTGTATTATCTCCTTGAGTGTCACACAGCCTTATGAGATGAATCCTGGGGCTTCCCTGGGGGCGCAGTGGTCGAGAGTCCGCCTGCCGATGCAGGGGACACGGGTTCGTGCCCCGGTCCGGGAAGATCCCACGTGCCGCGGAGCGGCTGGGCCCGTGAGCCATGGCCGCTGAGCCTGCGCGTCCGGAGCCTGTGCTCCGCAACGGGAGAGGCCACGGCAGTGAGAGGCCCGCGTACCGCAAAAAAAAAAAAAAAAAAAAAAAAAAAAAAAAAAAAAAAAAAAAAAAAAAAAAAAAAAAAGAGATGAATCCTTTACACTGAGTACAGCAGTGTAGACAGAACAGCATGGCAGTGTGAGGCATGGGCTCTGGAGCCAGGCTCCCTGGGCCCCAACACCAGCTCTGCCCCTGCTGTGGTAGGTTAGAGAAGTTGCTTTATCTCTCTGTGCTTCAGCTGCCCACTCTGTAAGATGGGATAATAATGGGACCTACCTCCTAGGGAGCCAGTTGCTGAGAATTAAGTAAATCAGATCCCAGTGAGAGCTTACAATGATGCCAGGCACAGAGACAAGTCCTTTCCCTGAAACCTGTGAATGTGGCCTTATTTGGAAAAAAGGGTCTCTGCAGATGTAATTAAGGATTTGAGATGAGATCATCCCAGATTAGGGAGAGCCCTCAAATCAATGCCAACTGCCCTCATAAAAGAGGAGAAAGAGAGGAGCACAGGGAGGAGGGGAAGGCGGGGCAGAGATTGGAGGGGTGTGGCCACAAGCCAAGCTCCAGGAGCCATGCGAGCTGGGAGGGACCCTCCCCTAGAGCCTCTGGAGGGAGAGCTGTAGGACTCAGTGAGCAGGCGGGAGAGTAACAGAGGGAGCGGGTGAGGGAAGGTGGGAGGGCGCGGCTCACCGTCCTCTTGATGTTCTTGGTTCTACGTGTATAGCAGGGTGTCCACACCTCCCTGCTCCGTATGTGTATAGCAGGGTGGTCCGCGCCTCCCTGAAGTGCGTGCTGGCTGGGCTGATGTGGGCAGTCATCACCGTCCGGCTGTTCCCTCCCAGGGCATCCTTCTCAGTGGAAGGCGCGAGCTGGGGATGGTGGGAACCAGGGTTCCCACCTGCCCGGGGGCGCCATCCCTCTGCTACCTGTCCCGGGCTCCTCTGGACCAGCCCATCTGGGGTTCCTGCTCCAAACCCTGAGAAGGGCAGCTGAGGCTGGACCAAGGGGTCAATGCTCAGGGAGGTGACGCACAGGCTGAGATGGACCTGCTGTAGGACCGCCCCATCCTACTTCCACTCTGATGCAGGTAGATGAGACCAAGAAGCCAAACTCACAGAGCCATTTATTTGTTGCTTTGCCTATCTGTTTACCTATACCCTGCCTTGCTGTAGAATAGAGGTGACAGCATTCAGCTCAGTATGAAGAGGAATTTTCTCAGACCATCTGTGATGAGACAGGCGGCCTTGGCGAGGTAGTGAGCTTCCTGTCCCTGGGAGTGTGCAAGCATGGGCTGGACCACACTCAGAGGGATGGAGGGGGGATTCGAGCAGTGACTAGAGATGATTTCTCCAGATAAAGCAGAGATTTCCCTGCTTTCAGGGGTTCCTGGAAGGGCCCTTAGGCCCAGGTAAATCCTGAAAGATGCAGTCAGATGCTGCAGCCACGCCTGTCTCTGGCCAGGGGCTCATACCTTCAGCAGGTGCGCCTGAGTTTGCTGTCCCGGGAGTTCACATGCTGCGCCTGGCTGCCGCCCTTCTCGCCGAGTGCGTTGACGCAGTTGCCCAGCGCCAGCAGGGAGCGGTTGATGGGGGCGCCCTCCTTCATCCTCTTGCCTCGGTTCTGGGTCTGAGTGAGAAGAAGCCAGCTGACGGGGAGGTGGTCCTCCCCCCCGACCTCGCCACCTCCCCACCCCAGGCCCCAGGGGGAGGGGACTGAGGTCCAGAGGATGCGATAACCCCACCCCACCCTGGGAGGCTCAGGGTGGACGCCCTGACTACACTCCCACAGCCAGGAAAGGGGGTGAGGTAGAGCTGTTTACCAATGTTGAACAGATGCTCTCTGTGAAGTGAGATAAAAAAGGGCTCAGACAGATGCCTGGGCAGAACAGTTCCCTTTTTATGATAAAAATACGAACGCGTGTGTTTTCGCGAGAACGTCCCCCCACGCCGAAGCTTTCTTGTCCTCCCAGTCTCAGCCTAGCGGTCCTCCTGGGGCCCCTCACCCCACGGGGGTACATGCTACCCTGTATATTTCCTTGAAGTTGCTTAGCTCTCTCGGCAACTGTCTTGCTCTCGTATGCGTTTGTTGTTTCCCTAACTGCTCCCCACAGAACCTAAGCTCCATGATGGAGCTGTCATCTTGGTTGGCCATCTGTCCCCAGAGCCTGGACACCGGCGGGCGTCTGGCCCACAGTGTGGCTGGATGGCTGAGCACTGAACAAATGTATAAAGATGCCTGCAGGGGCCTTAGGAGGACACACGCCAAACTGCCACTGGGATGACTGCCTCTCAGTGCAGCCGTTGTGGGGACTTTAACTTTCTTCCTTTGGCTTAACCATATTTTCCATATTTTCTGCACTGATTTGGTTACGTTTGAAATCAGCAAGGAAAATAACGTTTTCTCTTTAAGGGACATGGGTTTTAGAGCCAGTTTGGAGCACGGCTTGAGAACGGCTTAAATGACATCTCAGACAGGTCTCCCAGCCTGTCTCAGTCTCCTTATTTGTCAAAAGAGGCAGTTGCTGTGGTCATGGTGAGGATTTGGCGGGCAACGTGTGTAAGGGGCCAGCTCAGAGATGGGTCCACAGAAGCGAGCAGTGAACGTGAGCTGCTACTTTCACTGAGTGGGAGCTGCCGGCATGACCCAGGCCATGGCAGCTGCTCACGTGTCACGTGTCTGTGCCCCAGAATTCGGGGGTTTTCTCAGAGGCCTTGTGCCCTGGAACAAACTCTTCTGTGAGTGATTTTCTATGAAGAAATGACAGACTGTGATAGCCAACCAGACCTGAAGACAGCCCGCTAGGCCACCTGAGTATACAGCTTAAAAACCAAGGCCCAGAGAGGGACAGGGGCCTGACCAAAGGCAGACAGCTATTTGGAGCAGAGGGAGAACAAGAACCTAGGGCCTGAACCCCTGTCCAACGGCCTCCCCAAGAGCTAAGATCTGAGGAGGCTGGTCTCCACCTTGCCCCCTGAGCACATGGCCAAGTCCAGCTGGCACGGGCAGACTCCCAGGGCTCCATCACACTCGGCTTGGTCTACATGAAACTGTCTGTACCCACATCTGTCTGTGTATGAACCATGTCTTTTATTTTCTGCATCCTAATGTTTTGTCATCTTGGGGCCCTGCTGCCCCTTCCAGGGTTGCCAGTTCCTTCTGATAACAAACAAGTCACCTGTGAGCACACCTTTCAAAAGCAAACCAGCCAACCCAGAGCCCTCACCCCACCCCCTCCTCCTTGGGGCTCCCACACTCTGGGCCACTGTCTACCTGCCCTTACCACCCAGGGCAGGAACCAGACAACCAGGGATGGGCCCTGTGCCCCAGAGCCTGCTGGAATTATTCAAACTGGCCAGTGTTCAGCCTGCCTTCCCATAGAAGTCACGAGAGAGGCTCTGGCCCGTGTCTTCCCCTTGTTCCCTCTGCCTCCACACCAACCCTGGTGCTTCCCCGTGTGGCCCGGCCTGGCTTCTCCTGCCCCCTCCTCTTGGGACCTGTGAGTAGCAAGCTATCTCTTCAATGGCAGTCATCTTCTGATCTGCTGGCCTCACTGTACCTCAAATTTCATACCATATTAACACAATACATTGAGCCTGTTGGCCTCTGGGCCAGCTGGCCAGGCTCTGCTCCTTTCAGCAGCCCAGGCACCCAGGGCAGGGCCAGGTGCAGGGCAGGTGAATGAATGAGTGACTGACTGAAGCAATGCAATGAGTGACAAACCCCCAGGACTCACAGCGTAGCCTGCAAACTGGAGGACAAATGTCATCAGTGAAAGGCACGGACCTGGTCCAGATCCCTCCAGGTCCAGAGGCCGGATCCACCTGATACCTTTGCGCAGGTGCAATCACACCACCCCGAGTCTCAGCTGGGCATTTGTAAACCAGGCACGAGGCTGCCTACCCTCCAGGTGTCGGGGGTTAGGTGGATGATGAACACGAAGTGCCTGGCGCATTAGAGGGACGTGAGAATGTCCCTCGTTGATAATATTACTGCTGTGCTGACTTGGCCTCCATCGGGCACCTTCTCTGTTCCTGGCGCTGGGCTGGGTCCTGTCCGCAAAGACTGCTCTGGCCCCTGGGGCCACGGTGAGCACAAGCCTCACTCCCAGCCGCAGGTGCGACAAGAACCGCGAGCCAGGGGCGCGGGCGCAGGAGGCAGGTCCTGGGAGGGCATCCTGACAGCCACCCCCGCCACGCTGCTCCCTCCAGCCACCAAACTCCTGATGACCTTTCAGGCTCAGCCCTGAGGCCCCACCCTCCTCTGGGCTCCAGAGCCTCTGTGTGACCCCGAATCTCAAGGCACAGGCCTCCCCGTGCTGTAATTACCAGCTACACATCTGTCTCCTGCCCGCCCCCAGAGGCTCTGAGCCCCCCAAGGGTGAGGGTCTGGGGCTCGCTCATCTTCACGTCCCTGGTGCCCGGGAGAGCCTGCCACACAGGAAGCCCTCCATAAATACTGGCTCCGCGGGAGTGACCCCCAATACCTGCTGAGAATTCATTCACTCAGCAGACGTGTAGTGGGCACCTCCCCTTGACCGGGTGCTGTCCTAGGTGCTGGAGACAGTGTGCAACAAGGACAGACAGGGTCCCGCTCCCAGACTAAAGGGCAGATGGACACAAGGCGAGTAACGGAGATGAAGAGGACAGGAACCTGAGACGCCAGCTCCGAGCCCGCCAGGTCCACCATGGAGAGCCTCCCAACGTGCACTTCCTCTGCCATGTCTGTGCCGTGGCTGCGCCGGTGCACAGTGACCTGTAGCACGGCGTGGGAGCGGGACGACATCTTGCTGGTGGCGGTGGACTCCTGTGTGCGCTGCCAGTTGCCTCTGGTGAGGAGCTGCATGGTCTGAGGACAGAGGCAGAAGTGGGCAGACAGTCAAGGGCCCCTGAGTGGCCACACACTCCCTGCAGAACAAGAGAAGGAGACGTGCCCTCCCGAGCTCCTTAGAGCAGCTCTTCCCCAGCTGGGATGCTGATGGCAGAACCGCATCCAGTGGAAGCAATTTCTGGTTTGTGGCATGAAGAGATTAATTAATCGAGTCAACTAATCCAGCAGGAATGGCAGATTGCTGACACTTATAGCACCACTTCTGCCTCCTCTACCCATGGCAGACATCACCAATGGATTACCCATCTCTAACGCACCGAGCCCTTTTCCATATGGAACTCCAGGCAGTTGTACAGATTTGCTGGAGTTGGTGGGTGGCCTGAAATCCACTTGTGCGCAAGCAGCTGTGGAAATCAAGCCAGTGAGCCTCTGCTGGGCACCTACTGTGTGCCAGGCATGCTAGGACCACAGAGCATTGTGGAGAGAGACTCATATGGTTGTTGTTATTAAAGAATAGGCAAGAAGTCTCCCCTCCTGCACCTGGAACCCATGAGGGACGGTGCTAAGGGCAGGTGGCCTCATGCCTACGCCAGCATGGCTAGAGCACACGGTTATCCAGGGCCTGGGGGCCGAGGAGTCCATGCTGTTTAGAGGCAACTGGGAGCCTCTGAAATGTTCTGAGCAGATGGAAGGCCCACCCCAAGGGCTGCACAGAGAGAGACTGGAGGGAGAGAGAAAGACAGAGGGCTGCAGAAATGTTTACAGCTCGCCCTTGTTATGGGAGCCAGACTTAGGATCAAGATGGCAAACAGATTTCAGACCTGAAGCCGACTCCGACTGCGACTGCCTGGAGTGCTGCCAAAAAAGAATCCCCACCTGCGTCTGGATGCAGAGGGAAGAGTGCGTGATCCATTGGTGATGTCTGCCCTGAGCACAGGTGAGGAGAGTGGGGACGTGGTGCAGAAGTCTGCTGTTCCTTTAGCTCGAAAGCAGCTTTGGAGCCCTGTGTCTGGCTCCGCTCTGTGAGCACTGGTGAGCATGGCTGCCGTGGAGGAGCCACAGGTCCTTCCGTGGGCCCCCGTGACCCTCACCTCCTGGGTGTTTGAGGTGGAGACCTCTGTGATGCCTGCAATCTGGATGCTGCCCCTAGAATCTTTCCGCAGGTCCAGAAACCCTGAGGACGGGTTCAGGAGGTCCCAGATCACTTCGTTATAAATCTGGGATGAGACAGAAACACTGAAAGCAGTAGGTCTGATGCAAAAGTACAGGGGCTTACCTATCACTGGGGCTTTGCATCTCCAGAGAAGTCTGGGATGCCCTGAGGTTTCAGTAACAGGTGGGGTTTTGCACTCATGATCAGGCCCGTTTTGCAGACAGGGCAGCCGAGGGGGTGGGCGGCTCACCTCAAGGTAAGACATGGACACGCTGCAGTCCGTGCTGTCATGGGTCTCCTCGATGGCCTGGAAGAGGTCAGTGAGCATCTGCAGGTAGATGCCGGGCCCCGCATCCATGCACAGCATCGTGTGGGTCTTGCTGGCACCTGCGGGAGGCATGGGATGCCCACCAAAGCAGGGCTCCTGATCTGGGCTCCGGCCCCCTCAGAGCCTGGTCACACCTGCCGCCTGTACTGTGCAAACTGCCCTGGCTGCTCTGACATGCTCAGTTTCCATTTTGGAAACAAGAACAAAAAAAATCCTGTCTGAACAGCCTGATGGCTACTCTGGGGAAGAAAACCTGGGCAGGGAAAGCGGGAGGATACAAAGCGAAGATGCAGACAGTATCAGAGGAGGGAGGCCCAAGAGATGTCTGCACTTCTCTCCAAATTCGCTTTAAGGTGTTCGTGTTGTTCTCATAATAGGAGAATTAACGTACGTGTTAAGCTTTCTAAGCAGTCCCGCTTCATGGGGTCCTCACCTCCTCCTTCCCGGTTCGCCCTGTAGGAGGGACCAGATGGCCCTCTTCCTTTGCTAGAGCATAGCACACAGCAGGTGCTCCCTGATGTTTGTTGAATGAAAGAAAGAAAGAATGAATGCCATAAACAAGCTGTGACTTCGGACCAGGCTTCTCAGGGCCTCAGTTTCCCCACCTGTATAGGGAGGGGATTAAGGCCCGTCCAGCTCTGACCTTCTGTGATTCTAGTTTTCAGGCAGAGGTAGCTTAGCTTCGCGAGTGTTTGCCGACCCCAACTTGTAACTGCAGAGGAGAAATCTGCGGTTTTCATGGGCAGAAAAGTGTAGGCTTGGGTTGAGTTCCACACTCACTCCTACCAGCTGTGTAACCTTGGGGAAGTCCCTTTACCTCTCTGAGGCTCAGTTTTCTCATCTGTGACAGGGGGATCGTTCTACCTGCCTTTCAGGGCTGTTGAAAGAACCAAAGGAACCAACGGATGCAGAGGGACCAGTGCAAGGCCAGCATATATGAGGTGCTTTGTGCTGTTAGGAAGAGCTCCGCTGCCACCAACCTCATTCCCTCCGGGGGAAACCGGCCTTTGGCAGCACCTGAGGGGCCGTGGGCAAACACCGTCGCGTTGTATCCAGAAATGACGCCTTCCACTAGTGCTGGGGGGTGGCAAGGTACACGTCTTCCTGCGGACAGACGGAAGGAAGACAGGGAAATGCACACTCCGACCAGAGTTGGGCACCTGGCTGTCTGGAGAGGACAGGTGTGTGGTGCCTGCAAACGCCCTGCTCCCTCTGGACACGGACAGGGACCTCCACAGTGGCAGCCAGCACAGCCACGGCACGAGCCCCACCCCAGTCCTGCAGCCGCCTGGACCACGCCGAGCCCCACGGTGAGACCACAGTGAGGGAGGATCGCACGAGAATGTAAGTGATAACTGCCACCATGAGGCCTGACAGGTTTGGTACCAAACAGGTATGAGTCCTTTCCAGGGCTTCTGCATGAATTGAGAGAAATCAAAAAGAATGCAAAGGACTGGAAAGTAGTGACGGGGTTGGGGAATCCGGGAAGGGCATTATGACTCCTCTTATGGGACAAAACTAGGACCAGGGAGTGAAAGTTTCGGGCTGGCGGAATTTCATTTAGGGCAGCAGTACGTAGCGGTAGGAGTGTGTGGGTAGTGAGCTCCCTGTCCACAGGGGTATTCAAGGAAGGACACCTCCAGGGCTGGTGTCTGAGGGCATGGGTGTCTGGCTGGACTGGAGAGAAAGGACGGTCCCCCTTCCTCTGCCTTCCCTGAACCCCCTCTGGGCCTGCTCTTCATCTCACTTAACTGTCCCAAAAGCCCTGGCTGGTGACACAAGTCAGAAGCATCTGAGCCCTGGTTGGACAGACTCCAAAGCTGGTGCTCCTTTCGTCCAGCCTTGGACTTACACTGTCTGGGACCTTGTCCTGGTTCTGCAGCTCTCTAGCTGTGTGACCTCAGGTCAGTTGCTGACCTCCTTAAGCCAGCACCTCACCTGTAAAGTGGGGATAATATCACCGTGTATTCTACAGAGTTGCTGTGACGCTTGGAAGACAAAGCGTGACAAGCACTTAAGCACAGCACTTGGCATGCAATAGCTGCTCAATAATTGACGATGACCTGGTCCTTCTACTTCCGACACCATTAAGATCTCGGCAATAGAAGAAACCTGTCTGCTCAGAGAGCTGGGCCTGTTTCCCTGGCTGGGGTGTGAGCCCCTGTGGGCAGGGAGTGTGTTCTAGCCCCGTGGTGGACAGGACACGGCTTTGTTGGATGGATGGGTGGGTGGACAGACGGACACATGGACACACAGAGGAATAAATGAGGATGCGTGTAAAGCCCGGGCAACTGGCAGCCCCTGGCATCCATGGAAGGGGTCTGCTACCTGTCCCTGGAGTGACCCAGAGCACCAACTTCCTCATTTATCAGGGAGACCCCGTGAGACGTCACGGATGAGGTCACCTGGCCGCCAAGTCCTCCCACATGAGGACACCCTTGGCGGGCCTGGCCCAGCGGAGCCGTGGGGTGGTGGGTAGGGCCGGGCACCTGAGAGGTGTGCTGGTCAAACACGATGTCGAAGATGAAGGTCTTCTCCCGGGACCGGTGTGTGTGCAGTGTGTCCTCAGGGTCCTCGCCGGGGTCCATGAGCACCACAGTCTAGGAGCAGTGAGAGGCAGGGCTCGGAGGAGGGGCCGCTCACAGAATCAGGGCGGAGGGAGGACCCCAGGCCTGGCCTCTACCCTCAGAGGCATCCAGGGGCTCGGTCCAGACCTGGGAAGGGCTGCAGGCCTCTGCGCTCACCCCCAGGCAGCCTCTCCACTTCCATCTGAGGGTGCAGCATCTCCTGGCTGCTGCACCCCCAAAGCCTTGACTGTGAGCCCCCAGGCCGGCTGGGCTCTGCTTCCGGTCCTCACATACCGGCGCCCAACCAACGCCGAATACCTCGGCCCCGCCTGGACGGCAGCCCGGATGCCCCTGAACAGCCGGCCGGGGCACTGAGGGCTGGGTGAAGAGCCCCGCCGGCCACAGCACCCTGAGTAGCACCTGCAGGTGGGCAAGGGGCTCTGCGGAGGGCAAAACACCTAGCCAGAGGCCTGCTACCGCGATATCTGCACGTGGCCCTAGGGATATGCCTTTCGCACCCGACTACCTCTTGCTCATGGGGCCGTGCCACCCAAAGGAAAGGGGAGAACGGAGGGGGGGCGGGCGCAGGTACCTGGAGGGGGCAGGACCCGTCCAGCTCTGCAGCTCTGCGCTGTCTCTCTGAGCGCCTTGGGTGCCCCCTCCCCAGGGCCTCTCCTTTCTCACATAAGTATGTAATTATACAGTAAGGTGTACAAGCTCCTCTGGGGACTGGGTTCAGAAGAGCCTTTCCCAGGGGGCAGGGGCAGGGCAGCTGGAGACTAGTGGAGCTGTTTACTCTGGTGCGGGGCCTGGGGTGCACCAGGGAGTCTTAGGGGCAGGACTGGGCCCAGCAAGAGCCCCACCACCTGGCCACCCGCCCATTCCACCCAGGGCTGCCAGAGCTCCCTGGGAAGAGGTCAGCTCCCCCCCACGATGGGCGACGTGCCAAGAATTGGGGACTGATGAGATGACTTTGAGAGCCGCTATGGATTCCAGCAAATTATTTGCCTTAACAGTTATTCCAAGGGCACTGCCTGCTTCCTCTAACTTGTGTCGTTTTAATGAGAGGTGCACACAGAGTTTCAAGACTTGTCAGCCTGTGGGACAGCAGCCGCTGCCCCACCCCTGCTGCCCCGACTCCTGTGGCTGACATTCGGGCTGTGACCGCCCTGTCTGTACAGAACACGGGCCCCTACGTCCCGCCTCCCAGTGCAGTCACGTCACAAATTTAGTTAGAGCCACGCCGTCTCCACGTTAAGACTATCTATGTAAACGCTCTTCAGAGCTCGGCCAAATCCCTTCCTGCAAAACCTTGTTCCCCTCAGTGTAACAAGCGTCCTAACAGGTTTTACTCGCTTAGGTCTCCATGAACTCAGCACTAATCCACACCAGCCTCTTTGCCCACGCCCCTCGGCACGTTTCCACACCCCAGACGTCCTGTCCACTCATCATCCTGCAGTGTCACCCCCGAGCTCCTCCCCTGGCACCCCCGTCCCCCGAGCCGGGGTCCTTTGCCCTGGAGTGCAAACGCACATCCTGGGTAAAGCTGCCTCTCTAGTGACAAGTGGGGAAATGCAATTCAATTTTCTTTCACCCCAATTTGGCATTTATGCTGGCGAGTGACGACCACGGGCAACGACACTTCTGCGCTGAGAGCTCAGCTTCTGAGCCTGTTCCCAAGGAGCAGGAATCCTTGGCGACGTGACGGCGTGACGGCGTGCCGTCGGGGTCCTGCAGGGGCCCTCTCCCAACTGCACACCTAGCCCCCACCTGCTGGAGCGCCCGCGCCCCCTCCCGCTCTGGCCCGCCACTCCCTAGGGACCGCCGATCTCCACCCCTCCACCCGCCCCCCGCGCGCCAGGCTGCTCAAACGCGTCATCAGTGACCGCCTCTGTCCGCTCCATTCTTCTCCGTGTTCTCAGCTCCCCGACATTATACTTTCTCTCTTGCTCGACGCCCACACTCCACTCCACCCCCACCAGGGAGGGAGCTGGGGCCGTGGGGGGCAGGCCCTTGAGTCCCCCCTCCCCCCGGCTCCACCCCAGTGTCTGGAACGTGCCGGCCGCTGTGAGCACTGATGTTTTCCGCGAGGGAGGGAGGGAGGCGATCGCACGCGGGCGAGCTCCGCGACCAGTGACACAGCCCCACCCGGTCCCCCGCCTTGTGGACGATGACGGAGGCCCCTTCCTCGCGGTCTGCGTCGCTGAGCGGGCGGGTCCGAAGCGCCACCTGCTGGCGGGACACCGCGGCAGCTGCCTCCCAGTCCTCCCAGGTCAAGGAGACCCCGGCCCAACCTCCCGCTCACCTCCCAAGAGCCTCCCACTCCTGGGGAAGCAGTTAAGGCCGCTGAACCCCCAGGCCCCACCGGGTGCTGACTTCCGGTTCACAGCCCACGATGGTGCTGAGAGGAGCACTGTGATCAGGCCACCCTCTTTAGTCTGAACTGGGGAGACTGAGGCACAGAGAGGTGAAGTAACTTGCCCAAGGTCACACAGCGGCTAGGGAGTCCTACCATCTCACCCCGGCTCCTTTACCCCACCACCCGAGGGACCCAAACCTTCACGCAGGCTGTGAGCACTTTCAGAGCAAAAGTTGGTTTTCTGAGTAGAAAATCCCTGGGCTCTTGTTTCCCATCATTCTCTGCCCCACCTCCAGCCCAGTTCTAAGGGAGTCCCACAGGAGACCCTCTGGGATGGCGCCGACCCAGGCCTCGAATCCTCCTTAGTCACTGAGCTGTGAGCCGCCAGCAAAATGCTTCCGGGCCTCTGCTTTCTCGTCCGTAAGATGGCAAAGTTCCTCCTGGTAGAAACGGTAGCTTACGGTTCTCCCTGAACGGGGACGGGGTTACGACAGGGTCTCTCTGTAACCAGCCTACAGGTCAGGGGCGAGTGCCGAGCCTCTGCTCACCCGTCTAATGGGCTGAGCTTCCACGTCACCCAGGAGACAGGCCTCGGGGGACCTGATGGGGCCAGGGTAGGGGGCGTCTGCACCACTGCATCTGGGGGTTGTGGCCTGAGCCCTGAGCTCCCTGGGGAGTGAGATTCAGAGGGCAAGGGTGAAGGCACATCTGGAGGTGGGGAGCAGGGGGTCACCAGGTCCCCTGAGGGAAGGCTGAGCAGAGCAGGGGCAGAGCCCTGGACGGGGACCTGGGCTGACGACAGAGACCTGACCTGTGACAAGCAGGCACCTGGGGCAGCGGGTCAGGCAGCCCGAGCCACGCAGCCAGAGCGCTGGCCAGGCACGCGGAGGAGAACCCTCCCCGTGAGCGTCTGGTCCTCGGGCTCCACCTCCCTCCTGGCTGGGCTGCCCTGGGCCGGGGAGGGGCCGGCAGTGGGGCCGGCAGTGGGGTGGGAGTGCTGGCTGGCTGGAGACACGAGCTTCTTGCTCCCTGCTACGCTAGCAGGAGAGACCTGGCTGCCTGTCAGCCCCACCCTGCCCCGCTGACATCAGCGGGGCCCCAGGAGCCCAGCTGGTCCTTAAGTGTCTCAGGAACTGCCCACGTGGTTCGGGTGGGCCCCCTCGCCTGATGCCATGGCAACCCCAGGGTTCCTACATGCCTCGCCTGGCCTGCAGGTACGCCTGCCTGAGATCTGCACCCACCAGACTTGGCCCTTGGCCCTGGAGGCTTGTCCCCACCAAAGGGGGACACATGCCACCAGCTAACATTTGATGAAATAATCCCCTCGGAATACTTCTCCCCAAAGACACATTTCTAAAGCAAACTTGAAATGACCTGCGGGTTTTCCTGATTTTTAGGACATGGCTTTTAAGCCCCTTTCCCACGCTGCCAGTCTGCACCACAACCCAGGGCCTGACTCCCATGAACCATCAGGCGTATTTACTGCTTGAATGCTGCGCTCAACTTTTCCAACGCCGTCTCCAGGGAAGTCACTGCACCTGAACCAAGCAGGCCGCACCTGCCGTCACGCCAGGTGACAGCAGCACTGCTCCCGCCCACGAGAGCCAGGGTGCGTGTAGGTGCAGTAAATTGCTACTGCATTTTCATATAAACCGCGGAGACACCAGATCCATGAAGTTCGGATCTGAGAAACCCAACTTAATGGTTCGAGCTACAGAGGCCCATTCACCCCAGCCACGGCTCTCAGTCCGGCCAGCCCGGCACAGGGAGCGGCCACACCCGGTCACTTGGTCGTCCATGGGCAGGAGTGTGCTGGTCACGTCCAGGTCAGTGCTGGGCTCCAGGACTTCTTGGCCACACGAACGAGGCCGGGGAAGGGGCGCCCCTTTAACATCCACGCTCCCCCCCAAAGGCCAGGCCTCTGACCCACCAGGTTCCTACAGGGCAGATCCCTCACATCCTGACTGCTCTGAACACGATGGAGAGCAGGCCCGCGTGGGTGGCCAGGAGCCCAGCACCCACCCCGATGCCCAAGCTGGGGACACTCTGCCTGCCCCTCCCCCGGGTGGGTGGGGAAATTCTTCTACAAAGGACCGGCCGTGGGACACCCAGTTCACAGAAAAAGAGAGGTAATGCCAGCACGATTGCTTAAGAAATTTTTATTCACAAACTATGTAAAAGTTACAACTAGCCCGTTTAAAACAGTGAAAAGTTAATCTTTCAAAAGCTCTGTTAAAAATCTGTTCACATGATAGAGCCATGTGCCATTTCCTCCTTACTGCCACGAAATCAGAAAAACTAGGTCTCTTAAAGAACGTGAAAGCAAACAGGAATTGCTGTGACCCCGAGGGGGCGCAAGGATGAGCTACACGGCAGGATGAGGGGCTGCAGAGGAAGCCCAGGCCCCGAGAGGAAGAGCGCGAAGCGCCGGCTCACACGGGAGAGGCCAGGTAGCGGGGCCGCTGCCGGTCGGGGCCGCTCCGCACCAGCCGGCCGAGCCGCGGGGGCAGACATTTGCCCGTCCTGCCCCACAAGGTCGTCTTAGGTCTGTCCACCGTACACAGAGGTCACGGCTGTGAGCTCCAAGCGCACTGTTCCGTGCTTCGCTGCTTTTTAAACTAAGCTTCGGGTTCCAGGAGAGAAAGAGACAGAGGTGGAAGCTGCCGTTTCACAAGGCACCGAGGGCAGCAGGACACTGCAGGTGAAAACGAGCTGAGTTACCTGGATTTGCTCACTCCCTCCTCCGCGGGGGAAAGAGTTAGATACTCAAACAGGACCACGTACTAGTGGCTAAAGTGACAACTGTCCATGGAAGTCTTCAAACCTGTGTAGCTGAGGAAAAGGCTAAAGGGTTCTTTCTCATCAGGTGAACCACAAGCACAGGAAACAAAAAATTGAAAAAGAAGAAACTGTGTTTGGGCTGACGCATCGCTTTTCAAAGCTCAGCTGCAGCGCAGAAGGACAGCCCGAGGGAGGCGGACGGCCCCGCCCTGCCTCTCGAGCGCAGCGCTGCATGCACTGAGCCCAGCGGCGGCTGCGGCTGCTACTGTGGCAGACGGGAGAAGCATGAAGGTCAAGGCTGCTATCTACGTTCAAAGACAGGAGAAAGACAGCTTTTTCATATAGGTTTGCTTTTATTTCCACGTTCAGCCTGTTGAGAGAACCTGTCACAACCTGAATGGCGGGGGACGCGCTGGTGCCCCAAGCGGCTTCCCTGCTGGCGGCCAGGGAGCCCTGGAGGGACCCTGCGCGGCTGTGGACGGCGCTGGCCATGTGAGGCAGGGCCCAGTCTTCGGTGCGATTAGAAACCCAGCGAGAGAAAACTGAGAGCAGCACCGGCAAACCTCCCCCACCGTGGGTACCAGGGGCTGAAAGGCACAGCGACGTGTGGAGACGGCGAGTCCCAGGCGTGGCCACAGCCCGGGCGAGAGAAAGCGCAGGTGAAAAGTCAGGAGTGGGCAGGCTTTCCGCAAAAGGATGACCTCGGTTCCAGCACAACACACGGTGACGCTGCAACAAGGGGACACCGTCCGCTCGCTGTCCTGTAAGAAGGGAACTACATCAGGTGGTCAGCGGCGGCCTCGGCCCCAGGCGAGCACGCGTGGTGAGCGCACGGCACACGTCCTTAGGAAGCAGGAGGGACCACGCCGGCCCGGCGCCTGCAGACGAGCAGCAGCCTGGACGCGGAGCCCCCGGCCCCGCTCTCCCTGCCGCGGAGGCAGCACGGCCGGACACCGAGGCACACGGAGCCCCGGACCTCCTCTCCCCCCACACACGTCCGCTCTGAGGTCCAGAGCCGCCACGTCTTTTCTCTGTTATTGAAGCCTGCGTTCCGGCTGCACCTGACGGGGTTTTGGAGGCTCCTGTCTCAGACCAACCAGGGACGGACCAGAACGGGTGCTGCGGCTGGTGAGGCCCACCTTTCTGCTGGACACCCTGAGGCCTTCGCCCAGCAAAGCCCCCTCCTCTTCCCTAGGCATCAACCACCAGTGCCTGCCCCAGCCCTCCTCTCACCCATGGCCAAGGCCTGCTGGATTTTACGGGAGCCTGAGGCCCAGAGCTCTCAGATGCAAGGCTCCGGACACCCAGGGTCTGCACTGGACCCCTCACAGCTCACAGGCAAGGACGTGGCTAACCCTGAGTACCGGCAACTGGGCTTCACTCAGCGCCTTACACGAGCTGCCTTCTGACTTGCGGGAGAGCAGAACAGGAAAGAAGCGCAAACAGGACACCGTGTGCTCCCCGTCTCAAGGCTCACCACAGTGCTCCCGGATCACTCCTGGTTTCCAAGAGGAATAATTTCTTCGGTGACAAAAAACTCGATGGTCTCCTCCTCCCAGTCGTCCACGTTGCTGTCCAGCTCGTCAGTGTCCACACCTGCAGGGGGCAGCGGGGGTGCGTGTGTCACACGGTGTGCAGATGTGGGGCGAGAAGTTGTGAAACACATTCACACATACACGCGCGCGTCCCGCACCCGCCAAGAGGCCGGTGTGAACACAGCGAGGTCCCCTGCAAAGAAGGGACTATGGCCTTGACTTGCAGGAGCAAGAACCTCTCAGTTCTTTTCAAGAGTCTTTTAAAGATTCCCTTTAAGATACTTTCAAAGAGAGAATTCCCTGGCGTCCAGTGTTCAGGACTCGGTGCCCTCACTGCCAGGGCCTGGGTTCAACCCCTGGGCAGGGAACTAAGATACCGCAAGCCACAGTCTTCTTTGGAAGATTCTTTTTAAGAATCTTTAGACAACACATGACGTTTTCTGAAAACTCCGGGAAATTAAGATGAAAAAAAGGAAAAACACTTCTTTAACCATACGCTTGGAAGAGTGCATCTCTGGCTAACAGTTACCTCCTCGCAATTCTAGGGAAAAACCCTTTAACCATACGCTTGGAAGAGTGCATCTCTGGCTAACAGTTACCTCCTCGCAATTCGAGCCGTGCGTTTTTCTGCTCCATATAGAGTTCTTGAGCCATTTTCCGGTATTTTCGGAAATCTTCCATCATGGTCCGTCTTCTCTCCACTAATTCCTGTGGGTAGGGTTGCAGAGAACTTACACAACTAACAGCTCGCATCACTGCCATAACTTTGCTCAACCCAAATGGAAGTGAAAACACGGTCAGCAGTAGGCCCACCTGACGGGGTGACGTAAGGACTCTACACACACTCCGGGGGCAGCAAAGGTGGGACCTGTACTCGCCGCCTTCTGCCTCTAGCGTGGCCCGTACCACCCGCCTTCCGCGTCTGAAACGCCAGCCACCCGAGGGCCACAGGTGGGCCCCGGCGGCACAGAGCCGCCCCCGCCAGTCTGTCCCCGTGGCCTGGCGCCGGCCTTCTCTGCCATGAGGGGATGGTCCTTGGCACCTCCCTCAGGCCTGGGGACAAGGCTAACCTTTGAGGCTTTGGATTGGCTCAAACGGTCCTTCTGTTCAAAGATCTTGGAGTATTTCTTCAGATCCTTTTTAATTTGCTGAAACAAAGACAAGTCACTCAGGATTTACATATTCAAAGCAAGAACCACAAATATTGTAATCCTCAGAGCTGCCAACGTGGAGAACGACCTCCTCAATGATGAGCAAAGCATGGCCTCCGAGAGTGCTCAAATGCAGCGTCCGTACGTCAGTGGCCTGTCCTCCTTCCCTGGGATTTACAGGCTCCCTCAGCTCTGTCCTGATACCATCAGCGTGTTTCTCCATCACTATGTAAATCCCAGCAGGACTTTTTAATTGCCCCTGCCACCTTTCTCATCCCGCCCCAGTTTGTGCGAACTCCCTGGAACGGTACCGACGTGGCCTTAACCTGAAAATCTGCTTCCGCTCTGAAGCTACTCTTTTCCTTTTGGTTCTTGAGTTGTTCTGCGTCTCTTCACAGGGTCCCCCATAAATGTCACGTTTCTGCTCCTCACTCGTTATCACCCTAACGGTAACAGGAAGCAGCAGCGGCTTCTTTCAGCGCCCGTCGCCCCCACGTGCCTACACCCGACGAAGACACAACCAGACCTTGACCTGGTCCTGGCTCAGGAGGGTCGGGGGCCGAGGCCTCCACAGCAGCTGGCAGAAGCGGTCTTTGCTGTTCTTCTGCAGAAGGCGGCCTTGGAAAGTCCACAGCCAATAGGCATTGTCCACCTGGAAGAGAGCAGAGGCCCCGCTGAGCTGCCCCCTGCACCACGTTCCACCAGGAGGCAGAGGCCCTGGAATCCTTAGTGCTGGCAGAAGTGACAAAATTAACCATTACGTTCAACAACTGTTCGGGAGCCAATAATTTGCCAAACAACGTCGCTGGCACTTGGGAGACACCTAAACTCACGTACCTGACTGGACAGCGCAGCGTGCGCAGCAGCTAGGAACAGGGCTGACAAAGCAGAAATCAACCACGTCACCAAACACGGTTCCGCTGGATAAAGGAAGCAGTGCCACAACCTATGCTCTGGTGAACTCCCGCTGCAGACCAGCACTCAGGGAGCAGTTAACACCGCCTGGTCAGTCGTCTAAAAGGTTTGTAAAGTGTCAGGGTAGGCCTCACTGAGGCGACCTCTGAACAAACTAGACACGGGCATGGTCAACATATCCTGATCCGAACGCAAGGATTATTACTCAAGACACTGATTCCAGTGACATTTGCAAAGCCCGTGTTCCTAAAACTTCATCACTTCGTTAAACAGAATTGCCCTAATTGGTCTGTAAACATGCACGAGCTGGTTCAACTGTCAATACCTCAATCAATAACGACAGTCAGTAAAGACAAGGCAGAGTCCTCAGCAAGTTTAACCACCAGCGTGAGAACACTGAACGTGTGAACCAGACGCTACAGAGCGTGATCTGTACAGACACCAATTCTGAGCCCCACGAACCTCAGGCTATGGATCTCTCCTGAGACCCAAGAGGAAACGGGTCCTCTCCCCAGAAAAGTGCCCGTGCACAGACACAGCTTCATGCCCTTTCAGGGAGGCCCCAGGCCGAGAAGCCCGCTCACTGGCGGTGCCACACCTGCTCCTGCGATCACAGAATCCTGTTTCTACCTCCACTGACACATCCTCAAATCTTTTGCTAACGACAGAGATGATGATCTTTTCAAGAAGTTAAAAACAGAAACGGCAGACGTTTTCTCACAGCCCAATTCAGACAGCAAATCCTGACTGAAGGCTGAGCAGTTTCAGATGCTGGGAACACAGCTCAGAACAGGAGAAAAGGCCCTTGTCCTTGCAAAGTTCCATGCCAGCCGGAAAAGGGGACAAGGAACTCGTAACAACGGCTAAGGTGAGCGCATGTCATTGAGCACCGTGAAAACATAGAGCGGGGTGAGAGGACGTGGGAACCAGGTGGGGAGGGGGCCTCTGCGGATGCACGCTTGGTGACACCGGAATGGCAGGAAGCACAGCACCTACGTGAACTGACATTCCAGGGAGGGGACGCACGCAGAGGCCACGAGGCGGGAGCGAGCACGGGCGCTTGGGGCCAGCGTGGCCTCCACTCAGGAAACGCGCACAGCCAAAGGCTGTGCCGTCAGAGGCCGCCGCACAGAGGACCCAACGGGCCGGGTGACCAAGTACTGACGGTCCGAAGCAGGAACCCCTCAAGAGGGAAATACTGTGCTGGGAAAACACGTGCAAACCAGAAGAGACCCACCCTCCACCGGGGAGCCGCGCAGTGAGCAGCTGGTTTAGTCCCACAGTGCAGTGGGTGGGTGCTAACTGAGTCGGGAAGCGGTACCATCTGATTCCCACTCTACAAGCCCTCTGGCTGCAGCGGCAGATGTGGGCGGCCCGGCTCCAACTGGAGCGACTAAGACGCGCTCTAACTTAGGAAGAGAGATGAAACAATGCTGCCCTGTTCGTGGAGAAGGCTGGCTGCCCTCGGGGCTCTGGGGAGAGGGATTCTGGGCAGCCTGGGCCGGGCCGGGAGCTCAAGTGGATCAACCGCATCGCCCGCAGGGATGAGACGCAGGCGGGGAGGTGATGCGATGCCACGCTCTGTGCGCTCCCCCACGGCGAAGAGGGCTCCCCACAGCCCGGTCCACGTGGCGCCGAGGCTCCCCATGTCCCCGTACCTTGTGGCTCCACCAGGACACGGAGGTGATGACATAGCGCCCAGTCGGATCCCACTCGACGTCGGAGGCCATGTAGTGCTCCGCGATATTCATGACCGTACAGTCCGAAGTGTCAACGAAGGCCAAGGCGCCGTTCATACTGGGGAACAGACAGCACGGTGGGCCTTCTGCAGGAGCCGTGTGTGTGCCCGCCCCCGGCTCCAGGGTGAGGGTACAGGCCAGACTCGGGAGCCCGGGGTTCCCTAACTACCACCTCATCACCGACGTGGAAATAATCACAGCGATGACCTCGTAAGGATGTTGTGACTCAAGATGTACAGGGCACACGAGCACGTAGTGTCTGCTGTGATTATTCTCAGAGGGAAGGCTGTCTGAGGCCAAGCCTCCAAAGCCACAGCAAGAAGCACCTACGCTGAGACGGGGTGTCCTGCCGCTCGGAGGCAGCACTGCACACGTCCTGCTGGAAACAGCAACTAAGGGGGGAGCGGGCGAGGGTAACGCCCAGGTCCTCGTGGTCACACCAACCAGAGGACAAGATGGGCTCACGGCCTGACTGAACATCCTGCCTACAAGGAGACACAGACCTTACAACATGGCAACGGGATCGCCAGCAAGAGGTCCTGCGTAACCACGCAGACCTGTCCTCCAGGCCCGCGGCGAAAGCGCCTGTGGCCAGGCCATTTTAATCTGCCTGGTCTTGGCCTGCATCTGGGGAGCAGGATGGAGACGCCACACAATGCTTCACCCAAACGGGCCGACCCTTTTGTGGGAGAACCCGTCCACCGCATCTGCGCAGAGCCAGCATCGCTACCTGCCCCCCGAAGGTAGGGTAGCCAGCATACCCTACCTTTGGGGGGGCAGGGGAGCGGGCCCGGGGCCAGGGTCTCTGCACAGCCCACACCAAAGCCCACCGCATCAGACAGAAACCCACCTCCGCAGACCAGCCAACACAACGAACTGCCCTTGGGGGCTCCAGAAGATGGTGTTGGCCTGCTGTTTATCAAACATCTCTGAAAGGAAAGAAAGTGTCAGAGGTCAGCCTGCAGCAGAGATGGGAGGACCGGCAGTGGGCTCTCGCTGCCCCCCATGGGTGTATACACCACAACTCTACGGAGGTACCACACCTGTTGGCTACCTGTGAAAACAGGTCAGAAAAATCACCTTCAGTACACCTCAAATTATGACCCAGTTAAAAAAAAAAAAAAAAAAAAAAAAAAAGGGGGGATGGGGGATTCTGAAGCTGCAATGCTATCTTAAATGACATTTTCCGTTCAAAACAATGTCCCTGACAAGGTCCCTGGACAGAAGACTCCACTTACGGTTAGTGTGATTACAGGGACTCAACACCAGGGTGAGGAATCCAGTTTTCATCAGATTCTCAAAGAGGCGTGCGACCCCGAAAAGCCTAAAATCCACTCCTCTAGTGACTCACACGCCTTTCTAACTAACAAGCCATCCAACTCCATCATCTCTCCAAACCACTCACTTCCTGAAGGGCTAGAGCCAGGTCCTCGCCCTGGGGGTCTCTTCACGCAGGAGGAAGGAGCAGGGCGCGGAGGGGGGTGAGGCTGCGTCACCCTGAGCGGGGGCGGCACGAAAAAAAAAAAAAAAAGAAGGGATGGGGGATTCTGAAGCTGCAATGCTATCTTAAATGACATTTTCCGTTCAAAACAATGTCCCTGACAAGGTCCCTGGACAGAAGACTCCACTTACGGTTAGTGTGATTACAGGGACTCAACACCAGGGTGAGGAATCCAGTTTTCATCACATTCTCAAAGAGGCGTGCGACCCCGAAAAGCCTAAAATCCACTCCTCTAGTGACTCACACGCCTTTCTAACTAACAAGCCATCCAACTCCATCATCTCTCCAAACCACTCACTTCCTGAAGGGCTAGAGCCAGGTCCTCGCCCTGGGGGTCTCTTCACGCAGGAGGAAGGAGCAGGGCGCGGAGGGGGGTGAGGCTGCGTCACCCTGAGCGGGGGCGGCACGACTCTCGGACCAAGACAAAGCAAAGAGAACGCTGTTGGCAGACGTGCTCTACGGTCCCCACCACGAGGAGGCCGGGAAGTGCGTGCGACGACCCCGACACGGACCCTTCGGGGGGGCAGGGGAGCGGGGCACTCGGAAGGCAGAGGCACTCGTGTACTTGCTCTTTTGTAACCTACTTGGTAACGAGAGACCATGAAGTCTTCAGCTGCCCCTACTTCCTTTCATGACGAAGGGAATTAATAAGAGTCAATTTTGTGATAGACAGCCAACTGATAACACCACGAAATGATTCTACCACAAGCACTGCTAAACTTCAGGAAGTGAACCTGAGAAGTCTCTCAGGAAGAGCTCTTCCCAGGGCACAGGAGTCCCCGTCAGGTACTGGGATGACCCCCCTGCCTTTGTGGCAAGAAGCCCTGGCTGAGGTTCGGGGAGCGTGGGGCGAGCACACCCTGAGGGCACCTCACCCTTGAGGTGGGTGCAAGAGGTCCCCCACCTCAGTCCTCACAAAGAGAAACGCTGAAGCAGCCAACGAGCACCCGCCTTGTGTTCGGCACTAAGGACGCAGGACAGGAGAGCAAGGAGCGGGGAGCCCCGCTGCGTCCAGGCTGGGCGAGGAGCCTGTCCTGAGGGAGGAGCAGACCGAGGGCGGGCATGTGACCCCAACCCAGAGCGGGCAGCTGCAGCCACAAGAGGAGAGGACAGGACTTCGGAACAGTGAAGTACAAGGGCCCCGCGGGAGCGCAGAGAAGGCCCATCCTTTGCAACAAACTCCCTCTGGGGCCATCACCACCGCCACGGGCCCACGTGGCCCTCCGCACCTGTCCCACCGAGCGCTCTGCGCGGAGCGACGACCGAGGTCTGTCCTGAGAGTCGGGCGCAAGCCACCTACTTACTGATGAGCTCAATCTTGCCGTTGTTCTTCACGTGGTAGAAAGACACTGATATCCGAGGAGCTTCCCCATGCAGCACAGCAAACTTACTCCCGTTCGGCTCCCAGGCGAAGGCTATGATGGTTTCTAAGACCGGGAAGAAGGGTGAGCTCCTTTTGGTCACTTAGGAACAGAACACTCTTGACCAGTTAAAGTTATTCAACCAGAGAAATGCCCCAAATTCTTAAATTCATTCAAAGGACCAGAGAACAGCACAGAAGCAAAGGCAGCGCGCTGCACCTGTGTGGAGCCGCCCGGCCAGCAGGGACAGCACCCTGCGCCCCGCCCCGTCCTGCCGCAGGGGCGGGGAGGGGCAGGCCAGGTGCGGTGCAGCCTGTGGACAAACCCTCCCCACACTCCTCGCCGCGGCCCTGGGCGCAAGGGCTCACGCGCCTCTCTACCCAGGCAGCGCGGCCACTTCACCCCCTTCCCCTCCTCCTCTCCCCAGCAAAACAAAAAATACAGCCTAAATTTTCCACCTAAAGACAGAAACACAGCATCTGAAGTTTCCATGAGTCCAAAGAAACCCACCAAAAAAACAAAACACCTCTATTAAACTGAGAACTTTCACACGTAAGAGCACAAGTCCTTCGGCTGCCGTCACTGGGCATGTGATGAAAGCCTGCCCTTCACACTCTCTCCCAAGTGTGGAAAATGGTGAGAACCCCTGTTCCTCTGCTATATAAGCAGATCGCGTGGTGTGGAAAAACAGGAGGCATCACTTCACTTGGCAACTGGAAAAGCTAAGAGACTGAAGTTGGAAAGGACAACACCCTAAACACATGCATGTTTTGTAACTTAGAGCCGGGTGCTGTTCACTGTGAATCAGGGTTCCGAGTCTCGGCCATTCTACCTGGGCCATGAATTTACACAGAAGCTTTAAGGGTACGTGTGACAGCACACAGGTGAACTCAACCACAGGACAATGACAATGGGACTTGCCTTTCATTTCGACCACATCGACAGGCACCTGTTTTTCTCTCATTCGGAAAATTTCAAAATTTGTGACAACACCCTGTGTAAAAAAAAGAAAAAGAAAGGGGTAACATTCTGGAAACTGAAAGCATGAGGAAGACAGGACAATTTAAGAATTTAATGAAAGATTAAACATATACACCTGGTAAAGACATATGACTATCTGTAGTGATTAAAATGATGAAACAAGAACTCTCAAAAGCTGATGGAGGGGGACTTCCCTGGTGGCACAGTGGTTAAGAATCCGCCTGCCAATGCAGGGGACACAGGTTCGAGCCCTGGTCCGGGAAGATCCCACATGGCGCGGAGCAACTAAGCCCGTGCACCACAACTACCGAGCCTGCACTCTAGAGCCCGCGAGCCACAACTACTGAGCCCGTGTGCCACAACTACTGAGCCCGCGTGCCGCAACTACTAAAGCCCACATTTCTAGAGCCCGTGCTCCGCAACAAGAGAAGCCACCGCAATGAGAAGCCCGCGCACCGCAACAAAGAGTAGCCCCCGCTCGCCACAACGAGAGGAAAGCCTGTGCACAGCAATGAAGACCCAACGCAGCCTAAATAAATAATTAAAAAAAAAAAAAAAAAAGCTGATGGAGGTAGAAACTGGTACAGTCTCTGGAGAGCTAATGGATCCCACCACCCCCAACCCAGATTCTATTCAAGACCTGCCCTAAAGGTCATCTCAAGCACAGATAGGTCCAAGAATACACATCGCAGCTGTAGTGCCATAAAGGTCCACTGACTAGCACTGATCCAACTATTTCAAAACAGCAGAACATCCTGCAGCGCGTTTCAAGATGCACTCACGTAAAAAGTGGGTGCTGTGTTATTCACAACAGCCAAAAGGTGGGAACTACCCAAGTGTCCATCAACAGCTAAATGGACAAACACGATACAATTCAATGGCCGCTGCTCAGCCACAAATGTAATGAGGGACGGGCACATGGCACAACCTGGATGAGCCTTGAACAAACGTTTAGTGAAGGAAGCCAGATACAGAAGGCCATAGAGTGCACGACTCCATTCACATGAAATGTCCACAATAGGGAAATCCAGAGACAGGAAGCAAGAAAGCAGATTAGAGGATGTCAGGAATGGTGGTGACTGCTGATGGGCGTGGAGTTCCTTTCGGGGGCGATGGAAAGGTTCTAGAATTAAGACAGTGGTAACTTGTACAACTGTGTGAATGCAATAAAATCCAGTAACTGTACACTTAAAAGAACTTTTTTTTGGTAAAAGGAAGAGGAATATTTCCACTAGAAGGAAAAAAATCACGCAATTTTTTGGTTAAGTTCAATATTAACTGATGCAAACCAACAGAAAGTGTGGATGCAGAACTGTCAAGCATGCTACCCTGTGTTTAAAGAGAAAATCTAAAAGAAAACAACCTACTCATTTTAACTCCTTCAGTGAAGGCAGGTGGGTGCCTAGAGATTTCCCTGTGTTCTCTTGTGAACGCGAACCTACGTCAACTCTAAACTACACGAATGTTATCACCCACTCAAAGTTTTCCAGAAAAACATTACACTCCTCGGCTGGAATATGACAACACCTCTAGCTATGACACACCAGCTATCTTTCGGTGTTAGGTGGGTGTGAAAATAAGTCGTGAGTTTGAACCAAAAAGTCCATTAACACCCCCCGAACAGAACTGAGCTGTACAAGGAATGACCCCTGCCCACTGGCATCCACTTACCTGGGTACCTTTTGGAGTCCTATCTACTTTAACACACAAGTAATCTCCATTTTTCTGCCAATGTAGCTTGCAGTCCACAACATTAAATAGATTCCTAACTCTGATCTCTTGTCTGGTAGGAAGCTGCATCAGGGTTACCCTGGCTGGAATATCCTTATCTTCAGGCACCCAAAAGGCTATTATGTTACCACCGGGAGACCAGGAGAAGTCTCTGCAGAACAAAGAAAATGAAATGCTTACGAGGACTGGCTAAGAAATGATGAGAGCAGAGAACAAGAGACCTCATTCTCTGTGTAAAAGCTCAGCAGTGGCACGTGTACCCCAAGAACACTAGTAGCAGCCAGCGCTCACTAGCGTGGGCTCCGTCCGCAGAACAACTCGGGGGCTTTGCTAGACACACTGTACCGTCGAGGAGAGAGAGAGGTGCTGATAATACCACGCACTGTCGCACAGGGGTCACAAGACTCAATCCCCAAGCTCTGAAACCCCACTCAAACTCTTAACCGCAAGGCAAGTAAAATAAACTTTAGGCTGATGGACCCAGCTACATGATTTCTGAAGATTCGTTAAGGGGCTAAAGGGGGAAAACCCCAAATCAAAAAATGTAAGAGGATTAAAGAATGAGTGCAATTCTCTCTACTGCAAAAATTACCCTAAAAAGTGCTGTAATGAACAATCCATGAGTTCCTATCTGTGAAGAGTATCTTTACTTTTGCATTTTACTGAGAATTAATTCCCAGTTTTACTTTTAATTAGAAGCCATCGTTTTGCCCAAGAATGTAAACATAAAAATAATAAGAGGCGTGAATGTCCTTGCACTGCTGATACTTCACTGCCCCCAGAGATTTCAGGTAAATAAAAACATGCCTCCAGGGCTTCCCTGGGGGCGCAGTGGTTGAGAGTCCGCCTGCCGATGCAGGGGACACGGGTTCGTGCCCCGGTCCGGGAGGATCCCACGTGCCGCGGAGCGGCTGGGCCCGTGAGCCATGGCCGCTGAGCCTGCGCGTCCGGAGCCTGTGCTCCGCAACGGGAGAGGCCACAGCAGCGAGAGGCCCGCGTACCGCAAAAACAACAACAAAAAAAACGTGCCTCCTCATTGACAGAGAAAACCAGCTGCAGCTCACTGAGGCCACGCAAACCCCATGGCACAGACCACCAAAGAGACACAGAGACTTTCAACTAAGTGGAGACCCCTCTTCCTCAAAGACTGCGCCCCCAAGTCTCTGGTTCCAAGGCAGAACCACGAAAGGAAGTAGGCCCTCAAGATGCCCCTACGCGCAGGAACGGCGAATGCTGACGGGGGCCGCCAACACACAGTGCGCAGCGGCGGGCACGAGCCTGCCCTGACACCCTGGCGCTAGGGTGACAAAGCACCAGCGTTCTCTGCAACCGTGCAGGGGCCGAGCACCGGAGGAGGGAGGCAAAAGCCACATGCCAAGAGATTCGCTTACTTTATGCCAGAGATCTTCAAGCTCTTCTTGTCCAGAAGACCCATAGACTGTGGAAAAACAAGGTTACAATGGAGTTAAACCAGGCCAGTGTCTCAGCGGTTCACACAACCTTTTACAACGTGAGCTTGCCGAGGGAGCAGTGTACGCAGAGGGTGACAGACCACAATGGAACAATTCACGCACAGCAGCGAAGGACACATTTCCGGAGCCCATTTCACCAACTCCCATCCTTAACCCCCTGCGGCAGCAGAAGCGGGGGCCGGCAGATTCAAGACCCAAATCCAGGACCCGAGCAACTGAGAGGCACAGAACTAGTCTCTCTCCCTTCTGGCTGCACCACGAATTAAGGGAAAGCACCGCGTCCTCGAGAAGCTACTGGAGCTGACAAGCAACTGACGGGGCAGCTCACTTTCAGATAATCAAGTAAATCACTTACAGGAGTTTCATAGATACTGAGAGTATCGAGTGTCATCCTGGCAAAGAATTTACCGTCATGGCTCCACCTACAAAGAAGAACAGTGCCAGACTCATCGATGAAGAAAAGGTCACCGCAAAGAGGTCACCACTGGCCACCACGGGTCCACTTACTTAAAAATAGGCCAATGGGCTGAGCTTTCACAGTGAAAACCTCTCTTCTTCTGCCCGGTAAGAATGTCCCAGATGATGATGGCCTGAGGGTCATCCTGAGTGTCCATCAGGGGGCTAAAAGTCACCAGGTACCTGCAACAGAGGGGACACCTACTCATCTCCTGCACGCTTCCACGTCCTCTCACGTGAAGGTCACAGCTGTGTGGGCGTGGCGAGGACCTGTCCACGCCTCCGCTCCAGGAGACTCTCCAGGCACAAGCGAGGCCGCCAGAACAGCAGCCGAGACCCGTGGAAGCAGCAATGTGGCGAGGACCTGTCCACGCCTCCGCTCCAGAAGGAGACTCTCCAGGCACAAGCGAGGCCGCCAGAACAGCAGCCGAGACCCGTGGAAGCAGCACTTCCTCCAACCCCAGGCTCCCCCGACCCTGTCCTCCGCCTGGAGACCCCGCTCGAAATACGGAGCAGAGCCACTGTGGCACAGACCATTCATCCCGCTCGGCACCAGGGTGCTCCAAGGGTCACCTCAAAATGCTTCCCCGAGTAAAGCAATTATACTCCAATAAAGGTGTTAAAAAAAAGTTTCCCTGATGAAACCAGGACAAGGAATGATCCAACAGATTCCAAACAAAAGTCGGCTGTGTGCACGAGCGGAATGAGAGATGTGGAATTCTCATACTTTCTCTTCCTTGGATTTTAATTAAGACAACAAGGTAAAGAGAACAGATGGTCACGTGCAGTATCCACAGGGGACTGGTTCCAGGCCCCCCCCCCCGCGGTCGATACAAAGTCAGCAGATACGCAAGTCCCTTATGCAAGATGATGTAGTTTATGCAGATGTGTGGAGAAAGGAAACAATAAAGCAAATGCAACAAAATACTAACTGGAGAATCGCGGTCAAGAGCACACGGGAGTCCTCTGGACTCTTCCTATAATGTTTCTATTTTAACTTTAAAATTACTGCAGAATAAAGCTTGAAAAAATTACCCATAGAAGGCTGGCACGACTCCGTTTGCAATTTTCGAACAGCTTACCTTTCACAAGGTGAGAAGTCAATAAGCTGAACCCCTTGGTGGCTGAATCTCTGAATTTGTTTGAATTTCTCTCCCCCCCAAAGAGCAATGCCTCGCTGATGAAAGGTCGCCAGGTAGGTGCCCTTAGGAGACCAACGCACATACGTCTCTGTCCATCTCTGTGGAAAGAATCAGTGCCGATGTTAACACAACAAAACGCCGAACACAGAGTCCAAAGTCTACAACAAATATACTCCTCAAGCTTTTAGCAGAAAACACAAGAAGCCTATCCACTTCTTAGGGTGCCTTTCAAAGCTGGAAGAATAGAAGTTGTTCTCAGAGGCGTAACCTCAAAGCACGTGACACTCACCTGCTCTTATACCAAGCTCCTCTTTTCTTTTGCTGTGTGGCTTTCGGGATCTTAGTTCCCTGACCAGGGATCAAACTCGGGCCCTTGGCAGTGAAAGCTCAAGTCCTAACCACTGCACTGGTCTGCCAGGGAATTCCCACCAAACTCCTCTTTGTTAAGGAAACATGAGGTAAGTCCCCACACGGCAGCAAATACCCACCGCTCTCTCTTCAATGGAGACCGGATCCTTGACGTCATTCCAGAATATGGAAGTGCGGTCTCCACTCTCAAATATCACACTGTACTGATCTCTGCATTCTGCCTCTTCAAGCCAATAACGTAAGTTTCCCTAGAAACAGAACCAAAGGCAAGGGATTGAAAACATTTCATTAATTTTAACCAAAGAATACATAACTGTTGCTCTTAAGAGACTCGACCAGTTCAGTCAGCAGCTTTAACTCCTGAGGAATACATCACTTCAAGCCGAGAGGCTAGCCACCATTTCTTCCCATTACGTATAGATTTTATACAACATACCAGGTCTTTGAAAGGTTGTTTCTCTGGAATATCCCATTCATCACTGATAGTCATGTACCTGGAAGAGTAGCAACACGACGATGATTACAAGGTTGAGTGCTTCTCAACCCCAGGCAGTACCGCACCCCTGCCCTCCCCGCAGAGGGAAAGGACAAGGTTTTGATTGGTCACAACCGGTGAGGGGACGCTGGTGGTCAGGGGGTGCTACTGGCCAGGGATGCGAAATGGTCCTGCAGTGGTCTGACGGGAGAATGCAGCTACCGAAAAGGCCACTAAGCACCCACTGCCCCCCGGGGCAGAAATGTCTGGCCATTCACGCTCAGGAAAATGCCCAGGTTCTCCTGGGCCGAGTCAGAACTCACTTGTCAAAATCGGTGAAGAGGTTGACTCTGAACGTGTGCTGCTTGTCGAGCTTGTAGCCATCGGCATTTTTCACAGCATCCAAAGCGTGGGCAGGGGATGCATATTCCAGGAAAATATACCTGCATCGAGAAAGAGGGCAACTCGCACAAGTTGCAGACGTGAAGGTCAGGCAGGGCACGCTCAACACGCCCAGCCCTCCACAGGGCTCGCACCCGCCATGAGTATCCGAGACCTGTCTTCCCGCCGTGTCCCGGAGGCAGTCAGATCCCTAGCAGAACAGTTCTAAACGTGAACAAAATCCTAGCAAAGATCCAAAGTCTCTAAGTACACGATCAGAAATTATAGAACAGCTAAGTAACCAAAATGTTCATTACCTTGACTATGGTAATGGTTTTATGGGTGTATACATACACCAAAACTTATGAAATTGTACACTTTAGAACTATCCGATTTTACTGTGTCAAGTACCTTTCAACAAAACTGTTTAAAGAGACATGGACAGTATCCGATTTTACTGTATGTCAAGTACCTTTCAACAAAACTGTTTAAAAAAACATGGGTAGTCTAATACTGTGTATTACAGGCAAAATTACAAAGGCTCTCAGAGAATGTTTCATTATAACAAAAATAACACAAGGAACTGCTCAAAAAAAGGTTATCCTTCCACCTAGTTCCTGAAATAGAAAAAGTATGAAGCGCTGCCTGCATGTGATAACTGTTTAAGAAATTAAAGCTATTCTAGGTAGTTTCCAAAATTTGAAATAAAAAAAAATTAAGTTTATACCACCTTCTCATTCCTGTCCCATAAAGACAATTTTGCCTGTACCCAGAGGCTGATGTTTTTATGAAATTTTAACGGTGAAAGTCTGACAAGTTTGTGGAGCAACAAACAGAACTCTCATCCCTGCTGGTCGAGCGTAAACTGGTAGCGACACTCAGGCATAATCGGGGGTTGGCCAGTGGCTCTGAAGAGGGACACTTCATGCACCCCAAACCCTCTCTTGTGCTCAGAAGAGGACAGACACTAGGCTGTTCCTAACCGCTGTTCAAAACACTGTCAATCCATAGGAAAACAGACAACTGTCATATGATACGACAGAGCACAGAGCATTTACAAGGAGGAAACTAGAATTACACTTACCAACACAAAAAACCCAATATTGAACTTAAAAAGCAAACTGCAAGACACATACCTCATGCTACCATTTTTAAAAGATACAGGGACTTCCCTGGTGGCGCAGTGGTTAAGAATCCGCCTGCCAATGCGGAGGACACGGGTTCGAGCCCTGGTCCGGGAAGATCCCACATGCCATGGAGCAGCTAAGCCCGTGCGCCACAACTACTGAGCCTGCGCTCTAGAGCCCATGAGCCACAACTATTGAGCCCGCGTGCCACAACTACTGAGCCCACATGTCTAGAGCCCGTGCTATGCAACAAGAGAAGCCACCGCAATAAGAAGCCTGTGCACCGCAACGAAGATTAGCCCCTGCGTGCTGCAACTAGAGAAAGCCCGCACGCAGCAGCGAAGACCCAAGGCAGCCAAAGATAAATAAATACACTTAAAAATAAATAAAAGATACAATATTTTAGGTGATGCCACAAAAAAGTTACTACGGAATGACACAATGTCTCCTAGATTCTAAGAAGTATCTCCATTTCAGAGATGATAAATGTGGGACAAAAGCACATCTTAGAATCAATAAAATACCATGTCAAATTTTCCTGAAATCTCGCCAACTTTCAGATCTGTTGGTCCCTTTACCCAGGATGTATATTGTCTCAATAAGTGTTCAACGAAGAAGAGATCAAGGTCTGATTTCTTAAAAGCATAGCAGCCACCTTATAATACCTAATTCAAGAACCACACTGCATCTCCTTCTCCCTCCCTCCAATGACCCCAAGGACCAAAATCACTGCTCCACAGAGCAGTGGGCGGCCTGGATAAATGTGACCGAAGTGCCAAAGTGAGGCCATGCTCCCGCATCCACAGTGAGCTCCTGAGCACACGACCATCTTCACGGTGTCTGTCAGCTACCAAGAAAACACAAGTGACACTTCCGTGCTGGAGAACATGACTCACCCTTTTGTCCTTCCATCCTCCTCTGGATAAAAATCATTTGTGATTTTCCCAAACTTGGAAAAGATCTTATGGATGACGTTTTTGAGTTTCTCCAGACGGTCAGGTCCCACTTGAGGAACATTGTCGACCACAATCACGGAATCGATTCCATCTGCTTCCTGTGGCCGATCTTTGAGTACATCTCCCAGTAATTCTGTACAAGTGAAAGATTTGTCGAATGACTTTTTTTGACCAAGTTAATGCACTAGGTTAGCACACTGAACAAGTTTCCAAAAAGCAAAAAGTGAATAATCTAAATGCTTTCACTGTGAGCAAAAGAAACCAGAGCCCTGGCTTGACTCAAAATTTAAACTTGAAAGAATTAGAAATATTGTAACTCTTTACACTCCCACCGACAGTCAAGATATGTCAACTGACTTCTGGCAATAATGGAAGATTTTAAATGAATGTTTTCAAAGAGGTTTTAATAATGAAGAAGGCAAAAAAGAGGATGGCCTTTCACCAGAAATCAGAGAAACCCCGAAGTGAGCCAGGAATGGCTTTCTCTGACCCACCGCTATCACAAATTCACCACCGGGCACTGTCTTCAGTTTACAACGAAACAAACTCATCACCCTCTATTCTTTCCGTAAAACAGCCTTGTTTGCAAACAACACGGGACTGAGAACGGCACTTCAACCAGGTGGCTGCAGACTAGAGAAGCTCACGGAAGCAAGCCAACAGTGACGCGTCTTCCAGTTCGACGAAATACCTCGCAGTGTCACTGGGAGACACCAGCCACACAGACATTAAGTTGTAAATGCTTAGAACGGTGCTTGGAACACAGTAAGCAACATCAACTCATTCTCATAACTTCAGCCCAAAGCTCAAAACCTATTATGTTCATGCCACCCGCTTTTAAAATTAAGATCAAAGAACCCAAATCTTAAGTGTTCAAACGTCTCAGAATTGCTTCATTTCCATAAAATGGTCAGCAAGAGTAAGAGAAAAAGAAGAAAAGATAGGTGTAAAACGAACTAGGAAAAAGAAACACAGAGGAATCAGTGCAAACAGGTCTGCGAAGCCAACTGGCGGCCTACTGTTTTCCGGGCGATTCAATGTCATCTGGGGGCTGCCCGCTGCAATCTTACCCGAGGCCTGTCTCAGGCTTGGAGTCCTTTTGACCCTAACGCCCCAGCGCCAACAGAAATGCTGGACTGGCTGCTGCAGATGGGCTCTCGGAGCGTAAATGGAGTATCAGATGAAAAAAGCAAATCCTCCTCTTTTTAACACAAATTCTGTACGAATCCTAATCCCAGTTAGTTAGCCAGCTTGTCTAGAAAGCTGTAAGATTACAAGGCACCGTGTTAGGAGCTAGAACAGAAAGACATCTTTAAGGTTGCCATCAAAGCATACTCATCACACGAAACTACACTGGTAACACAGACCTTGCTGATTTACAGTGGGGTTACTTCCTGATAAACCCACTTACATACCACTGTAATTCAAACCATCACAACTTGGGGGCTGTCTGTACAGGCAAAATGAGTGTACGAGGTAATTTTTAAACAACAGCTGAAGAACAATGGCTTGTTACTCAGGTATCTTTGTGTTCTGGAACCTAATTACCACTCTAATCTCTGCACTATACTCAAGTATTTCAACATGCTATACAGGACACGTGTCAGAAAATATTCTTTGTTGTATTTCACTTTCAAAACTTAAGACGAATTTTCTTCACTTTTGTGTGAAAAAGGTTAAGAGGTCTTCAAAAAAGAAAAAAAGTCCTTTAATTTCCAGAGGCAAGCCCTGTTATAAACTATCTCTAATTAAACTTCAACACCTTTAACGAATGATACTGAAAATGTTACCTTGGGTAAAAGAATTGCCAGTTAAATTTCAATGAAGCTAAAATTTAGGCCAAGCAAAAAGGAAAAAGAAGAGAAGAGGCAGATTAGGTCATCGCATCTTCCCTACAGAGACTGAAGCCAAACCCTTGGGTTCCTTTTAAAGCTGACGTACCGAACAATGACAAGGCCTGTTACGCCTGACCCAAACTTACAAACATAAAAAGCTCAGCTTTCCTACAAACTGTGTCTGGTTTAGAAGAACCCACCCACACACCCTGAAGGGAATAAGCATAGTAACTACACAGGAAGGAACACACTTCCTCCATCATTACCAGCCCACACAGTCAGGTTCCCACTCTGACTACAGGGAATAAAGAAAGAAACAGTTCTCAAGACTAAGTAGCAAAGAAGACACTCAGTTAAAACCATTATCACATATTTGCTTGGCCAAGCACCAAAGGCAGTTGAAAAATTAAACCGATAAAGGTGCAACCGTGCAGGCTTCCCTGGTGGCGCAGAGGTTGAGAATCCGCCTGCCAACGCAGGGGACACGGGTTGGAGCCCTGGTCCAGGAAGATCCCACATGCTGCGGAGCAACCAAGCCTGTGCACCACAACTACTGAGCCTGCGCTCTAGACCCCGTGAGCCACAACTACTGAGCCCACATGCCACAACTACTGAAGCCTGTGCACCTAGAGCCCGTGCTCCGCAACAAGAGGAGCCACCGCAATGAGAAGCCCACGCACCGCAACTAGAGAAAGCCCGCGTGTAACAACGAAGACCCAACGCAGCCAAAAATAAAATAAATTAATTAAAAAAAAAAAAGATGCAACTGTGTGAGAGTTCACCTGTCTCAAAGAGGAAGGAGGCAAGACAACAGCACTGGGGCTGCGGCACCTACGGGAGGGCTCGTCATGAGACTCAGCTCATTTTCAAAAGAACCAGCACCTTGAGCATCACTTTCCTGCCCTACAGGGCAGTTCTCACGCACCAGAAAACACATGTGAACTACTGGCCTCAAGAAAACTGACAGCTTGCTCAGTCTTTGCTCCTCAGGACCAGGAGACTCACAGGTCACTCTGGCAAAATATCAGGATGACAGGGGCTTCCAAAGGCCCTCCCAGCAGTCACCTAGCTTGAATGGCCTGTGCTCACGTCAGTATCCTGTCACACATCGGAAGTCACGTACTAGAAATCTTGTGTAAATTAGGTGTGCTCAAATAATGCTTAAAAAAAATCCGTTGTGAATAAACACCTAAGGGCTCAAAATAGGCTTTAAAATCAAAACTCAAATTTTAAAATAGAAGATAAATTGGTGTGGTAAGAAAAGAACATTGGTCTAGGCTGGGGGGTAGGGGAAAGGGGGTGAGCCCAGAAACACAGCCTCTCTGTCAATTCCCAGCAACCTACTCCACAAGGAACACATTTTCTTACAGGTGAAGGGCTTTGACTGGATCAGTGGCTTCCAAGTCCTCACTAGCTTGTGGAGCCTTTCCTGCTTTTCATGCTGAAATGTTTTTTGTCTCATGAAATAAAGGCAACAGTGACAATAACAGGTAGCCCTTTAAAATTATGTTTCAAATAAGTCAAACCATTATGCAGTACACTTCAAACTTACACAGTGCTGTACATCAATTACACCTCAGTAAAACTGGAAGGAAAAAAACCAAAAGCATTTGATAAAAATTTAAAAAATAAATTTATCTTTCAAAGTCAAACAACTCTGTCGGTTCTCTAAACCTTCTTTTCCGTTTTATGTGACAACCTTTATTATTCTGACTCATGCTCAGAGTGATCAGACACACCTCCAAAAAGGCTAACTTTAAGTGGTAACATCTTATCTTCCTGGTGTATAGTTGGCTACCTCTATGGTGTCTAATTCATTTTTCCCATTTTATTATAAGGTGGTCAATATGCAGAGGAATCCACTTATGTGCTCCCAGCCTGGAAAGATAAAATGGCTAAAAACAAACGAGATCAGCCATCATCAGAAGTCACGTTAGGAGCCAGGCTCTCTCAGGCAAAAAGCAGAAATAATGCATGTAAGTCGAACCAAGGCAAAGAGAAAGGCAAAGTAAGCGATAATCAATCCTACAACTCGAGAAAATTATTTGCCAACAGAAGGATGACGGTATGCCTACAGACTTAGGAAAAGAGAGACACAAACAGGAATCGGGCAGAGCCGGCCTCAAACTGTCCTCCCAAGGAACTCTCTGGGGTAGACGCTGCTGTGGGACAGCGGGGGCAAAGGAACCCAGCTTGGCCACCCTGTTCTCCCCACTCCCGAGGGACAGCGTCCATCCACCCCTAAGGAGTCGGCACCGAGTCAGTCTCAGGCCTCTGACAAGTCTGGCGGGTCACTCGGGGCACCCAGACTGCAGACGAAGAACTGTCACCCGAGACCGTGCAGCACATGGAGTGTCCAGCTCGGCTCGACCCTAATGGCCACACCACTGCACACTCGACCACGGCTCCCGCGTGCACGCCGTCTGCCTTCACCACCCTCCAAACTCCAAGCTGCAGTGCCAGTGGCTGGTTCCCCAAGTTGCCTCCACCCTGCCCTCCTCTTCTTTCGGAGAAAACAAGATCCAGGCGCTCACGGAAACCTTCCCTACGTGGGGGCGACAGGCAGAGGGCGGGCACCCCTCCCGCGTTCGAGGATCGGGAACTTCGGCGCAGACCGGCCCCGCCGCCTCACCTTCCTCGCTCACGTCCTCCACGAAGTCCTCGGGGTCGCTGAAGGAGGGCTCGTCCGCGCCACCGTTCTCCGCCGCGCCGCCTGGCTCCCCGCCCGATCCCTCGGACCCGGTCTCGGACGCAGAGTCCCGCGCCTGCCCCGCCGGGGCCTCGCCCGCGGCCGGGGTGGGGGGATCCTCGGGCGGCGGCGGGGACACGCCGTGGGTCGCATCGGCCTTCTCCTCCCCGTCCGCCGCGGGCTCGGCCGGCAGATCAGGCCCCGGCCCAGCCTCCTCGTCCTCGCCGCCCGCCGCCTCCTGCGCGCCG
>NW_020175045.1:2461032-2467918 GCF_003031525.2 Neophocaena asiaeorientalis asiaeorientalis
CCGCGCCGGCTCCTCCCCCGGCGGCGGCTCGGCGGTCGGCTGCTGCTGCCCGATCTCGGCCCGCTGCTCGGCCGCCTCTGGCGCCGCCACGTTCTCCGCGTCCTGCATGGCCCTTCGCTGCCGCCTCGCCGGGCCTCGTCGCGCTTCCGACTCTCCCAGGCCGCACCGCGCGCCTACCGCCGGGCCATGTGCGTGCGGCGGGGCGCCCAAGGGGATAGGGGGGCGCCCACGCCTTGCTGCAGCCCCGCGCCCCCAGAAAACCTCACAGGGCAGAAATGTGCCCACCAGCGATTCCGAGAGCGCCCCTGTGACAAGTGCGTACTCCACTCTAATCACCGCACTTGCTTCGGTCAATCTACAAACTGTTTGGGAACTACGCTACCCCACCTAAAGTAGCAGATGGTTCCTCCAACATGGCAGCCACTCCCTTCCTTCTCCCGTCGGGCCCCGCGGTAAAGGAATAAACTATTTGTGAAGCCGCAGGGAGGTACCAGAAATCATCTCAGTACACGGAAGTGCGTGAAAATATCATTTACTTAAAAATTGATACTAGAGGAAACTGTAAGTTCAACAGACTATTTTGGTTAGGATATCTTAGTCTTTCACCAAATATTTCAACTTACGTTACTAAGTTCCCCCTCCACATGTCGGCTTTTAGACTCGTCTACTGACTGGGCAAAAGAATGGGCGATTCCAAAACACAAACGGAATTCCTGGAGAGCCAGAGAAGGCTAAGGCTACTAGAGGGACGACTGCCTGGCGCAATACAAAAGTGAATGAGAGGTGCTTTAATCACTTACGCCCAAGCTCACCGCGGCGGCTGTAATTCCGCCTTTCCCCATTCTGATGGTACCATGGTTCGGCCCGCGCGGGCTTCCGCCCCCAGACGCGCGAGCGTGCGGACCACGGGGGCGGGGCGGGGGCGGGGCCAACCGCGGGCGCGTGGAGAGGGGTGTGACCAGCCACGGGTGCAGCGCGGGAGGGCGTGGCCGGCGTGGCCGGCGTGGCCGGCGAGGCCCGCGCTCACAGGTGTCGCAGTACCTGAGCCGCAGGGGCGCAGCGACTCTGGCTTTGGTTTGCTCCGTCCGGAAGGTATTCTGTGTTTGTATTTTGGTTTTTGCCGAGCATGAGGGCCACCGCTCAGTGTAAATGCTTTAATCTTTCTAAAAAAGAACGCGGTGGCTGCTGGGGGAGGCGGAATGGGAGTTAGGATTTAATGGGGACAGAGTTTCGTTTTGGGAAGATGGATAGTGGGTGACGGTTGCACGACAGTTTGAATGTACTTAATGCCTCTGGACTCTACACTGAAAAATGGCTAAAGTTGTAAATGGAATGTTGGGTATATTTTACCACAGTGGAAAGGAAAAAAAGAAAAGAACCAGGGTTCTTAGGTTGCCTACCTCTGGGTTTGAATCCTCCCCGTCTTCCTTTCACCTTTGTAACTGTGGGCAGGCCCCTTGGTCTCTCTGCCTCAGATTCCCCACCTGTAAAATGAGGGGTAGCCCGTTTTATGTGCGTGGCCCGTGGACCAGCTTCCCAAAGGCAAACTAATTTTCCTGGCTGTCGAAGTTATCCTCCTAATTTCTAGCTTCACCTGCAATTTTCATAGATCGTTGGGCTCTGCCAGCCGTTTTCTTCTAGAAGGTGCTATTGGTGACAAATCAATGAATAAGAAGTGGATATTGGGCTTCCCTGGTGGCACAGTGGTTGAGAATCTCCCTGCCAATGCAGGGGACACGGGTTTGAGCCCTGGTCTGGGAAGATCCCACATGCCGCGGAGCAACTGGACCCGTGAGCCACAACTACTGAGCCTATGTGTCTGGAGCCTGTGCTCCGCACAAGAGAGGCCGCGACAGTGAGAGGCCCGCGCACCACGATGAAGAGTGGCCCCTGCTTGCCACAACTAGAGAAAGCCCTCGCACAGAAACGAAGACCCAACACAGCCAAAAATAAATAAATAAATTTATTAAAAACTATTCACAGAAAAGCTTGAAAACAGCTGACTTGAGTCTGGCAGCTATATATTTCTTAGGGAAGACTTCTCCAGCGTGCAGGTGTTGTAAATAGTAGCCACTCATTACTGTTTCCCAGAGAAGGGACTTGTCATATCCTGTTCTGCAGGTAAAATTATGAATGTGCTCACGATGCAAAAAATGCTCAATGTATATTTTCAAATTACGTCTCACAAGTGTTCTGGCGAGAGCACCAAGACCATCAACGGTTCTTCCACCCTCCAAAGTCTGAGGAGTGCTGTGATTAAAGTTCAGAGTATGTCAGGGCCAGAGTAAGAGGCTCTTGTGTGGGGAGGGATGCAGTGGTGCAGAAGGAATTATGATTCTTACTGTCTTAGAATTACATACAGTACAAACAAAAAAAAACAAACAAAAAAAAACATCACAGAAGTGAGGGTAAAATTACCTTTGGGATAGGTTCATAAATCCTTCAACACTCCTTTCAAAAGGGAAGCCATACCCTGCCCCCCATAAGAGGGGGTGCACTTGATCACTCATTTCTAACGAACAGGATGTGGCAGAAGTGATGCTATGTGACTTCCAAGTGTAGGTCCGAGAAACAGTAAGCTTCCACCTGGCTCTCTGTCTCGGATCACTGGCTCTGAAAGAAGCTAGCCACCGTGTCCTGAGGACGCTCAAGCTTGTGGAGGGGCCCCCTGTGTGGAGGAACTGAGGTTCCTGGCCAACAGCACCAAGTTGCCAGACATCTGAAATGGAAACAGGTCCTCCAGTCCCAGTCTTTAGATGGCTGTAGCCCCGGCCCATGTCTTGAGAGAGGCCTCAGGAGAAACCAAACCTGCCAACACCTTGATCTTGGACTTCTGGCCTCCAGAACTGTGAGAAATAAATGTGTGTTGTTTTAAGCCTCCCAGTCTGTGGTATTTTGTTATGGCAGCTGGAGCTGACTAATACATTAAGGAAATATGTGAAATACATAGAAAAAGACCTAGAAGGATACACATTAGACTGAAAAGAGTTTGATGAAAGTAAGTAGTATTGGTGGTGTTGGTCAGAGAAAAACGTTGACTGTGAAATCTAGGTGGTAGGTTTATAACTGTTCACTGGAAAATTCTTTGCAGCATTTCTGTATGTTGGCAAATTTTTATGATAAGTTGTTTGGGGTGGGGAGAACTTCAAGAGGCCCCCTACTGGAACAGTTTGAGCCTCAAAAGGAATAAAAAGCTGTATATGATCGATGTGTTTAAATTCATTTCTTCATAATGCTATTTTTGGAAATCCTGTTGATCACAGGTGAATATTGCTGGGGCATTGTCTCATTCTGAAAATAGATAAAAGACTCAAGCAAAACAATTAGTCTTGCCTTTCTTATTTTACCCTTACATTTCAAGGTAACCAAATAGTTGATGAGGGAAAGCACTTATTTATAAAAAGAATTCTAGCCAGTACATGCAGAAGGGTCAATAAAATTAGAGAAGCAACATTTTCCAAACCTTATGAAGTAAGCTTCTAAGCAATGATCCTGAAATCATTGGTGAGAGGTTGGTAGGGAACTGTGTAATGGAGGGACAAGGATGACAGCATCTGAATTTAAGGCTATAATTTTCCCTCTAAGCACTACGTTAGTTACATCCCACAAATTATAATATGTTTTCTGTTGAAAATGTTTTCCATTTCCATTATGATTTCTTCTCAGACCTATAGTTTATTTGGAAATGTGGTCTTAATTGACAAATATTTGAGGATTTTCCAGATATGTTTCCAAAATTAGTTTCAGGTTTAATTATGTTGTGAGCAGAGAACATACTTTGTTTTTTTTTGTTTGTTTTTTTGTGTTTTTTTTTTGGCCACACCGCTTATAGGATCTTAGTTCTGCAACCAGGGATAGAATCTGGGCCCTCTGCAGTGAGAGTGCAGAGTCCTAACCACTGGATCACCAGGAAATTCCCCAGAGAACATACTTTGTGTGATTTCTGTGCTTTTTAAAATTTATTGAGATTTGTTGCCGAGAATGTGGACTCCCTTGGTGCATGTTCTTGAACTGCTGCTGTGGGTGAAGTGTTCAGGAAATGTCACTGAGGTCCAGTGGGTTGATGGCATTGCTCTAATCTTCTAAAACCTTTCTGATTTTCTGTTCCTGTGTTCTATCAATTGCTGAGAGAGAAATGTTGGAAACTTCCAGCTCTAATGATGGATTTGACAATTTCTCCTTTCCGTTTTATCACTTGTTTCATGTACTTTGAAGTTCTGTATTAGGTACGTGTACATTTAGCTTTGCTTTGTCTTTTTGATGAGTTGGCCCCGTTGCCATTTTAAATATTTCTTTTTATTCCTGATAATATCCCTGGCTCTGGAGTCTACTACGTCTGATACTAATTTGGCTAACTTCCGGATTTCTTTTGATTAGTGTGTGCATGGCATTGTGTCCCCTAAAAGGGGGGAAATCAGTAGAGCAAATCAGTGAAAATGAAATCTGGTTCTTTAATAAGATCAATAAAATTGATAAACCTCTAGCCTTGATAGCCAAGAAAAAGAAAGAGAGAAGACACAAACTACTAATCTCAGAAATGAAGTAAGGGTCATCAGTACTGATCCTATAGGTATTAAAAGGATAACAAAGGAATATTATGAACAGCTCTGTGCCCACAAATTTGATAACTAAGATGAATTGGATCAATTGTTCAAAAACACTAACAAAAGACACACAAGGAGAAATAGATAATCTGAATAGGCCTGTAGCTATTGAAGTAACGGAATCACTAATTAGTCATCCTTCAAAAGAGAAAGCACCAGGCACTGATGGTTTCACTGGTGAATTCTGTCAAACAGTTAAGAAAGAAATGATGCTGGGGACTTCCCTGGTGGAGCAGTGGTTAAGAATCTGCCCGCCGATGCAGGGGACATGGGTTCGAGCCCTGGTCTGGGAAGATCCCTCATGCCGTGGAGCAACTAAGCCTGTGTGCCACAAGTACTGAGCCTGCTCTCTAGAGCCCACGAGCCACAACTACTGAACCCGCATGCCACAACTACTAAGCCAGTGCACCTAGAGCCTGTGCTCCACAACAAGAGAAGCCACCGCAATGAGAATCCTGCACACTGCAATAAAGAGCAGCCCCTGCTCGCCACAACTAGAGAAAGCCCACACGCAGCAACGAAAACCCAATGTAGCCAAAAATAAATAAATAAATAAAAACTGTAAAAAAAAAAAAAAATGATGCCGATTTGCTACAGTCTCTTCCAGAAAATAGAAGCAGAGGGAACACTGCCTAACTCCTTCTATGAGGCCAGCATTTCCCTGATACAAAAACCTGGTAAGCGTATTATGAGAAAGGAGAACTATGGGTCAACATCTCGTGAATATAGATGCAAAAATCCTCGACAAAATGTGAGCAAATTGAAGGCAGTAATGCATAAAAAGATTATGTAGCGTAACCAAGGAGGGTTTATTCCAGGTGTGCAGCCTGCTTCAACATTTGAAAATCAATTACTGAAATCCACATCAGCTGACTAAAGAAGAAAAATCATATATCAATAGATGCAGAAAAAAGCAAATGAAAAAATTCATTTTTAAAAAAAAATTTTTGGCTGTGTTGCTGTGCGTGGGCTTTCTCTAGTTGCGGTGAGCAGGGGCTACTCTCCATTGTGGTGCACGGTCTTCTTTTAAGATTTTTATTTATTTAATAATTTTATTTATTTGTTTATTTGGCTGCACTGCACCTTCATTGCTATGTGCGGGCTTTCTCTAGTTGTGGCGAGCAGGGGCTACTCTTCGGTGCAGTGTGTGGGCTTCTCATAGGGGTGGCTTCTCTTGTTGCAGAGCATGGGCTCTAGGCGCATGGGCTTCAGTAGTTGTGGCGCGTGGGCTCAGTAGTTGTGGCTCACGGGCTTAGTTGCTCCGCAGCATGTGGGATCTTCCCAGACCAGGGATTGAACCTGTGTCCCCTGCATTGGCAGGTGGATTCTTAACCACTGCACCACCAGGGAAGTCCAACAAGGGCTTCTCCTTGTGGTGGATTCTGTTGTTGTGGAGCATGGGCTCTAGGTGTGCGAGCTTCAGTAGCAGCATGTAGGCTCAGTAGTTGTGGCTCACGGGCTTAGTTGCTCCACGGCACGTGGGATCTTCCCAGACCAGGGATTGAACCTGTGTCCCCTGCATTGGCAGGCGTATTCTCAACCACTGCACCACCAGGGAAGTCCTCCAATATCTTTCAATTAAAAAACAAAACAAAACTGGGAATTCCCTGACAGTCCAGTGGTTACGGCACTTTCACTGCGGGGGGTGCAGGTTCAATCCCTGGTCTGGTAACTAAGATCCCACAAGCCATGCAGAGTGGCCAAAAAAAAAAACAGGAAAACTTCCTCAACTTGATAAAGAGCATCTACAAAACACCTGCAGCTAACATCACAGTTCACAGAGAGAAACTAGGTGCTTTCCGCCTAAATCATGAACAAGGAAGGATGCCCATTCTAACCACTTCTGATCAACATTGTACTGGAAGTCCTAGCTAATAATGAGGCAAGAAAAGGAGATAAAAGCTATACAGGCTGGGAAGGAAGAAATAAAATTGTTGCTTGCAGATGACATAATTGTCTATGAGGAAAATCCCCAAAGAATCAACAGCAACAACAACAACAAAAACTCCTGGAACTAGTAAGTAATTATAGCAGGGTTGCAGGATACAATTTTTATATATAAAAGTCCTTTGACTCCCTATATACCAACAGTGAACATTGGAATTTGAAATTAAAAGCACGATAGAGGGCTTCCCTGGTGGCGCGGTGGTTGAGAGTCCACCTGCCGATGCAGCGGACGCGGGTTCGTGTCCAGGTCCGGGAGGATCCCACATGCCGCAGAGCTGCTGGGCCCGTGAGCTGTGGCTGCTGGGCCTGCGTGTCCGGAGCCTGTGCTCTGCAAC
>NW_020175045.1:2468042-2475660 GCF_003031525.2 Neophocaena asiaeorientalis asiaeorientalis
AAAAAAAAAAAAAAAAAAAAAAAAGCACAATAGAGATAAAAGAGAGAGAGAGGGAAAGGGAAATACTTAGGTATAAATGTAACAAAATACAGGATCTCTATGAGGAAAACTGCAAAACAGATGGAAAAAAGATCTAAACAAATGACGATATTTCGTCTTTATGGATAGATATTTCATGTTTCTAAATATTGTTAAGATGTCAGTTCTTCCCACAAAGATCTTAAGATTCAGTGCAATCCCAATCAAAATGCCAGCAAATCATTTTGTAGATATCAACAAGTTTTTAATGAATTTTATATAGACAGAAAAGACACATAATAGCCAGCACAGTACTGAAGAACGATGTCAGAGGATGGTGCTACCTCACTTTAAGACTTACTATACAGCTATTGGGGTTTCCCTGGTGGCGCAGTGGTTGAGAATCCGCCTGCCAATGCAGGGGACATGGGTTCAATCCCTGGTCTGGGAAGATCCCACATGCCATGGGGCAACTAAGCCCGTGTGCCACAACTACTGAGCCTGCGCTCTAGAGCCCATGAGCCACAGCTGCTGAACCCACGTGCCACAAGTACTGAAGCCCATGCACGTGGAGCCCGTGCTCCACAACAAGAGAAGCCACTGCAATGAGAAGCCCATGCGCTGCGACGAAGAGTAGCCCCCGCTCACCACAACTAGAGAAAGCCCGTGAGCGGCAACAAAGACCCAACGCAGCCAAAAAAAAATAAATAAAATAAAGCTATTAAAAAAAAAGACTATACAGCTATAGTAATCAAGACAGTGAGATATTGGTGAAAGAACAGACAAACTAGGTCAAGGGAACAGAATAGAGAGCCCAGAAATCGATCCACACAAATACATTCCACTGATCTTTGACCAAAGAGCAAAGGAAATTCAGTGAGGAAAGGATAGACTTTTCAACAAACGATGTTGGAACAATTAGGCATTCCATGTGCAATAAAACTGAAAATAATAAGTCAAGACGTCCTTCAATTGAAATGAAATTGACTAATAAGTCAAGACATTGTCCTTCAATTGAAAGGAAATTGACTAATAAGTCAAGACATTGTTCTTCAGTTGAAACGAAATTGACTAGTAAGTCAAGACATTGTCCTTCAATTGAAACGAAATTGACTAAGTCAAGACATTGTCCTTCAATTGAAACGAAATTGACTAAGTCAAGACATTGTCCTTCAATTGAAACGAAATTGACTAATAAGTCAAGACATTGTCCTTCAATTAAAACGAAATTGACTAATAAGTCAAGACATTGTCCTTCAATTGAAACAAAATTGACTAAGTCAAGACATTGTCCTTCAATTGAAACGAAATTGACTAAGTCAAGACATTGTCCTTCAATTGAAACGAAATTGACTAAGTCAAGACATTGTCCTTCAATTGAAACGAAATTGACTAATAAGTCAAGACATTGTCCTTCAATTAAAACGAAATTGACTAATAAGTCAAGACATTGTCCTTCAATTGAAACAAAATTGACTAAGTCAAGACATTGTCCTTCAATTGAAACGAAATTGACTAAGTCAAGACATTGTCCTTCAATTGAAACGAAATTGACTAATAAGTCAAGACATTGTCCTTCAATTGAAACAAAATTGACTAAGTCAAGACATTGTCCTTCAATTGAAACGAAATTGACTAAGTCAAGACATTGTCCTTCAATTGAAACGAAATTGACTAATAAGTCAAGACATTGTCCTTCAATTGAAACGAAATTGACTCAAAATGGATCATCCACCTAAATGTAAAACAAAAAACTAGGAGGTAACATAGGAAATCTAGGTGATCTCATGTTTGACACTGAGATTTTTTTGTTTGTTTTGTTTTATCTTGAGGTATAGTTGATTTACATTATTACATTAGTTTCAGCTGTACAACATAGTGATTCACAATTTTTAAAGAGGATACTTCATTTATAGTTTTTATAAAATACTGGCTATTTTCCCTGTTTAGTACAATATATCCTTGTAGCTTATTTATTTTATACATAGTAGTTTGAATCTCTTAACCCCCTACCCCTGTCTTGCCCCTTCCCTCTTCCCTCTCTCCACTGGTAACTACTATTTGTTCTCTATATCTGTGAGTCGGCTTCCATTTTGTGATATTCATTCCTTTGTTTTATTTTTTTAGATTCCACGTATAAGTGATAACATCTAGTATTTGTCTTTCTCTGTCTGACTTATTGGCAATGAGTTTTTAAGTGCAACACCAAAAGCACAATCTTTGAAAAAACATTGGCAAGTTGGACGTAAAATTAAAAACTCCAGGGCTTCCCTGGTGGCGCAGTGCTTAAGAACCCGCCTGCCAATTCAGGGAACACAGGTTCAAGCCCTGGTCTGGGAAGATCCCACATGCCACGGAGCACCTAAGCCCGTGTGCCACAACTACTGAGCCTGTGCTCTAGAGCCTGTGAGCCACAACTACTGAGCCTGCGTGCCACAACTATTGAAGCCCACGTGCCTAGAGCCCGTGCTGCGCAACAAGAGAAGCCACCACGATGAGAAGCCCGCGCACTGCAATGAAGAGTAGCCCCCACTCACCGCAACTAGAGAAAGCCCATGTGCAACGTCAAAGACCCAACACAGCCAATAAATAAATTAATTAATTAATTTAAAAAAACACAAAAAACGGAAGTCGTATGAGGTCGCTTCTCCACTCAAAAGCGTTGAATGGCTTCCCATCACTGAAAATGATAGCCGGAATCCTCCCAGTGGCCTGCAGTGCCCTCCAATGCCCTGCATGCTTGCTGCCCTCCCCTCCTACAGGGCTCCCATTGCTACCTGGGCTCAGCTGTCCTGGCTTCCCAAGGATATTCTCACCTGCAGGCTTTTGCACCAGACTGGATCGCTCCTCCAGCAGAGATACCCGTGGATCAGCTCTCATTATTTCTAGGACTTTGTTCACATCCTCTGCTCAGCAAGGCCTTCCCTGACCACTCTACAGAATGGCACATATGCCACACCCATACCCACAGATCATGAGTCCTGCTTAGCGCCCACCACCATTGACATACTATTTCACATACTTGTTTTGTTTTTATTATTTCTCTCTGTTCTCTCCTATCCTTCTTCCCCCTCCCCCACTCCCCAATAGAATGTCTATTTTTCCTTTCAATTCTATCAGGTTTTGCTTCATGTATTTTGAAAATCTGTTGTTAGGTGCTTACACATTTAGGAGTTTTATGTCTTTTTCGTGCATAGTGATATATATGTGGTCATACAAACTGTTTTGCTATATGTAATGTGTCATTTTTTGGTGTATTTACCCCATTACAATTATGTAATGTTCTCCTTTATTCCCAGTAATCTTCCTTGTTCTGAAGTCTAATTTGTCTGAAGTTAATATGGCCACACGAGCTTTCTTTTTTTCTTTCTTTTTTTTTTTGGTACCCAGGCTTCTCACTGTTGTGGCCTCTCCCATTGTGGAGCACAGGCTCCGGACACGCAGGCTCAGCGGCCATGGCTCACGGGCCCAGCCGCTCCGCGGCAATGTGGGATCCTCCCGGACCGGGGCACAAACCCGCATCCCCTGCATCGGCAGACGGACTCCCAACCGCCGGGCCACCAGGGAAGCCCAACCACCTTTCTTTTGATTAGTGTTTGCATGGTATATATTTTTTCCACCTTTTTACGTCTAATCTACCTATGTCTTTATATTTAGAGTGAGTTTTTTTTAGACAGAACATGGTTGGGTCTTATGTTTTGTTGTTGTCTGTTTTTTATCCAGTGTAATGAACTTTGTCTTTTAATTGATATTGTTGGACGATTTATATTTAATGTAATTTTTGACATGGTTGGGTTAAGTCCATGATTTTGTTATTTTCTGTTTGTCCCTCTGTTTTCCGTTCCTCCCTTCCCCATCTCCTACCTCCTTTGGGTTATTCAAATATTTTTTAGAATTCCGTTTTAATTCATCGGTTGGCTTTTTGGTTCCATCTCTATGTATTATTTTCTGTGTGTGATTGCTCTAGAGATTATAATATACATTACTAACATCTTACGGTCTACTTAAAGTTAATATTTTATCACTTCATGTAAAATGTAGAAGCCTTACAACTACTTAGGTGCCTTTATCTTCCCATTTATGTTGTTTTACTGCATATATTACATCTGCATACATTGAAAATCCCATTAGACAATGTGATAACTTTTGCTTCCAACAACCATACTTGTTTTAAAGAACTTAAAAGGAGAAAGATAGTCTCCCTATATATATACTGTTTCTGTTGTTCTTTCTTCATTCCTGAATATCCACGCTTCTTTTTTTTAATTAATTTATTTATTTATTTATTTATTTATTTTTGGCTGCGTTGGGTCTTCCTTGCTGCACACGGGCTTTCTCTAGTTGCAGAGAGCAGAGGCTAGGCTTTGTTGCGGTGCACGGGCTTCTCATTGCGGTGGCTTCTTTTGTTGTGGAGCACAGGCTCTAGGCACGCCGGCTTCAGTAGTTGCGGTTCATGGGCTCAGTAGTCGTGGCTCTTGAGCTCTAGAGCGCAGGCTCAGTAGTTGTGGCCCATGGGCTTAGCTGCTCCACGGCATGTGAGATTTTCCCGGACCAGGGCTCAAACCCGTGTCCCCTGCATTGGCAGGCAGATTCTTAACCACTGTGCCACCAGGGAAGTCCTATCCATGCTTCTTTCTGGTATAATTTCCCTGCAGTTCAAAGAATTTCCTTTACCTTCTCTTTTAGAGCAAGTCTGCTATTGATGAATTTTCTTTGTTTTCCTTCTGCAATGTATTTTATCTTCATTCCTGAAATATGGTTTCTTGCATGTAGAATTCTGGGTTGACAGTTCTTTTTTTTTCCCCTTCAGCACTGTCAAAATGTTTTCCCACTGTTTCTGGCCTCTTTAATTTCTGATGAGAAATCTGTGATCATTCCAAGTGTTTTTGCATGTAATATATCATTTTTCTCTAGCTGCTGTCAAAATGTTTTCTTTATCTTCAGTTTTCAGCACTTTGAGTTTGATGTGTAGAGGTTTGTGGTTTTGTTCTGTTTTGTTTAATTTTTATGTTATCCAGTTTGGTGTTCACTGAGCTTCGTGGGAAGTTTTCAACCACTATTTCTTCAAGTATTTTTGTTTTTTCTGCACCAATCTTTTTCTCATCTCTGGGACTCCTATGACACAATGCTCAAACTGTCCATATTATCTTTTTCTTTTTCTTTTTTTCGCCACGCCACTCAGCTTGCAGGATCTTAGTTCCCCAACCAGGGATGGAACCTGTGCCCCCTGCAGTGGAAGCGCAGAGTCCTAACCACTGGACTGCCAGGGAAGTCCATGTTGTTTTTTTCAACCTTTATCCTCTCCGTTCATTATTTCTATTGATCTGTCTTCAAGTTCCCTTATTTTTTCTTTCTGTCATCTCCGTCTGGTATTAGGCCCTCCAGAGAATTGTTAATTTTAGGACATGTATTTTTTTTTTAATGGTTAATTTTCCATTTGGTCCTTTTAAATTATTTGCTTCTCTGCTGAGAACTTCTACCTTTCCATTCATTTCAAATATATTTACCCCTGCATCATGGCGCTTAACTTTAAACAGCTGTTTTAAAGTCTTTGTCTGACAATCCCAACATCTGGGTTACCCCCAGGTTGGCATCTGCTGATTGTCTTTTCTCTTGAGAATTGGTCAATTTTCCTGACTCTTTGTATGTGGAGTAATCTTAGATTGTATCCTGGACATTTTGAATATTGTGTTGTTCAGGGTCTGAGTCCTGTTAGAATCCTCTGGAACATACTGACTTTTGGGCTGTTTTAGTGGCAGCCGCCCTGGAACAGCTCAGACTGCAAGTTCCGCTTTGCCTCTGTGGGTGGTGGCTCCAGTGTCCGGCTTTGCTGTGGTGATTTGGGTCTGGGATGTGTGTGCACAGAGGAGACGTGAGCCCAGGCTGCGGTACGGACTCCTTTCCAGAATCAGGCGTCCCTTCTTCAGCCCTCTCCTCTCCGGGATTCTCCCCACATCCTCTGACTCACAGGGGCCCCTTTTCTGGTGCTCTGGCCAGAAAGATGGGGTTCCTCGGAGCTTTAGCTGCCCACCTGCCACTGCACAGTTCTGTGACGAGGGCTGCCCTTGGGGCACAGCCAGGAGACGAAAAAGGAGAGAAAAGATGGATATTTCCCCCCATGCACACTCTTTAGACCTCAGGCATACCTTTCCCCAGGTCTTCTGCCCAGAAAGACAGTTTCCATGGGAGTTTTAGACTCCAGGGTGCCACTGCAAAATGGGGCCAGAAAGCAGGATGCTTTCTTAGGATAAAGAATAAAGAACAAGGAGGAGAAAAAGAGAAAATATCTGTTCTGAATGGGGCCAAAGAGTCAACCTTGTTTGGGTGAGAAGGAATAAGGAAGTAGGTGTAGAGACGGGGGTTGGCTTGGCGTGGGGGGTTTGGCGGACACATATCCTGCACTTCTGGTCAAGCAGAGCATTTACGGGGACTGCTTATCTACGTTTGGTTTACTGACATGGCACCCTTGGCAGGAGCAGCTCCAACTTGAGCCGAGAAAGTTATTTCAACACATCAAAAACCTATTTACAAACAAAATCATCTTGGGACTTCCCTGGCAGCCCAGTGGTTAGGACTTGGCACTTTCATTCCTGTGGGCCTGGGTTCAATCCCTGGTTGGGGAGCTAAGATTGAGACATGGCCAAAAAGAAAAAAAAAGAAAAAAAAGAAAAAAAACAAAATCATTTTAAGGCCAAACTTAGAGTTCCCATTGAAATCATGAGTTTGATGGCTACTGGTGTTTCAATTACATTAACATGGCTATTAAACTAACTATTAAAAAGGAAGATGTTCTGCCACATTCCCTGCCCCTTTGGGCAGCCTGGGACTTCAGTGAGTGGGAGAGACTGCCTCCGTTGCTAGATAACCTTGGGCAATTTATTTGTCATCTCTAAGCCTCAGTTTCCTTATCTCTGACATGGGAATAACAATAGTAATGTTTACCTCACAGGCTTGGGAGAGGAGAGGTCCAGTAAGATCAGGTGGATGAAGTATACCTTTATTTTCCTGTAGGCTTGTCTGAAAAGAATGAGTAGTATTTTCAAGAGGGCCAACCTCGTTCTGCAGGGTGGAGGATGCTCCTGGTTTTTGTTTATTTATTTATTTTTATTATTTTTTTTGAATTTTATTTTATTTATTTTTTTATACAGCAGGTTCTTATTAGTCATCCAGTTTATAGCCATCAGTGTATACATGTCAATCCCAATCTCCCAGTTCATCCCACCACCCCACCCCCGCTGCTGCTTTCCCCCCTTGGTGTGCATACGTTTGTTCTCTACATCTGTGGCTCAATTTCTGCCCTGCAAACGAGTTCATCTGTACCGTTCTGCCAGGTTCCACATATATGCCTTAATATGTGATATTCGTTTTTCTCTTTCTGACTTACTTCACTCTGTATGACAATTTTTCACAATATTTGTTTCTTCCAATCCAAGAACATGGTATATCTCTCCATCTGTTGGTATCATCTTTAATTGCTTTCAACAGTGTCTTATAGTTTTCTGCATACAGGTCTTTTGTCTCACTAGGTAGGTTTATTCCTAGGTATTTTATTCTTTTTGTTGCAGTGGTAAATGGGAGTGTTTCCTTAATTTCTTTTTCA
>NW_020175045.1:2475678-2487236 GCF_003031525.2 Neophocaena asiaeorientalis asiaeorientalis
CCTTTATTATGTTGAGGTAGGTTCCCTCTGTGCCCACTTTCTGGAGAGTTTTTATCATAAATGGGTGTTGAATTTTGTCAAAAGCTTTTTCTTTATCTATTGAGATGATCATGTGGTTTTTATTCTTCAGTTTTTAATGTGGTGTATCACATTGATTGATTTACATACATTGAAGAATTCTTGCATCCCTGGGATAAATCCCACTTGATCAAAAGCCCTATGCCTTTTCATCTTGTCTGTCCTTCTGTGAACGTGGTTTTTGTTCCACAGGCTGCAGGATTGTAGTTCTTCTTGCTTCTGCTGTCTGTCCTCTCGCTCCTGGTGTTTAGAAGGAGGCTCAGACCTGGGAGTGCCCAGTCCCTGAGCCTGGAGGGCAGTGGATGAGGCAGCAGAGACCTAGGATGGCCCTTGGAGGTCTCAGGGTGTCAGGCTCTCCAGCGGGGTGGCTCGTGGGTGTTGGGAAGCTTTGTTGCAGCCTAGCAGCCTGAGTAGAGTCTCGGGAACCCTGCTGGGCTGGAGTGGACTGACTGGTAATGGTGTGAGCAGAGGCCCAGCCTCCCCACCTCACCTCCCAGCCAGGGGCCAGCCTGAAGGACTGCCAGCACTGTGGCCCAAACTTAACAGCCTGAAGGACCGCCCTTGAAAAAACAAACAGCCCCAAAAATGTAAAATTGAATCTCATCTTAGCCAGGTGCGTGGAGGCTTCTTGTCAGTTTTATCATGATTTAGAAAAAGGAAGAAATGAGATCTCTGCACATCGTGAGTGCCCAGGACGTGGCATTCGTTAGTAGCTCTGATGGCCTGATTTCACCTACACTTATCCAGCTAGCCTGCTCTTTTGTGGTTGTGGCGTTTGGGTGAGAGGCACGCCTGCTCCTGGCCGTGGTTGTGGAAGGCTGACCCGAGGAAATCGGAGGAACACAGACAGGGAGGTCTTGGGGAAAACGCAGAACGGCACCCATCGTAGCTTATTCTCGTCAGCCATCCATGTGGGAAATGATGCCGTGTTCCCCTAACATGAGGTGGAAAGGAGACAAATCAAAAAGGCGAGTCAGGGAGGGTCTTCCTGTTGGTCTTGTGTGGATGGCAGCCCCACTGCTGTGTTTGAAGTGCTGCCAGGTGGGGAACCCAGGTTATGAGGACATGCTGCATGCTGGGCTCCGAACCCCGTATCTGCAAACAGCTTGCAGGAACTTTGACAGATACACGAGTTGCATCCAGGAAACCATGGCCCCGTGGTCGGTCAGGACTCAGAGCATGTCATGGTCCCAAAGTTTCCTCACGCCTTTTTTCAGGTCAGCCTCTCCTCTTTCCCCAACCCAGGCACCACAGATTTGGGGGAGGAGGAATCTAAATGGTGGGAAAAGAAAATAAACAAAAACAAAGCAAGTGATTTAGGAGGGAAAATTGAGAAACAGCAGGGTACCGTCCAAGTTTCTGTTTGCAAAATTGCTTTGTGTGTGTATACATTTTGGAGAGAAGCTGGGTTTTTAGAATAGATTTGCGTTTTCTTTGTGATTTTTCTATCGAGTTAGAAAGAATAGAACCTCAGTGGACAGAATCTTAGATGGCTGCCAGCCCCATGGTTCTCAAACCGTGGTCCTCAGGGTGCTAGAATTCCACAGGCAGCCTGACTTTGGGGGAGTCCATATATGTATGATTCTAATTGTTAAAACATTTTGAAACTGTGTAGAAATGGCAATAAATTTTATGTTTCTCATGCCCTTGTCTTTCTTTATAGATGTGTAATTTTACTATATATATAGAAAATATTTTATCTTTATATAGTATTTTATATAGTATTTATTATATAAATAATAAAATTATCATGTAAATAATATATTTTGTATATCTATTATAGTATTTGTAGTATTCAAGATATGGTTATAAAATATATATAGATAAATACTATATATAGTAAATATATAGTATATATAGATAAATAGTTAAATATATAGTAAAATATACAGAAATATAGATAAAACACTATAGTGAATATATATTTTATGTTAACGGTACACAGGCCTCTCACCGCTGTGGCTTCGCCCGTTGCGGAGCACAGGCTCCGGACGCGCAGGCTCAGCGGCCATGGCTCACGGGCCCAGCCACTCCGCGGCACGTGGGATCTTCCCGTACCGGGGCAAGAACCCGCGTCCCCTGCATCGGCAGGCGGAATCTCAACCACTGCGCCACCAGGGAAGCCCTGGAATTTGCGCTTTTTTCCCATTATGTTTATAAGATTAGTTCATTTTCATGTCCAAAGCTACAGGTGATTTATTTTCTCTGCTGAATAGCATTCCGTTGTAGACTACACTCTAGTTTCTTTATCCTTTAATGGTCGGTGGAAGTGTGAGTTGTTGCCGGTTTTTGGTGTTACGCACAGTGCTGGTAAGAACATTCTTACACATGTGCAAGAGTTTATCTGAAGACTGAGTAACATACCTAGGACTGGAATGGATGGTTCCCGGGTAGGGGCCTCTTCAACTTTCCAAGATGGTGTGAAATTTTTTCCAGTGATAGGTATGTAACCAGGTCAGCTTTTTTCTGTGGAGACCCCAGAAGAAAGTTTCTACCATCGCTGTGTGTAAATTTGAAATTCTTATAGTGATATCGTTGTTAAGAGGCTGTAGCTCAGTACTGGACGTTTAGAGTCCAGTGGCTGACCAGGACAAGTTACAGCAGCTAGGCTACTAACCCGGTGAATGACTGGGATGGATGGATCTTTATGCTTCTGTGGCCACAGTTTACTCACCGGTAAAATGGGAAAGAAATACCTGCTTCAAAGGGACTCAGGGATTAGAGAAACATGACAGCTAATTCCAGTGCCTGATCTTGGCTGGGTCCTGTACTGGAGGGAAACATGCTTTGAAGGACATTATTGAGTCAATTGGTGAAACTGACAACACTGGAATATGAACAGTAGATTAGATCAGATATATTATCAGGATTAAATTTGCTGACACTGATAGCTGTACTAGGTGATATAAAAGAACATCCCTGGGACTTCCCTGGTGGGCCAGTGGCTAAGACTCCGAGCTTCCAATGCAGGGGGCCCGCGTTTGATCCCTGGTCAGGGAACTAGATCCTGCATTCCTCAGCTAAGATCCCGCATGCTGTAACTAAAGATCATGCATGCCACAACTAAGATCTGGAGCAGCTAAGTAAATAAATAAATCATCCTACATCCAGAAGTATTTCAAGGTAAAAGGCTGGGATGCTTGCAACTTACTCTCAAATGTATAAATAAGGATTGCAAGTGATGAAGCATGTCAGGTAAAATGTTAATGCCAGTGAACAAGAAAGATGAGAAAACCTCCTAAACTCGGGGAAGACTGGGAACAAGCACAGCAGTTTTTTTCTAGGAGCTCTAGGACTTGACACGGCATTTGGAGATGTCTGCCGAAAGAACAAATGATTGAATAAATGAACGAATGAATAAGTTAATAAATAAAGGCTGTGATACCTCGGCTGGGCATAGATGTAGAGAACTCTTTGTGTTAACATGGACCTTTTCGTGAAGTTTGATTTTGAGTGATGGCCTGTCTCACTCCCAGAACAGAGTAGATCCCAGCACATTGTCCAATAAAAATACAATGTGAGCCATATATGTATTATAATTTTAGAACTGTCTAGTGACCACCTTGGAAGCGTAAGAAGAATAGGTAAAGTCAACTTTAATACTGTATTTCATTTAGCCCAGCGTGTTCAGATAGTATTACTTTAACATATAACTAATATTAAAATCATTGAGGTATTTTTACTTTCTTTTTTTTCATTTGAAGTCCTGGCAGTCCAACACGTACCTTACTTACTGCACTTCTCAATTCAATCACTAAATTTTCATCGAAATAGTTGATCTGTATTTTGATTTCATAAAATTTACAGTTGAAAAGGTAGATTTATATACCCAAATCGTTCCAAACATACTTGAAAGTTTTCCAATAGCTGAATGAGTATGGCTTTTAAATTTAAATCAATTTAAAGGAAATAAAATGAAAACTTCAGTTCCCCAGTTATACTAGCTACTTGTGGCTGGTGTGTGCTGTGCTGGATGGCGAGGGGCTACGTGCTCCCTAAATAGGATGGATGGATGGATGCATGCATGCATGCATGAGTGGAGCTAGGCTGGTTAGCAGACCGCCCTCTCGTAAGGGTTTCAGATTCAGTCAAAGGCACGTTTGTTAAAGGAGAACATCAAGTAGCAAAATCATACGTGCAATCTATCCCATTTTTGTTTTTTTCAAATACGAAATAAGTAAGCATTAGTATAGGCACTGGAAAAATATATACCACATTGTATGCAGTGAAATCAGTAAGTATTCATCGAGAGGCAGGCCTGTCCGAGTTGCTGAGTTAAGGTCCCTCCCTGCCCGCACGGAGCTGCCACTCTGGCTGGGGAGACGGACAGTGGACAGATGGGTAGTGGTTGCGTGGCAGTGGGGGATAAAGGGCATTTATTGTTACAGAGGCTGACGGGGCAGAATGAAGGCAGCCCCAGACGGAGGGCCCTCTGAAGAGGACACGTCTGAGCTGAGACCTGGGAAGCCAGAAGTGGGCGCTGCGTGGGGAGGGGTGGGGAGGTTGATGCTCCCGCTGGAGGGGCGATTTGTCGGGATCGCGGGAAGAACTCGAGTCGGCGGAGAGATGAGTCGCCTGCAGGTGGCGCTGTCGGCCCACCCGTTTCGGTCCAGGTAACGGGGGTTTCCTTTTTCAGTTGCTAACCTCGTGGGAAGCCCAGGAAGCACTTTTCTCTCAGGTGAGTTTCGCAGTCATTTCTCCAGGGTATTGTATCTGAACGGGGCTGAAAGATGGAGTCGAAGGGTCACATATGCCCCAGATCCCCCAAATCTCTTGACAGAGCCCACCTCCGCCTTCACCAAGGCTAATCTTCCGATGGGGGCGTAGTCAGGAGTCAGAGTCCGTGTTCAGCTCCACGAGACCTTGGGCGAGTTATCCGTCTTCTCTGAGCTGCTTCCTAGCTGTGAACTAGGTCAGGAACCCTGACTTTGAAACAAGATCGTGGGGTCCATGGAGCGGGCAGCGTGTCTGCCTTGGTCCTGGCCGGTCGTGCGGTAACTGAGCCCAGCTGCCAGGCCCTGTAGCAAGTGCTCACTTAGTCCTCAGGACAACCCCCGAGGCAGGGATGCTGGTATCCCCACCGGGGTGGAGGCGGTCCAGCCAGCCTCCTGGCCTCAGAGGCCGTGCTCCACTAAACTGTGTTGGGCCATCTCCCTTTTTTTGAGGTGGATTCTTTCACTGGGGTCCTTTGAGAAGAGGGTGATAAGAATTGGAAAGTGGAGTTTGTGATGCTGTAACCCTGAGCAGGAGGGAAGAACTGGGGGATGAGCTGAGAAAAGGATACTTCTCTGGAGCTATGACAAACCTTCCCCTCCCTGACTCACGGTATCAGTAATTATCAAGAGTGCCTACTACAAGCCAGGCACTACCTTAAGTACTTTGTAAATTTGTCTCATTTAATCTTTTCAGCATTTTTTAACTCAAAGAAAAGTACAGAGTAGTATATAAACACCCATTCACCTACATCCAGATTTTTAAATGTTAACATTTTGCCATATTTGCCTCAAGAGTTTTCTTTCTGGGACTTCCCTGGCGGTCAGGTGGTTAAGACCACCAATGCAGGGGACTCAAGTTTGATCCCTGGTCGGGGAACTAAAATCCCACATGCCGCCTGGTGCGGTCAAAAAACAAATAATAAAATAAAAAATAAATTGATTTATCTTAAAAAAAGATTTTTCTTTCTAAGGAACAAAAACAAAGATTTGAAGTCCCCTTTCTGTCTCTCCTAAATTTCGTCTTCTCCCCTCTCCCCACCCCAGAAGAAGCCATCACATATCCATCTATAAGTAATACACACATTGTTCGGTATCTTTTAATGCAATCGTTATTGATTTAATTGTGGGCTCACATGCAGTTGTAAGAACTAAAACACTTTGCCCAGTTTCTCCTAATTATGCAAAACTGTAGTAGAATATCGCAGCCAGGATGTAGACGTTGGGACAGTTCACCTGTTTTATTCAGATTTCCTGCTTTACCCATCCTCTTTTCTGTTTGTGTGTTACGTCTTTAAACGTACACCAGTGGTATACCATGCATGTCCTGCAACATCCTTTTTCACCCAAAATGATGTTTTCAAGATCTACCCATCTTGGTGCTTACTGCTCTAGTTCATGCATTGTATGAATATACTACAATTTATCATTCATTCCACGTGGATACCAAAGTAGGGGTGTGTGTGTGTGTGTGTGTGTGTGTGTGTGTGTGTGTTTGTGTGTTCTGCAATGAAGAGACTTGCATTTGTCACCCCCAGCGATAGTTTAGAGGATATGACCAGAAGAGGAATCTCGGGGTCATAAGGTGTCTGCATTCCAACTTATTAGACATTAACAAATTGTCCTCCAAAGCATCTACATCAATTTGCACTCCCTCCAGCAGTGTAAGGGTATTTCTGTTTCTTTTCATCTCCTGTGCATGAAGGAGTATCCATCTCACTGTTGTTTGAACTTGCATTTCCCTGATACAAGTAGATTTCTGATTTAAGCAGAAAAGGAAATTATTAAAAGCAGCTAAAATCTCCAGGAGGGCTGGGAAACCAGGCTTAAAGCTGAGCAGACAGAACTGTGCAGATCAGGCCAAGAGCTGGCAGTGACGACAGCATGAAGACAACGCAGGGTCCCAGATGTTGGAGCTGGCACCCCAGCACCACTGACAGCAGCCCCTGGATGCTGGTGGAAGCCCCCAGCTTCCACCCCCCTTCGCTGTGTGAGGCAGGTCGTGCAGGCCGCTCGGCCTCAGGGCCCCGCCACGTCAGCGCGGCTGGGTGCAGCTGGGGCTGAGTGTCTGACAGCTTACCCGCACGTGGTAGGAGGACAGTCTCAAAGGAGGGGATTCCCCAAACATGGGGCGGAAGACGCAGGTGCGGTATGGTCAAAAAATGACATGTCTAGCACACCCAGTCGACAGTAAGGTTGGACATCTTTTATATGTTTATTGGCCACTCAGATTTCCTTTTCAGTGAGTCTCCTTTGCCTCTTTGGGGTGGTTTGTCTTTCCATGTTGAAGTGGATGAGCTCTTTGTAAATTCTGAATTATAATCTTTAAGCCTATTACCTGTGTTAAAGTATGTATATTCTTCTGGGCTGTGCTGTATCTTTTCACCTTGTTTTTGGTGTCTTTTTTTTGTTTTTGGTCCATGCTGTGTGGCTTGCAGGACCTTAGCTCCCTGACCAGAGATGGAACCCGCGCCCTCGGCAGTGAAAGCGCTGAGCCCTCATCACTGGACCGCCAGGGAATTCCCTCATGGTGTCTTTTATCATGCAGGTTCATCATGCTGGCACTTAAAATTATCTGTATTTTTCTTTGTACTTGTGCTTTTCTGAGTGCCTCCCTGGTTTGAGAATATGGCCAGATGTGTGATTGGGATCAGGTCTTCCACTGAAAACAGCTAAAATGCTGGATAAAATGAAAGCACTATCTGGGGCTTCCCTGGGAGTGCAGTGGTTGAGAATCTGCCTGCTAAAGCAGGGGACACGGGTTCGAGCCCTGGTCCGGGAAGATCCCACATGCCTCGGAGCAACTAAGCCCGTGTGCCACAACTACTGAGTCCGCATGCCACAACTACTGAAGCCGGCGCGCTTGGAGCCCGTGCTCCGCAACAAGAGAAGCCACCACAGTGAGAAGCCCGCGCACTGCAACAAAGAGTAGCCCCCGCTCGCCACAACTAGAGAAAGCCCATGCGCAGCAATGAAGACCCAACGCAGCCAAAAATGAATAAAATAGATACAACATTAAAGAAATAAAAACTGTTAAAAAAGAACACTATCTGAGTCAATCATTGAAGAGCTGACAAGATAGTAAAGATTTGCTGCAAATAAAAGGGTTATCATCACTATAAATAAGGAATTAAAATCTGAGGGAAAGTAAGAAGAGCGCTAGAGGCATTTGCCAACCTGGTGAACTGGAGCTCAGCTGATGGCCTCATAATACATGGAAGAAGGTAAAGACCAGGGTCTGTACAAAGTTGGGAATATAATAGGAAGCCACTGTCCCTTAAAACCGGAACCCAAAGGCTATGTCCTCAGGGTAAGAGGCAGCAAAGTTACATTTGCCTGTCCCAGCCACAGCAGGGGGTTATAAGGAAGGTTAACTCGATACAGAATAGTGCTGGGATGTGGGAGGCTTACCTGAGACACTGTAGCAGAAACCCTGCCTTACAGGGATCTGTAGCTCAGGTTGGGGGGCCCACAGCCTTAAGCTTCAGAAGCAAAGTGATCTCAGACTGGTAGCTTGCCTAGGTACCTAGTAGAAGCAGATGTAAATTCTTACTGCCTTTTTTTTAAGTAATAAAGGGGTTTACTCTGTTCTAACACCTAGAGGTGACTCCTTAGCTAATTAACTTTCAGTCTTTCATGTTTTCTCACGTGTGCATTTAAGATGATACATTTCCCTTTAAACATTGATTGCCTTGTTTACTTCTAAGATAAGTAGTGCTTTCGTTGTCAATTCCAAATAATCTATTTCATTATGAATTATTTTACATTTCTGCATATATATATTATTTTACATTTCCACATATATAGGAGATTTGGGGGTAGCAGTTTGTTAATAATTTTTATTGAGGTGTAGTTTACGTAAAGCCTACATACATAGCTTATGTATTAGAGGTCAAAGGATTTTGACAAATGCTTACACCAGTGTAACTGACACCCATATTGAGATAGAACATTTCTATCACCCCACAAAATGCCCCCCTGCCCTTTTCTTTTTTCCTTTTTTTTTTGCGGTACGTGGGCCTGTCACTGTTGTGGCCTCTCCCGTTGCGGAGCACAGGCTCCAGACACGCAGGCTCAGCGGCCATGGCTCACGGGCCCAGCCGCTCCGCGGCATGTGGGATCTTCCCGGACCGGGGCACGAACCCGTGTCCCCTGCATCGGCAGGCAGACTCTCATCCACTGTGCCACCAGGGAAGTTCCCTCCCCCCCCGCCCCGCCCTTTTCCATGGTAGGCAACCACCATCCTGATATTTTTCAAATCTTTGGTTTTTCATCACAAGGAAAAATGTTTTCCCCTGTTTCTTTAATTTTATATGGGATAATGGCTATTCACTAATCTTACTGTGGTATTCATTTCCTGATGTGTGTAAGTCAGATCATTATCCTGTACACCTTAAACCTATACAGCGCTGTATGTCAATTTTATTTCAATAAACTGGAAGAAAAAAAAGACTACTCTTTTCCTCATTGAATTACCTCGGCAGCTTTATTGAAAATCAACTGACCAGCGACTTCCCTGGTGGCGCAGTGGTTAAGACTCCACTCTCCCAATGCAGGAGGCCCGGGTTTGATTCCTGGTCAGGGAACTAGATCCCATATGCTGCAACTAAGAGTTCATATGCCACAACAAAGGAGCCCACATGCCGCAACTAAGGAGCCTGCCCGCCATGACTAAGACCCAGTGCAACCAAATAAATAATAAATATTTTAAAAAAATCAATTGACCAGGGACTTCCCTGGTGGCACAGTAGTTAAGACTCCACACTCCCAGTGCAGGAGGCCTGGGTTTGATCCCTGGTCAGGGAACTAGATCCCACATGCATGGCTCAACTAAGAGTTCACATGCCACAATAAAGGAGCCCATGAGCCATAATTAAGGAGCCCTTGAGCTGCAACTAAGGAGCCCACCTGCCACAACTAAGGAGCCCGCCTGCCACAACTAAGACCCAGTGCGGCCAAATAAGTAAATAATAATTTAAAAAAAAAAATCAATTGACCGTATACGAGTGGGTTAAGTTCTGGGCTCTCTGTGTTGTTGCATTGATCTATTTGCATTTCCTTATGACAATATCACATTGCTTTGATTACTGTAGCTTTATAGAAACCTTGAAATCAGTCAGTGAGAGGCCTCTAACTTTGTTCTTTTTAAAAATTGTGTTGATTATCTTACTTTGCTTTTCCATATACATTTTATAATTAGCATATACATTTCTATGAACAAAGCATACTAGGATTATGATTGGAACTCCATTGAGGCTATACATCAATTTGGGAAGAATTGACATCCTAACAATATGTCAATGTAAGTATTTAGGTCTTCTTTAGTTACCCTCAGCAATGTTTTATAATTTTCATCTTAGAGGTTTTGCCCATATCTTTAAAAATTTATCCCTACATATTTCCATTTTGTATATTAGTGGTATTTTTAGAAAGTTTATTTTCCAGTTGTACATTGCTAGCATATAGATATACAATAGATATTTATATTTGATGTTGTATCTTGCAACCTTGCTAATTTAGTTACTAGCTCTAGTAACCTTTCTGGATTCTAGAGAATTTACTATGTACATTACCTTTTTTTTTTTTTTTTTTTTTTTTGCGGTACGCGGGCCTCTCACTGTTGTGGCCTCTCCCGCTGCGGAGCACAGGCTTCGGACGCGCAGGCTCAGCGGCCATGGCTCACGGGCCCAGCCGCTCTGCGGCACGTGGGATCTTCCCGGACCGGGGCACGAACCTGTGTCCCCTGCATTGGCAGGCGGACTCTCAACCAACTGCGCCACCAGGGAAGCCCGTCTTTGTCTTATTTTGATATCAAACTTTTACAGAAAGAGTTTGGAGAAATAGTTTTTTTTTTTAAGACTTTTTTATGGGAAGTTTAAGGTTCACAACAAAATTGAGAGGGGGGTACAGAGAATTCCCCATATACCCCCTCCCCGTACATACGCATTGCTTCCCCCATTTTATCATCACTCACCAGAGTGGTGCATGTATTACCAGGAGTGAACCTACATCGACACATCATAATCCCTCAAAGTCAGTGGTTTGCCTTAGGGCTCACTCTTGTTTTTCTCTATTCAATGAGTTTAGATGAACTGGGGAAATGGCTTTGTTTTCAAATTTTCCGTTTGTTTGTTGCTACTGTCTAGAAATACAATTGATATATGTGTATTGGTGTTGCATTCTGCAACTATGGTAAATTCACTTCTTCTAGTTCTAGCTGGGTTTTCTTAGCATTTTTCATATATTTCCATATGCACCTTCCTTTCCAATCTTTATGCCTTTTTTTCCCTGCCTGCTACACAGGCTGGGACTTCCAGTCAACGTTGAGTAGAAGGGAGAGTGGACATCTTGTTTTATTGCTAATCCTAGGGGAAGAATGTTCAGTCTTTCACTTTATGTATGAAGTCAGCATTAGACTTTCAGAGATGCTGTTTATCAGGCTGAAGAAGTATCCTTATAATCCTAGTTTGCAGAGTTATAATCGTGAATGGGTATTACATTTTGTCAAAAATTTTCTGCATTTATTTATCTTTTTCTGCAATTTATATTTTCTGCAGATGAGATGATCATGGTTCTTTTGAAATGGTGAGTTACACTGATTTTTCAAATACGTGAACCAAAGTTACATTCCTGGCATATGCTCTGCTTGCATGCTCTGATTGCTATTACTTTTTCCTTTAGAAGTTCAATAGAATTCACTAGAGAAGCCATCTGGACCAGGAGTTTTCTTTGTGAGGAAGGTTTTTTTTTTTTTTTTTTTTTAAATTG
>NW_020175045.1:2487349-2489514 GCF_003031525.2 Neophocaena asiaeorientalis asiaeorientalis
GGGCTTCCCTGGTGGCACAGTGATTGAGAGTCTGCCTGCCGATGCGGGGGACACGGGTTCGTGCCCCGGTCCGGGAAGATTCCACGCGCCGCGGAGCGGCTGGGCCCATGAGCCATGGATGCTGGGCCTGGGCATCCAGAGCCTGTACTCCGCAACGGGGGAGGCCACAGCAGTGAGAGGTCCGCGTACCGCAAAAAAAAAAGATTTAATTTTAATTATTTTTGGCTGTGTTGGGTCTTCATTGCTCTGCACGGGTTTTCTCCAGTTGCGGCGAGCAGGGGCTACTCTTTGTTGCGGTGCACAGGCTTCTCATTGCAGTGGCTTCTCTTGTTGTGGAGCAAAAAAAACAGGCTCAGTAGTTGTGGCGCATGGGCTTAATTGCTCTGCGGCATGTGGGATCTTCCCGGACCAGGGCTTGAACCCGTGTCTCCTGCATTGGCAGGCGGATTCTCATCCACTGCGCCACGTGGAAAGTCCCAGTAACCATTTTTTAGGTGTACAGTTCAATGGCATTGAGTGCCACGAATTTAATGGCTTGTAACAACGAAAATGTACTGCCTGCAGGTCTGAAGGTAACAAGTCTGAAATGAGACCTAACAGGGTTAAAATCTAGATGTCGGTGGGACGGGCTCCTTTTGGAGGCTCCAGTGGAGAATCCATTCCTTGCCTCTTCCAGCTTGTAGAGGCTACTGGCGTTCCTTGGCCGATGGATGCATTCCTTGACTTTCTGCTTTCAACAGCACATGGCCTTGTCCCTAACTTTGACCGTCTTTGACAATTCCTTTTGTGCAGCGCCCTTGTAATTACATTGAACCCGCCCAGATCACTCAGGGCACTCTTCCCATCTCAAGATCCTTAACTGTACACATCTGCAAATGTAAGGTAACATATCCACAGGTTCTGAGATTAGAACCTCTTTGAGGGGGCATTATTCTTTGAGGGGTTATTATTCCATCTATCACAGTCCATCCTCTGCCCCGCAAAGATTCACATCCATCCAATATGCAAAATACATTCATCCCATCCCAACATCCTCCAAAATCTCAACCCTGTATAGCATCAACTCAAAGTCCACCATCTCATCTAAATCTTATTAGCTCACAAGTCACACATCTCATCGTCCGAATAATGTAAATCAGGTGTGGGTTTGACTCTATGTGTGATTCATCCCGAGGCAAAGTTCCTCTTCATCTGTACACTTAGAAAATAAATGATCTAATCCCAAAATACAATAGTGAGATAGGTATGGGGTAACAGTTATTGACATTCCCATTCAAAAAGGGAGAAAATGGAAGGACAAAGAAATTGCAGTCTCAAGCAATTTTGAAATCCAGTGACGCAAACTCAGGTTTCTTTTATTCTTTTTTAATATTTTTTAATATATATATTTTTTTGACCGAACAACTTGTGAGGCGTTAGTTCCCAGACCAGGGATGGAACCCGGCCCTCGGCAGTGAAAGCCGAGTCCTGACCACTGGACCGCCCGGGAATTCCCTCAGTTAGGTTTCAAGGAATTATCCTCTGTGGCTTAATGTTCTGTCCTCTGGGCCCACAGCTCCACCCCGAATCTTCCTCCTTTTTCATCCCGGGTAGCACAGGCTTGCAGCTGAATAGCAGTGTGAGGTTGTTTCCTGCCTATAGAGTTTTGAGGGTCAGACAGCCTTCTTTCATCTCATCTTTCTCTGTCCTTGTCAGTCGAAGCTGGCAGTGTTTCTGCTGATATAACATGCTCAAAAACCTATGGATCTCCCATGTACGTCATCACAGCTCTCATCCACAGGTCTTTCCTGAATAATTCCATCTCTGTTTTTTGCTTCTACGGAGACGGCACACACCTAATCTTCAAAGAGCCCTCTGTGTCACCAGATGTTGTGACCTTTTGTTCCTCTCTAGGCACCAGAAAAATGTTGTTCAGCCACACCTTTGGCTTTCTCTTCAAAGCACGCTTTCCTGACAGTCTCTTAATTTTACCATCTTTTGCAATCTAAATAGGTTCTTTTTCATATAACTGTAGGATACAGTCTAGCTAAGCTTTCTGTCACTATATAGCAAGATCCCTTTTTCATACAGTTTCCAACAACATGTTCCTCATTTCCTTCTCAGCTCTCCGTAGAGGTGACTTTTTTTTTTTTTTTTTTTTTTTTTTATGCCCCCCCCCCCCCTTT
>NW_020175045.1:2489527-2493786 GCF_003031525.2 Neophocaena asiaeorientalis asiaeorientalis
GTTTTTTTTTTTTTTTTTTTTTGCAGTACGCGGGCCTCTCACTGTTGCGGCCTCTCCCGTTGCGGAGCACAGGCTCCGGACGCGCAGCCTCAGCGGCCGCGGCTCACGGGCCCAGCCGCTCCGCGGCATGTGGGATCCTCCCGGACCGGGGCACGAACCCGTGTCCCCTGCATCGGCAGGCAGACTCTCAACCACTGCGCCACCAGGGAAGCCCCAGAGGTGACTTTAATGTCTATATTGCTACCAACAGTCTGTTTATGACAATTAGGTACCACCATCTAAAATGATGTAGGTTTTCTGTACCACAGTTAATATCCATATGCCTAGTAACAGTCTATTCAAGGCAATCAAGGCATCTTCTATGACACTTCTCAAAATTCTTCCAGTCTTTACCTAATTCCAAAGCCAATTCCACATTTTTGGATATTTGTTATAGCAGTACCCCACTTCCCACCACCCGTATCAGTATTTTGTACTTTTTCACTGCAGTGTTGCAATCTATTATTTGACTATAGCAATATGTTCATCCAGTCTGTTGTTAATAGACATTTGGGTTATTTCCAGTTTTCAGCTATTTGCATGTGGCTTCTAGGAATGAGCCTTTTTTGGTGGACATATGCTTTTATTTCTCTTGGGTAAATGTCTGGGAGTGGGATTTCCTCAAGGGTTATTCTTTTCCCACTCTTGGTCCACTGTGGACACAGCCAGATTCCAAGCTGCTTCTAAAGGCTGGTAGGTTATCCCTTCGTTAATCCTGATTTTATCTAGGAAGTTCAGGTCCATTCCCAGGACCTAAGCCTTCCTCTCCTATTGCTTTAACCCAAGTTCCTAAGACCTTTATTATTTCTGAAAGCCCTGTGAGCTGTTAGCTTCAGCTTTTGTTCATCCCTGTAACTTAAGGTTCCCGCTATATCTGGCACCTTTTCTTGCTTTTGACTGCAACTATGTATTAAAAACAGTTTTGGGGGTAAAATGTTACCTAGCATTTCTATATGTTTGGGGAAGAGGGTGAATATACTTCTGCATCAGTTCAGACCATCACAAGAAGTCTCTGATTTAGAACTTTACCTTTGAGGGACAGCTTTTTGGAGCAAGTAATATTGATATATCCATTTTACAGGTGAGCAAACTGAAGGAAGTCAAGTAGCTTGCCAAAGTCGAATTCGGACAGCCAACATGTTTGAGATATTTAAAGCTTCCTGGGGCTCATGAAGGATGGGAGCAAATCCCTTTACTCCAGGTAGGAATTTTAGAATGGATATTTGAGAGGTACTGCCTGAGAAGGTAACTCATAATGTTACAGGAGGATTTGATTTCATGACCTTCACAGTATTAAATGAGACGATACTGGTTCAGCGCTTAGCACACTGCCTGTAACATAGTAAGTGGTAAAAAAATGTTTGGGGGACTTCCCTGGTGGTCCAGTGGTTGGGACTCAGTGCTTCCACTGTGGGGGGCACGGGTTCGATCCCTGGTCAGGGAACTAAGATCCCGCATGCCGTGTGGCACGGCCAAAAACCAAAATAAAGTTTGGGACTATTGATATTATTAGTTAATTAATTAATTTATTTATTGGCCATGGCATGTGGGATCTCAGTTCTCCCACCAGGGATTGAACCTGTGCCCCCTGTAATGGAAGTGCGGAGTCTTAACCACTGGACCACCAGGGAAGTCCCTTGATATTATTAATGAAATTATTGTATTTTTTTCTGCTTTTACAGTCCTTCCCCTTCCCCACAGTATGATTTACAGAGCCATAAGCAGCTTCCCTACCAAGCCTCCTAAAACAAGAGGTTATGGGTGGGGATTTCCCTGGTGGCGCAGTGGTTACGAATCCGCCTGCCAACGCAGGGGACACAGGTTCGAGCCCTGGTCCAGGAAGATCCCACATGCCGTGGAGCAGCTAAGCCCGTGTGCCACAATTACTGAGCCTGCGCTCTAGAGCCCGCGAGCCATAACTACTGAAGCCTGTACGCCACAACTACTGAAGCCTGCACGCCTAGACCCCGTGCTCCGCAACAAGAGAAGCCACCGCGATGAGAAGCCCGCGGACCGCAACGAAGAGTGGCCCCCGCTCACGGCAACTAGAGGAAGCCTGCGCGCAGCGACAAAGACCCAGCGCAGCCAAAAATAAATAAATAAATAAATAAATAAATAAGAGGTTATGGGTGGACCAGAATTTCCTGATTAAGACTTTGAAGATAAATTGCTAGCTTTGTAGCACAGGGGAAATGCCACAGGGGCTATGGGGATGGTCTCTGGTACCGGACAGCGTGGATCTGAATCCCAGACCTTCTGTTGCCTAGCTCTGGGGTCTTAGTGTGTTGAAGCTCTCTGGCTGAACTGGGGATAATCATACTTCTATTTCCTAGATTTATCATGGGGAGTTGATGCGTTTCTAAAGCAAAAGCATGTATAAGAGTGCTCAGTGCATAGCAGGCACATTCAGTAAACGTCAGTGTGCTTAGTATTCAGTGCCGTTTATCAGACATTCCTGGCTTTCTGTCTTCCGGGGACATGGTAGTGTCCCACTTGTGGCTCGCTAGAGCCATGATACAAGTTCTGGCCAATGAATTTTGGGTAGAAGCGTTGTGTGTCACTTCTGGGCCAGAGCAGTTCAATGCTCCAGAGTACTTTCCCTTTGTCAGGATGGCAGAAATTCCAGATGGTGGCTGCCCCCTTATCCTGGGTTTCGGGCTGACGAGGATGAACATAAACCTTCGTTGTCTCAGGCCTCTGAGATTTGAGATTGTTACTGCAGCATGATTGAGCCTCTCCTGACTAACATGTGAACTACTGTTAATATTTCTAGGATATACTCCTCAAAGCATTTAGTAACTCTTTTGAAGGGTCCTTAGTAGGACTTGGAAATGCTTGCATTTTTGTAGGATAACTGACGGTAGCCCCTTTCGGCATGACCCCCTGTGTAGTGCGCCCCAACTTCAGTGCTCTGCATTCCGAGTTCTGTCAGTTTGCTTACAGAGTTCTCATTTTCCTGAATGGAAAGCAATAAAAGTGACTGCGAAAACATTAACAGTCTTAATGAAGTTGGATTCTTGCCACTAATCAAAGGGTTTTAAAAATCAGAAATTCCTGGCTCCCCTGGTGGCGCAGCGGTTAAGAATCCGCCTGCCAATGCAGGGAACACGGGTTCCAGCCCTGGTCCAGGAGGATCCCACATGCCACGGAGCAACTAAGCCCATGCGTCACAACTACTGAGCCTGCGCTCTAGAGCCCGCGAGCCACAACTACCGAAGCCCACGTGCCTAGAGCCCGTGCTCTGCAACAAGAGAAGCCACAGCAATGAGAAGCCCACGCACCGCAACGAAGAGTAGCCCCCACTCGCCACAACTAGAGAAAACCCACGCACAGCAACGGAGACCCAACGCGGCCATAAATAAGTAAATGAATAAATAAATTTATTTTAAAAATCAGAAATTCCGTTTTCTATTTACCACTTCCTGAATGAAACAGAAATAGTATAAGGATTAGGCTTCTCTGGCGAGGATCTAAAGAAGTTACAGGCAGGCATATTTCAGTGCACACGCTTCCCAAGCGCCCTCTCACCGTTAGAGGTATCTGGCAGTGTAGCCCACAGCTTGTAAGGACTGAACTCCCCCTTCTGGAGGCATTCACAACCAGTCGCGTCGGAACCAGTGGTTCCTTTTTCCTTCCACAGCACCCACGTTTCCAGCCCCAACACCCACTGCACTCTGTGTGGTGTGAGAATCCTGTGTTCTGCTTCCCCATTCAATTCCAGCAGGAACTTTGGAGGGTGGGGATGTCTCCTGGCTATCCCTGTGTGGCGTCCCTTACTCTCCTCATGCCGTAAAAAATTCCATACCTAGCAAATGCTCAGGAAATGTTTGTGAGAATAAAACAAACTTTCAACTTAGAGCAGTGGCCGCACCTTAGCATCATCCAGGGAACTTTAAAAAAAAAAAAAATCCCGTGTCCGGGCCATACCCGAGACCAATTAAATCAGAACTCCTGGGGGTGGGCTTCAGGCCGAGTATATTTGAATGCTCCCCAGGTGATGAGTGCCGCCAAGATGCAGGACCACTGAACTGGAGGCCGTGTGACCATATGTCAGGGGTGTTAAAGTAAAATAATAAATGCCATGTGCTGTTATTCTTGAGTAATGTCTGACTTTACACTTGTTTAATGCTTCACAGCTTTCAAGGTGCAGTGAATGTTTAAACATTTAATAAAGATCTTCTAGTCTAGCAGGGGACAGAGATATGTATCAAATAATGCCA
>NW_020175045.1:2494058-2557890 GCF_003031525.2 Neophocaena asiaeorientalis asiaeorientalis
CATTCGATGCAAAACCAGCCTAAAGGAAGCCCATGGTGGCAGGAGGAAACGGCATCCCACTGTGGCCTGGGAAAGCTGCTGCATGCCCACCTGTGGCAGAGGTACACCGCTTCCTCAGTTGTGCTGGGGCCGAGGATCGTTGTTGGTGCCGGCCCACAAAGAGGTCCGGTAGCTATAGCAAGGAGGACTAACTACCTGGGGAGACTGGGGCCCTTCCTAGGACCCTGACAGGAACCCTGGGCTCTCGATCGCTGTTACCAACTCCCTGGGTGTTTATAGGTGTCCCAGTTTTAGGAGGTCCGAGGTCCGTCCTTTTGAAACCAGGCCCTCCCTAATGGAGCCCTACCAATCGCTCCAGCTTCCTCTTCTGCTCCCACTTTTAGCCTCGGGAAGACCACAGCGTTTGCAGCTGTGTGATGCCTCAGGGCCTTCGTGCCTGCGGGGACCCACTTCCTCCTTCTCCTGCTGAATTCCTCATTCCTCCAGCCTCAGCTCAGGCTCTACTCATCCTGGGATCCCTTCACCCCGGCAGGGCCGGGGGAACCTTCTTGTACGGCGCTCCCACAGCCTTGTTTTGGAAGTCAGGACACTGGATCCATTCGGGTCGCCCGTCTGTCCTCCAGACGGGGGAAGTACCAAATGCATCTTTGTATCCTCAGCACCCGGCACAGGGCCCGCCTGGCCTCCAGGCGACAGTCAGGAGACCTGAGTGAGTGAGCCAGTGAGTGAATGAGTAAGAGGGTGGTAAGTGAACGAACGACTGAATGACAAGGTGGGTAAATGAGCGAATGAGCTAGTGGGTGAATGAATGAGCGGGTGAACGAGTGGGCGGACGAGAGGGTGCGCGTGTGAATAAATGAATGAATGACTGAGTGGGTTGCCTGCGTGAGGGCAGGTGGGGACTGAACGAGTGGGCGAGGGTGCCGGCAGCTAACAGGCGGGCCGGAGCGGCGGACGCGGGAAGGCTGAGCGCGCGCCCGGACCGTGCCACCTGCCCTACCCGGGGCAGCGTGGCCTGGGCGGGACGGGGCGGGACGGGGCGGGGCGAGGCGAGGCGAGGATGGGAGTGGGCGTGGCGAGGTCGGGCGTGGGCGTGGCAGGCCCTGGAGGGCGGGGATAAGCTGGGAGTGGGCGCGGTAGGCCCGGGTGTGGGCGGGGCGAGGCCAGGCAGAGCCCTGGCGGGCGCGGAGGAAGTCACGTGGCGCGCGCTCACATGACTGGCGGCGCGATGGACCTGCTACCCGCGGCGCCAGCAGCTGCAGCGGCTGAGCCGGAGGCAGACGAGGAGGCGGACCCGCCGGCGGCAGGTATGGCAGGCACCCACCAGGCCCCGCGCTGCTCCGGCCAGCGCCCCCCGAGACCCTGAGGCCTTCGGTACTCTTCCTGTCGGCGGGCGGCCCGCGCCCCGCCGGGTTCCCCCTCCCACTCCCGCGTCCACGCCCAGGAGGGCGCGTGGCCGCGCGGCCCAGAGCTGGAGCACCTGTCCGGGTTTGCGCCTCGCCGCGCGCTTCTGCCCGCGTCTCCCCGGGACTGTCCGGGTCCCTGGGGGCCGCAGGGCCCGCCCGCCCCGCGCTTCCTCCTTGCCGGCCTGCCCGCCGCGTGGGGCGCAGTCCCAGGACCTGCCGGGTCTTGGCAAGAACTCTGGCCGCTCAGGACTTTAGTGTTCTCGAACGCCAGCCTTTCGTGTTTCTCCCTGAGTGCTTTTCTTAGCGGATGAGCGTGAGGCGTGCGTTTTCTAGGACGTCCCTGTTTAAAATGGTACCCCCTCTAGTCTTCTAACTGGAGGATAGATGAAGGTGGGTGTTGGCGTGAGTTACTGCTGCTTCTTGGGGGGTGGCGGGGGTCCAAGGTTGGAAGCTCCGGCTGGGCCGTCTGGCGAGGTGTCCCTGAGGAGGCCATGCTTAGAGTTCTGGAGGGCTGCTAGACACTGGATTCATTAGGGAGAAAAGAGGCAGAAGTGGAGTGAAGCTGCTGGGGTTAGGGGTGGCGTTGCGCCGGAGTGGCCCCATTGGCATGAAGTCCCTTGGTGAGTCTGCGTCTAGGGAGCAGTCCCCACCCCGCCACCTCCATTGGTCTTTAGTTACTTTTCCTTTCTCATGTAACTGTGTAAGGAGAAGCATGTGATGGCTCTTGCTCGTGGTTAGGACACTGCGTTCACGAGGTCACACGTTCGAGCCCAGGTGGGCCAGTCGGCCCTCCTGTACCAGGGCCGCACGCTGGGCTCCCAGCGTTTGGGTAGGAATGGTTCTTCCCCCAAGGATTGTAAAGCAGCTCAGAGTTCCTGGATGTGATGGTTACTCAGGGGTCTCTTTGCAGGTACAGGGACAGCCCTGACTGTTCCTGCAGGGCTCACCCCCTGTTTGCTATTGTGGTATCATCTACCACAGCTCTCCGAGACTGGCAGCGGGCCTTCCTTGGGGCCGTGGTGATTTTATTAGCCATCCTGGATGGCAGGTGAAATGGTAGAGGAAAAAAACCCCCAAAAACTCTACAACCCAGAGGCAAGTGACTTGTCCACCGTGGGCAGTGTTAAGGGGGCATGTCGTGGTGTGGGTGGTGTTTGGAGGGGCTGGAGTCAGAAAATACAAGTCTTTGAGAATGAATTTTGTCCAGAGATGATATATGTATCTCTCATGCTTTAGCAAAGGTTTACTTTTGACTGTTGAAGAAGCAGTGGCTTATGGGTATACAGCGAATTTCCTCTTCTCTGGTGTTCTGTCCACACAGCCAGAGCCCACCGTTAGTGTTAATCGTGGGGATCGCGGGGGTCTAGGTCTTTGTAGCAGCTTTGGGATTGTCAGGAAAAATTGTGTTCACTGTGGTTTTCAGCCTTAAATTAAGGGTCTTTTATATCATATTCTAATCCCTGGAAGCTTAAGCTATAAATGATAACTCCCTCCTGACAAATTGAACTTTCAGTTGTGCAATACGTGGACAAACACCCAGAACATTATAGATTAAAGTCTCACCCCATTTGCGATCACCTCCTCTTACCAGTTTGGGATGCATCCTCTCATCCCTCTTTTCGTGCCTTATACATATGTGTACTCAGACAACGTACACCTCCTTGTGTGCTGTGCCCGTGTTTCCCTAGTGTAGTGTGTTAGTTTTCTACTGCTGCTGTAACAAATTACTACAAACATAGTGGCTTAAACAGCAAAAATTTATCATCTTACAGTTCTGGAGGTCAGTAGCCCCAAACAGGTTTCCCTGGGCTAAAATCCAGCTGTGGACAGGGCTGCGTTCCTTCTGGAGGCCCTCGGGGAGAAGGCGTTTCTTGGCCTTTTCCAGCTCCCAGATGCCTTCCGCATTCCTTGCCGGAGGATCCCCTGGCTCCAGCTACCGTGGGCCACACCTTTCTTGTCCTGTCACCTCTCTGATTCTCTTTCTTTTGTTCACTTCTTGCACTTTGAAGGACCCCAGCATTACATTGGGCCCAGCTGCTAATCCACATCCTTTGCCCTCCTTTCACCGGCAGCTCATTAGCAGCCTTCATCTACACCTTTAATTGCCCATTTACTGTGGAATCTAACAGCTTCACAGGTTCCAGGGCTTAGGACATGAGTACCTTTAGGGGCCATTATTCTGCCTTAGATACCCGTAAGGAGTGGAATTGCCGGGTCATAGGGTTGCATATTTTTTGTTTTAACAAATCCTTACAAATTATCCTTTCTGGTGGCTATTACCAATTTATACCTGTAACAGCAGTGCATCTTTTCCCCATAACCTCATCACCATTTCATACCATTTTTTAAAAAAACTCCCTTCAGCATTGGAGAAATTAAGAACGTGTTTTATTTTTGTTTTAATCTCTATTTCTTCGATTTTCAGTGAGGTTTAGTTTCTTATAATACTTTGACCTTGTGTGGCCTTCTGAAACGATCGTTCTTATTTTTTGCCCATTTTCTTAAGGGATTGTTTTTTTTCTTTGATTTTTAGCAGTTCTTTTTGTATTTTGGACATAAACCTGTGGTGGGTTTTATATTAAAATCATTAACTATCAAAATATCTGACTGGAACACTCTGTTTTCTGACTGTGCAGCAGGAGAGTTTATTTCAGGGCTTGTTTAGAGGTTACAGAGCTCAATGGTTGTGCCTTAGAGGGACAAAGAATGAGTGTGATATGTGCTTGATTGTCTAATCTGATTTTTGCGATTGCATCATACACGGATAAAAAAAATATAGACAGGTTACCACTGTGTATCCCAGCCCTGCTTTCCTACAACCCTGCAGACCTAAACTTGGTTTTTATTTATTGATTGATTTATTCGTTGGCCACTCTGTGCGGCTTGGGGGATCTTTGTTCCCTGACCAGGGATTGAACCCGAGCCCTTGGCGGTGCCAGTGCCTCATCCTGACCACTGGACCGCCGGGGAAGTCCCCTAAACTTGGTTGTTAGAACAAGGGAGAATCATCTTCACTTCCATTGGAGCGCCTCCTTGGACGGTACCCCATGCATCCCATTCGGTTAGGAAGCTCTGAGCCGTTTGTCTTCCCAAACCTCTGGCTGCCGCCTGGTTTTCTGTGGGGTCAGGCCTGACCTCTGCTCACCCTGAGCGCCTCCGTGGCCGGCCGCACCCTCTCTGCGCGCCTGCGCGGTTTCCCCGCCCCTGTGCTCCCGCCACCACCCTCGCTGCTGCTGCTCTGCCTGTACACGTCTGTTAGGCAAGTCGTGAGCTGTCACTTGAGATGCGTGCGTTTGACGGATTAAATTATACGCTTAAAGTACCATCTGCATCGGGGCAAAAAACCTTCCTGTCCATTCCTCTCCCTCCGTTACACACATTGCCGTTGTCAACTCCTGACCGGCAGAAACCAGTCTTTTTCTTTACATCCCAGTAGCTAGAATAGTGTCTGCTTTGTGGAAAGGGCTCTGATGTTGGAAAAGAATTACAGTTTTTTTTTTCCCCCCGTGACATGTGGGATCTTAGTTCCCCGACCAGGGATCGAACCTGGGCCTCCTGCAGTGGAAGCTCGGAGTCCTAACCACTGGACCACCAGGGAAGCCCTAGAATTACATTTTTATTGTCAGTGTTTTTAGGATAGAATCACATTTTAGTTTGGTAACAATGGTAGCTATGCAGATATTATTTAAATCGGTGTTAATGGTCTTTGAACTCCGTCTCTTTCTCCCTTTCACACACACACACACACACACACACACACACACACATACACACACACAATTTGCAAGGTAAAAGGTGTCCATTTGAAGAAAGAGGAACTGAATCACTATTACGTAGAACACGTTTTGCCAGAATTTGTGGTTAGCAAGAAAGTGATGTGTTCCGGGTTGGGGAATTCTGTTTTGGTTTATTTTTTCCTTCCTAAGAAAAATGCACCAGAAAAAGAGATGTCTGGCCTGCGGTGTGCTGGGGTGATGGGGAGGGGCTGGAGTGGTGAGATGCTGGAGAGATGTGAGCTGCCTTCTGTGGCCCGCGGTGCATGTTAAGAGGAGCTGCCCTGGTGGTTAGAACCTGGGGCAAGTGAGCAGACAGGCGGCCCGGACCCTCGGGAATTCGAAGAGCTCGACCCTTGACCATTCACGTTACCCTCTGAAGAACTGTAGTGCTTTCATCCTTTGAACGTTTTTGTTGTAGAATCATTCAGAAGTCATAGCCAGACTTGGGGTAGATGTTCTTGGTGAAGGTACCAGTATTAAAACCTCACGTGGGACAGGCGGGCGCAGGAGGGCCCCAGACATGACCTGTGAGTTGAGCTCTAGGGGAAGCTGAGGCCACACTTGGCTCTATTTCCTGCTGGCCAGGTTGTAGGAGGACACACGTGTCCTTGGGGTGTGTGGATAGGCATGTTGGCGGGGGCGGGGGGGGTCATTCAGCACTCTTAACTCAATTTGGAGTATGTGTGCTAAGCAAAAGGAAAGGGAAATTGCACGACTGATGAATTCCAGGGAAGCTTGGTAGGGACTGGAGACACATCTCTGAGAAGTACATTTACGTGATTTTCCGAGAGTCTTCAACCTGATTTGTGCCAGTGAAGTTCTCTCCGATGAGTCTATGAGTGGACTGTAAGCAGAGCAGTAAGGTTTCACGTGGTATGTGATTTGGCACTTCGAGGAGAATGTTGCTGTACAAGTAAGATAAGCGCAAATACAAACGTCTTGCGAAAGGGAGCTCACCGGTGAGCTGGCAGCTGCTGCGTTTAGTATGTTTCCTTTTTTCCTCTGCACACGCGTTTGACACAGTTAACCTCAGGGTGTATTTACGTTTGGTTTGTTGGTCTGTTCGTCTCGCTTAGCGTTAGTCTACACCACTAAGAAGTTTTCATAATTCTGTATTCGATGTCTGTGTAATAATGAATCAGGGAATGTACGTTTGTGCTTTTCAAGCGCTAACGTTGTAAAATTTGAGCCTTTACGTTGAATCAGTATTAAAAAAAATGTCCTGATGCTTGCACTTGGTAAACAAAGTTTCTCTCCTGCTAAACTAGTTCCCCAACCTAGAGGTGACTGCTGCTGTCAGCTGTGCGTGTTGAATCACAGTTTTAGTAAGCTCAGTTGGTAGGCTTTGAGAGCTAGGGAGACGTCCTTAGGTGATCTCTGCCGTGTCCTGTTAAGTGACCTTTTGCGAATACAAGTACTGAGTCCCAGCACCCTCCACTGAGGATGTTGAAAGAAGCCAGAGAAAATACATACCGTGAGACTCCTCTTTATATTAAGTTCAAAGCCATGCAGAATTAGACTCTGCTTACGCAGGTGATGAAAGTATAAATGAAGAGCGGGTGAAATGGCGTGGAAATGGGGCTGTGGTCGCCTCCGATAGGAGAAAGGAGGGTCTGCGAGGTACAGGTCATGGGGGCTTCCAAGATCCCAGCCATCTTTTAATTTTTGACCTGGATAGTGGTTCCACATGTGTTTGATACATAGTTTTGTTAAACTGTCCATAGACATTTTATACCCGTGTGTGTGTGTGTGTGTGTGTGTGTGTGTGTGTGTGTGTGTCTATTTCACAGTAGAAAATGTTGGGGGAAAACCCAGTGTGTCCCAAATCCTGAGACATTAAGTGGACTTGCTAACAACACAGTTTGACAAGCAAAGGTGGGTGCTGGGGATCTCGTTTTAAAACAGTTTTGTGGGAGTGTTGGTCTCCCTTAGTTTTCACTCTCGAGTTAATATTGGAGGTGTATTTATAATGAAATGCATGTTTTGTTGAATTGACATCCACTCCTAATCTCCCTGGCTCTGCTGTTTCCGATGTCTGTGTCTGGGTATTATTGGCGCTGGCCCGGCCTGCTGGCGCGTCCAGGTGTTCCAGTGGCCCCTGGGACCAGCAGGCAGGAGGACCGAGACCCCAGGGCCGCTGGCATCTGTGTGGCAGCGGGAGGGATGTCTGGGAAAGTCACCTGCTGTTGGAAGTATGCAGCTCTGGCAGAGGCCATCTGCTGAGACAGAGAGTCAGGTGATACTCCTGACTTAGCACGGTTAATTATCTTAAGAACAGTAATTTCACCTCCCAGCTCCGGAGAAGTTCCAGTCCAGGCCGGGGGTGCAGGGATTTTCCAAGAACTGGCCACTCACTGCTGGGGTTTCGCACGAAAGGGAGATTTGAAATTGCGTTATCAGCTCTTCAGGACCCAAGGACGGTCTGTACGTGTGCGGGTCTTTATCTCGTGATAGCTTCTGCACACTGAGTGTCCTTCCTAGGACGGACGGTGAAGTAGGGAGTCTTGTGGGAGTTTCTGCAAGAGGTTATAGTTTGCCTCTGCCCCGTGGAAGGGACCTGTTTCCCCTGAGAGGGTCTCTGCTGGGCGCACAGAGTACCCCATCCTCTACCCCCTTGCCGGGAAGGAGTTGTTTCGCGCGTTCTTTGCAGAGCGGTGGCGTTGTGTGGTAGCTGTGATGACTAAGCCTTTCAGAGCACCTGCTGTGTGCCACATGCCCTTCCTCGTGCCTGACGTGTAAAGCAACTTAATCCTCTCAGTAATGCTAGGAGGCGAGGCGTCTCCCCTCCCCTACTTTACAGATGGGGAAACCGAGGCACGCAGAGGCCGTAAGTTGCCCGGCACCTACAGCTAGCGGATGGCGGAGCTGGAGCGCCGTCCGGCGCGGCTCCGGCCCCCGGTGGGAGGGCTGCCCCGCGGACCCCTTTCAGGACCCCGTCTGGAGGCTTCGCTCCTGACTGCTGTAGCCCGTGCCTCCCGGACGGAGACCCTTCTGTCATCAGAGGGTTTTTCTGAGGGGAGAGGTGGCTCCGTGAGCCTGTGCTCGCAAAGAGCACCCGAGACCTTGTGAGGCGTCGCGTTCTCTCTTCAGAAAGGGAGCGTCAGCGCCGGGCAGCAGTGAGGGTGCGAGCTTGGGCCTCAGCCCTGCACCCCGTCTGCTGAGCATCCCCGAGTTCAGTCCCGGGAGCGGGGCGTCGGCCGGGGGCTTGTCTCCAGCTGGCTTGGGCGTGAAAGCTCTCAAAGAACAGATCGCGTCACGTGCGTTGCGACCCACGGGCCGAGTTCCCCCACCTGTTTGAGATGCTGAGATCACCCTGGTTCACCGGTTTCCGAGTTCTGGGCAGACAGGCACTACGTGAGTCCAGTCTTCGTTGCCTGGAAACTAGGTCTCCACCATTTAGTGCAGAGGTTTGATTGTGGGGGGAAAACTGACTGACTCGTTTGCTTTCTGTGACATTTTTCACGGCTCCTAATTTGTTCATGCCAGTTTCCTAGGCCTTCCCTGTTCTGGTTGATTAATTGCATTCCTGGTCATTTACCCCGCAGGCAGCTGGAAGGCAGGGGCCTTTTTTTTAAAAAAAAAATTAATTTTATTTATTTATTTTTTATACAGCAGGTTCTTATTAGCTATCTGTTTTATGCGTATTAGTGTATATATGTCAATCCCAATCCCAGTTCATCCCACCCCCTGCTCCCTCCCCAGGCAGGGGCCTTGTCTCACTCCTTGTGACCCCTTGTGTGGATCAGTAAGTATCTGTTTCAATGGATTTAATTGTATGTCACTTGGCTTGTACTGTCGGGTGATGGCTTGGAATTTTATTAAAGGGACCGAATGAGGCTGCGAACGCAGGTCCTCCGTTTAGCCTCCACTGGGATCGAGACACACTGAGTCTGCCAGATATCCTGGAGCATGTTCACTTTCATGTCTAGAGACCCTAGAAAACGTGAGTCACTTTCAGACGGAACCACCCAGGCCTGGGAGGAGGTTTTTTAAAAAAAGAAAACCAAAGCCAGATTGAATTTAGTTAAACAGAGATGAGTATTCTTTGTGGAACTTTGAACTTCTACTTTGTGAGTTATTCCAAGATTTCCCGAGTTAGCTAAAGTAGTATTCTTTTTAAACTCTGGAAAAAGTCCCTGGGCCTCCCCACATAAAAACATTCCAGAAAGGAGAGACCTAAGAGGCTTTTCGAGGGAGAGACTCAATGAACCCTTTCAGAAGCAGGTTTGGTGAGATTCACGGAGAAGCAGGGGTCCCGTGGCTGCCCTGCGGGTTCCTTTTGCTCCAAGTTGAGTCAGAGGAAATCATCTGATAGGTGATTCCTTTCGGGACTGGGCTTCAGTCTTGTGACGTCCTAAGGAAACAAACCAGTGATTTTCCCCTCTCTTTGTGCTTTGGCCCCTCGACTCTCCCTCGGGAAGGAATAGCCACTTTCGGCCGGAGAAGCCCCATTTGTGTGAACGTGAGTGATTCACGTCCCTGGAGGTCCCAGGGGCAGTCGGCGCTCTGGGGATTCCCAGCAGAGTTTAGGGCGTCACATGTCAGGGGACCCAGTGCTTGAGGGATCCACGTCCCCTGGCCAGCAGTTCATTCGCTGTGTGGTTTCATCTGGGCACAGGTCCTGTAAAAGCCAGCCGCGTGCTAGATGCCTTCACGTATAAACATATATTTAACATTCTTGTAGCCAGCCAGTAACGTAGACGGTATTGTCCTCATTTTAGAGAGGAGAAAACTGAGTGCAGAGAGGTGGGCGGCTCGCTCACAGCAGGGTTTGCGCTGAGACCCTCTGACCCCTGGCCCAGGTGTGGGGTGTGCCTGCCCCTGCGCCTCTCCTCGTTGTGGGCCTCGAATGAGGCCCTGTGAGTTAAGGAGGCAACAGGGGTCTGGTGTCATCGGGTAACCTGATGCGAGTTCAGGGCCCACGTGTCACCTGGCTGACTCTGACCAGGCAGGCGGGCCATGCTGCCGGCTGGGCCTCCAGTTTTCACGTCTGTGAAATGGGGTCACAGTACCTACTTAGACTGTTTGTAGGACTCAAGAGGTGTTCTGTAAGCACCCAGAAGGTTCAGACACTGGTCATGGCCCTTGCTGTAGTGGTGGTCGATACGGCACACAGCCGTCCCGGTGACCGTCTTCTTCCCTGCCTTTGAATTCCTGGGAAGGGGTAGAAGAGGGGAAAGCACTTTATTCAGGGGAACCGGACTGGTTTCTTAGCTCTCAGTGGCTGCTTCCACTTCGACTGACGTGCAGCTTCAGGCCACCCCACGGAGGTCCACAGGGTCCTGAGTGTGGCCGCTTGAAGTTTCTGTGGCAACATCACCAGCTCAAATTTTCTTACCTGTGCCTGAAACCCAACCAAAGGATGTCACAGGTAGATGGTATTTTCCCTTCTTAGCAGACCCCTTCTTTAAGATTGCGAGCTGTGTTCCAGGCACAGCACTGGGGTGGGAGGATACTTAGTTTGTATTCACAAGAGCTAGAGAGAAGAAGAGAAGGAATTCATAAAGCGTTTTTAAAAGCTTTATTGAGATACAACTCACCCATTTCAAGGGTACAGTTCAGTGGTTTTCAGTGTGTTCCAGGAGTTCCGCAGCCTTCGCCACAATTGACTGTACAGCCCTGTCATCACCCCGTACCCGTTAGTCGTCACTCCCCATACTGCCAACCCCCGCTTCCCACAGCCTAGACGACCACTGCTCTTTCTGTCTCTGTAGATTTGCCTGTTCTGGAAATTTCATATAAATAGAACCATATAATTTGTGGTCCTTTGTGACTGACTGTTTCACTCAGCACAGGGTTTTCAAGGTTCATCCATGTTGTAGCGTGGGTCGGTACTTCATTTCTTTTTATGGCTGATTAACATTTCGTTGTATGGATAATTCACATTTTACTTACCCATTCATCAGTCCGTGGACATTTGGGCTGTTTCCATGTTTTGGCTGTTATGACCAATGCTGACGTGAACATTCATATACAAGTCTCCGTGTGGGCATAGTTTCATTTCTCGTGGGTGTACACCTAGGGGTGGAATCATTGGGTCACATGGTAACCCATGTTTAACCTTTTGAGGAACTGCCGGACTGTTTCGCAGCAAACTTTGAGGGTTCTGGCTTCTCCACATCCTCACCAGCATTTGTTATTGCCGTTTTGATTATATCCATCCCGGTGGGTGGAATCTCACGTGGTTGGTCATCTTCTCATGTGCTTGTTGGCCTTTTGTACGTCTCCTTTGGAGAAATGTCTATTCAAATCCTTTGTCCATCTTTAAAATTTGCCTTTTTTTTTTTTTTTTTTTTTGGCGGTACGCGGGCCTCTCACTGTTGCGGCCTCTCCCGTTGCGGAGCACAGGCTCCGGACGCGCAGGCTCAGCGGCCACGGCTCACGGGCCCAGCCGCTCCGCGGCATGTGGGATCTTCCCGGACCGGGGCACGAACCCGTGTCCCCTGCATTGGCGGGCGGACTCTCAACCACTGCGCCACCAGGGAAGTCCGGTAGTTTGTCTTTTTAAAAAACTTGAGTTATAAGAATTCTTTATGTATTTTAGACCCAAGTCCTTTATCAGATACATGGTTTACAGATGTTTTCTCCATTTCTGTGGGTTGTCTTTATACTTTCTTCATGGTATCTTTTACAGCACACCAGTTTTTAACTTTGACGAAGTTCAGTTCATCTATTTTGTTCTTCAGTTGATGCATTTGGTGTCATTCCTAAGAAGGCTTTGCCTAACCCAAGGTCATAAAGATTTACTCCTATATTTTCTGCTGAGAGTTTTGTAGTTTTAGCTCTTACATTTAGGGCTGTGGTCCATTTGGAATGAGTTGCTGTGTATGGTGTGAGGAAGGGGTCTGGTGTCCTTCTGTGGCATTTGGAAACCCGGTTGTCCATCATAAAGAACTCTTGGGGTGCACGTGCTGTGTGCCACCCTGTGCTAGGCGGTATTAGGGAATCAAAGCGCCCTGGAGGGGTTATGTGGTGTGTGGGAGAAACCCGGGACGAGATGGGTTAGGAAAGCTCAGCTAGGGCGTCCAAGCCAATCACAAGTTAGGAAAGCTCAGCTAGGGCATCCAAGCCAATCACAAGAGCAGGAAGAGGGGCAGCGACTGCAGCTGGGGCCCGGGAGACACTTCCCTGCTGAAGGGGCGTCTGAACTGAGCTTCGGAGGCTGGCCGGGATTCAGTTTGGGAATTCTCAGCTAATGAGTACCAGAGGGCTTGGAGGGACCTTAAGAGAGAGTTTATAGATATAAACTTCAAGGTAAAAAACACTTAAACCTTTGCAGGAAGGTGAAAAACCTTCGTCTCTTGCTGTGTAGGTTGGTTACCCTCAAGACACGTTACAGCTTTCTGTAATCAGGGGTCTTGCCGTCTCTTCTTTGGGGGGATAAAAGGATATAGCTGTAACCTGGTAGAGAGGCCATGGGGCGGGGTGGGAGGATGTCACCGCCAGCTTGAGGGTGTCACTGCTCCAGGGCTCCGCGTGGCCGTGCGTGTTAACAGCTGTCCTGTGTGAGCAGCTCTTCCTTCTTGCTGCAGCTCACCGAGGCGCGGTTCCTGTCACTGGTGAGGCCTGAGTGCGACTTGCGTGGGTGGGGCGGGCATGGGGCTGGCACCCTGCCTAGGGGAACACAGCAGGCCTTCTTGCTGCCGCGAATCAGAGTCCTTCTTTCCATCCACAAATGCTCACTGAGCGCTCACTGTGGTTGCCGGGCACTGTTGTCGGTCGCTGGGATACTAACTGTGAACCATATAAAGAGAAAGGCCTGCTCTCGAGGGGCTGATGTTCTCGTAGCGGGAGGTGGCCAGTACTCGGCACACGCAGGGAGTCGTTGACGCAAGGGGGCAGCTAGGGCGCAGGGCCGTTGTCCCTGAGGAAATGGCACTGAGAGTGAGTTTTGCACCAGGATTCGAAGGAGGTGGCCTGGTGGATTTCTGGGAGGAGAACCCTGGCAGAAGGGACGACAGGTGAAGGCGCCCGGGCCAGCAGCGGCGCGCTGCGTTCACGGGGCGGCCGGGCAGCTGGTGTGGCAGGAGAGAGGGGAGCAGGCGGGCGGGGGATTTGCCGGCCGAGAAAGGTGAAGGGGCGTTTTGAGGGGGCGGTGGTGGAGCTGGGGAAACCCCACGTTCGGAGCTATTCTTAGTGGTTGCCATTCTGATCCTCAGTTAGGAAACTTTAGTTTTTTTTGTAATGCTGCCAGGAAACACGCACAGATCACTGAGGTGACTGCAGTGACTCTCCAGGGGGGTTTTCTGAAGAGCGTGCTGGTGATGTAGTGTGGTTCATGTGGGGAGATAAAAGCCTTTTGGGAAGCGTCTGTGAGCAGGAAAAAAATGTGGAATTCTCTAGGAGTGGATTCTAAGGATAGAATAAAAAATAGGGCAAACTATTTTGTGAACAGTGATATTCTTCATGCTGTTTTTAAGAGCAGAAAGCAGTTAGGAGAACGGCTAAGTGATTTTGAGTTCCGTATCTAAGTTATTATTCAGTCTTTACAGGTAATAGTCTTAATACCTTCGAAAATACGGAGCAGTGTTGTAAGAGGAGAGAACTCAAGGTAAACATGGCAGATGAATTGCGACTGTATTCAAGAGTCAAGGGCCCAGAAGGGCGAGGAAAACCGGACGGAAAGAGTGAGTGTCGGCCAGCACGGCCAGCACGGGAGGCAGCTGGAACCCCTGCTGCTGGGAGCGTAAACTGGCTCAGTTACTTGGAAACTGGAATTATTTACGGAGCTGCACATACGAAACCCCAGGATCCAGTAATTTCACTCTCAGGAATGTACCGAACAGAAATGCGTACATGCGTCCGCCAGCGTGCCGCTGCTGGCGTGTGCGTAGCAGCAGGGTGTGAAGCTGCCCAGACGCCGCGCGGCCGCAGGATGAGTAATAGGCCCCGGCTGATCACACCGCGGGATCCACGGCAAGAAAATGGACCGCCTGTACCCCGTGAGCCACGCGGACGGGTTGTACACACCAAGAGTGGAAGAAGTCAGAAACAGAGGAACTCAGGGCTTGAGTCCACGTGTGTGGTGTCAATAAAGAGTCAGGCAGAGGTAACCTGTGGCTTTAGAAGTCTCTCCCTTGGGGAGAAGGGAGCGTGAGGGGTACCTTCCTTTATCCAGGTGCTGTTACCCTGCTGTGGAAATTCATTGAGCTGAACAGTTTTGAGATGTTCGCTTCTCTGTAAGCGCGCTCTGTTTCAATATAAAAGGGTTTTAAAAGCCAGTGGGAAAAGAAAGGAATTGTATGTTTATTGTACATAATGAAACACAATGTTTGCATGGACTTCCTGGACACTTACGTAGAGAGAGTGCACAGACCTGCCTGGAAATCGTACCCATCAACTCTAGGATAGTGGTTACTTTGGAAGAGGAAAAAGGGGGTCGGGAGGGTGGTGTGCATCTGTAACATTTTGTTTATTAAAAATTCTTTTCGGCAAAAAATAATAGGGCACAATGTCCTCTTTAGTGAAATCTTGGTGGATACATGGGTTCTGATATTTCCTGTATTTTCCTGTATGTTTGAAGTATTTCACAACAAAAATACATGTATTTAAAAGGATAGGATTGAAGTGAAACAGTTTTCAAAGTGATTATCTGACTGGCTAGGAATTTAGGAGGTTTTTGCTTCTACAGAAAAGTTGAAGGAAATGTGGTCATGGAAGCTTGGAGACATGCTTGGTATTTGACAATTGTGTCATACCACAACCCTATACACGTGGCGGGTAATGCACACGGATGTATATAGATTGTTGGGTTGGAGAGAGTTTATTTCAAGATTTTTGTTTTAAATGGATTTTTAAAAATTTATTTATTTATTTATGGCTGCGTTGGGTCTTCGTTGCTGCACGCAGGCTTCGGTAGTTGTGGCTCGCGGGCTCAGTAGTTGTGGCGCACGGGCTCTGGAGCGCAGGCTCAGTAGTTGTGGCACACGGGCTTATTAGTTGCTCCGCGGCATGTGGGATCTTCCCGGACCAGGGCTTGAACCCGTGTCCCCTGCATTGGCAGGCGGATTCTTAAACACTGCGTCACCAGGGAAGTCCCCTTATTTCACGTTACATAAAATAGGTTATTAAAAGAAAAGTAAACCTTAAAGTTGATGAAATTGAGGCCATGCACAGTTTGTTCAGTCGAGCTCCTGAGTTAGGGACAATCAAAAGCTGGCTGGTGATGGATCACTTTTTAGGGCGAGCTGACCACAGGTGGGACAGCTCTGCTTCCTGGCGTTTGGGGGGCGTTCCTGACATTCCCTGGCCATGGAGCTGCTGAATGCTCGCTTCTGAGGCCATGGCCACGATAGGGATGAGGAAACTTCTGCTTCCATTTCCTGAGAACGGTTTGTTAACTGCAGAATAACAGTGTAGCTTAGAGAAGTTTTCAAAGGTTGAAACAGTTTCATGAGCCTGAGAAGGAATGTTCAGGTTGAAAATGGTGTCTGCTGACCCCGTTTCATGTTATTTCGGTGAAAAGGTTGTCGTCTGGAAGGTCGTTGGTTCCGCGTTTGACGAGTGCAGAAAGTACGGCGGCAGCATTTGTGCACATCTGCGTTTTGTTAGATGAGGGACACGGGTCTGGGTGAGGCCCTGAATTCCTCCCCTCTGGTCGCCCTGTGACACTGGTTCCCGCGCTGTGGCCCCTAGATCAGCAGCAGCATCTGGGAACTTGTTACAAATTCAGATTCTTAGGCCCCACCCTACACTCTGGGACTGGGGCCCAGCAATCTGTGTTTTTTTAAGTGTAAAATATACATAATGTAAAACTTTAACCGTTTTTAGGTGTACGGTTCTGTGGCATTAAGTACATTCATATTGTCATGCCTCCTTTGATACTATCCATCTCTAGAACTTACTCATCCTGCAAGACGGAAACTCGGCCCCATTGAACACTCCCTCTCCATCCTCCTGTCCCGCAGCTCCAGGTCCCCACCATCTGCTTTCTTTTTCTATGAATTTGCTCTAGGGACCTCACGTGAGTGGAATCATACATTGTCTTTTATTTTATTTTATTTTTTTGCGGTACACGGGCCTCTGACTGCCGTGGTCTCTCCCGTTGCGGAGCACAGGCTCCGGACGCGCAGACCCAGCATCCATGGCTCACGGGCCCAGCCGCTCCGCGGCATGTGGGATCTTCCCGGATCGGGGCACAAACCCACGTCCCCTGCATCGGCAGGCAGACTCTCAACCACTGCGCCACCAGGGAAGCCCCATACATTGTCTTTTTGTGTCTGGCTTATTTCACTGGACATGATGTCCTCAAGGTCCATCCACGATGTAGCGTGTGTCAGTACTTCCTTCTTTTTTAAGGCTGAATAGTGGTCCATCGTGTGGACGGACCGCATTCTGTGGATGCATTCATCTGTCCGTGGACATTTGGGTAGTTCCACCTTTTGACTACTGTGAATAATACTGCATTGAACATGGCTGCGCAAATATGTCTTCCAGTTCCTGCTTTCAGTTCTTTTGGGTACAGACCCAGAAGTGGAGTTGCTGTCTCCTGTGGGGATTCCATATTTAATTTTTTGAGGAACTGCTGCACTGTTTCCCACGGTGGCTGCACCAGCTTTTACGGCCCCACCAGCCACACACGAGGATTCCAATCCCTCCACGCCCTTGCCAACACTTTTCTTTTTTTTTTGCGGTACACGGGCCTCTCACTGCCGTGGCCTCTCCCGCCACGGAGCACAGGCTCCGGACGCTCAGGCCCAGCGGCCATGGCTCACGGGTCCAGCCGCTCCGCGGCACGTGGGATCCTCCCGGACCGGGGCATGAACCCGCGTCCCCTGCATCGGCAGGCGGACTCTCAATCACTGCGCCACCAGGGAAGCCCCCTCTTCTTCTTTTGGTAAGAGCTGTCTTCACCTCCAGTGTGCGGCGAGCCCGCAGGTGATCCTGAGGCGTGCCCAGTCTGGAGACTTCAGCTCCTGTGGCTGTGCTGTGTCCCGCTTTGCACTGAGGGGTGCTCTGCCAGCAGGGAGGACCCCGGGCTGCCTGGGCTGAGCGGGGTTAGGAGGTTCTCCTAGCGCTTAGAGCAGCACCCCACTCGAGCCGGCATGGATCGTGTGGGGCAGCCAGGCTGGCCTTGGCCCCCGTGGGTGGCACCCAGTGCTCACTGTGCGGGGTCTCCCAGTCTGGACTTCCGTGCTGGTCAGCATTTGCTGAGGTTTGCTCAGATAAAGCAAGGGTGTGTGCGAGGCAGAGTGGTTTATTCAGCAAATCCTGTTTGTTTCCCAAAGCTTTGGGAGTAAGGGCCCCAGACGTTAGCTGCTAACAGAACACGTGGGGTTAGACGTCTTGGGATGCATCCCAGTGGCAGGATTACTGCCTAAAGGTTCTCATGGAAGTGTGTTGGGAAGGATAGTTGGTCTGTGTGTGTGTTTGAAGTTTCATTGCTTTGATTTGCGAATAACCGACTTGGAGAATCCCAGAATCTCAGAGCTGAATGGGTGTCAAATACTCTAGCTGGATGTTTCCCTTTCCATGCTGTGTGACCTTGGGGTCACCCAGTGTGCTGGTGGCTGGCCTGGGAGTGATGCAGCTCCTTGTCACTGTCACCCTGGAGCCAGCGGAACGAGATATCCAGAGAGGAGGGGAGTGTGAGGCTCGGCCACACTGACCGTGAGGCCCTGACCCGTGGGCCAGCCCAGAGCCGAGGGCCCGACACCTGTTGTCGTGGGGGAGCACGTGCTAAGTTTTGCTCTGCAGACTTAGAGACTCTCTTGGGTTTGGAACACATGAGGTCTGGGCTGGAGCCAAGGGTTCCCGAATGTGTCGGGAGCTGGCTATCTGAGCTCTGCTGTCTCGTTCTGTGCCCACAAGGGCCATCCGTGTGGGCCAGCGTTAGCCCGATTCTCAGCCTGCGGGTCTGAGAGCTGCCTCCTGGCCCAGTGTCAGGACAGTGGGTGGCTTTTCGAGGCCAGGGGACCCCACGGTAGAGTAGTTTTGTGCTGGGAAGTTTGGAGGGGACACCCTTGGAGAGGCCTGTTGGAAAGCTCAGAGGCTGTCACTCGCCAGCCACACTGCTGGGGACGTCGGAGGCTGGATTGCCGCCCATGTCCGTCGAAGGTCAGAGCCAGCCTTTGCCCACCACTGTTCATCAGGGGCCTGGCTGGCCTCTCTTGTCCGAGCTGTTTCATCTCTGAGGGGGCTGGCTTGGGGGACGGTGCCTCTTCCAGGCCCTGGTCTTATGGGGCTGCTTAAACTGGTGTAGGAGGCTCCATTGGATAAGAGTCTTAAAGTCCTGCCGGTGACCTTGACATCGACACCCTTGGTAAACCAGAATCTCCTCCCCGCATTCCTGCCCTTTCATCAGCGTGTGGTCCATCACACGACAGTGCGGCCTGTCTGAAATGGCCTTTTTCCCTTCTTTTTTGCTCTTCAGTTTTTTTTTTCTTTGAAAATATGGTTGTCTCAGTTTAGTAAGTTGATGTTTGGGATGGTGGCTTTCTTGTGATTGAAACTTCTGCAAAGGGGTTGTTCTCAAGGTGGTTGAGAGTCATGTCTTTGGTTTAAAATGTGTCTTTTGAGTTGTCTTTTAAATCCTCCGGTGATCAGAGTTCACATTTCTCAGAAGCATGTGATCGTTTGGTAATCATTACTGAGCTTACGTTCTGTCTTGGGATATTATCTTATGTTAATCATCAGGAAAATCATAAAGTTTTCTCTGTTGAGCATGTATGAGCTTTTATCTTACATAAAAATGTTAATAGAGACTCCCGTGCTCTTCCAGTGATCTTTCCCCCATTAATTGAAGTCTTCCTCCGTTCTTTTGTTACAGCTTTCTTCTACATTAAATAAGTATTTTCTAGTGTTCCATTTACATTCCCACATGGTTTTGGCTATTATACTTTTTGGGGGTTATTTTCTTGGTGATTGCCGTGGGAGTTACAGCTCCCATATTTAAAACAGTCTAGTGAGTCATTTCTCTCCTGTTGCTTTCAGGGTTTTCTCCTTGTACAGTTTGAACGGCTTCCTTATGATGCGTCTAAGTGTGGATCTCTTCCGTGTATCCTAGTTGGGACCTTTTGAGTCTTGGGTTATTTAAATCACATTTGGCCATTACTTATTCAGGTGTTCTCTCTAAACCTTTCTCCTCTGGGGATTTTTGTTAAGATTATGCTGATATGCTTGGCGTGTCCCACACGTCTCTGAGGAGCGGTTCATTTTTCTGCATCCTTTTTCCTTTCTGTCCATCAGACTGGAAAAAACCATCTCAATTGACCCAACCTCAGGTTTGCTGGTTCTTCTTTCTGCTCACTCCGATCTGCTGTTGTGACTCTGGTGAATTTTTCAGCTATTGAACTTTTCAGCTCCAGAATTTTTCTCTGTTTCTTTTTTTTATAATTTCTGTCTGTTTATTGATATTCCCTGTGAGTGAGATGCTGTTCTCATACTTTCCCTTAGTTCTTTAGAGATGGTTCCCTTTAGTCCTTTGAACGTATTTCAAATAGCTGATTTAAGGTCTTTAATAGGTTCAGGACCTAAGCCCTGGTCCGGGAAGATCCCACATGCTGCGGAGCAACTAAGCCCGTGTGCCACAACTACTGAGCCTGCGCTCTAGAGCCCGTGCGCCACAACTACTGAGCCCACAAGCCACAACTACTGAGTCCGCGTGCCACAACTACTGAAGCCCGCGTGCCTAGAGCCCGTGCTCCACAATAAGAGAAGCCACCACAATGAGAGCCTGCCCACCGCAGCAAAGTGTAGCCCTAGCTCGCTGCAACTAGAGAAAGCCCTCATGCAGCAACGAAGACCCAATGCAGCCCAAAAATAAATGTTAAAAAAAAAAAATAATGTAGCATCTCAGGAAATGTTTTCCCTCCAAGGTGTTGTTGCTCTTTGTTGTAGCTTGTTTGTTTAACAACCTTTCTGGACTAATTCTGTAAAGTTTATAGTGTGAGTTTCCTGGGGCTGCTGTAAGAAAGCACCGCAGAGTGGGTGGCTTAAGACAACAGAAATGTCTTGTCCCACAGTTGTGGAGGCCAGAAGTTTGAAGTCAAGGTGCAGCAGGGTCATGCTCCCTCTGGAGCCTGTCGGGGTGGATTCTTCCCGCCTCCTCTAGCTCCTGGCGGTGGCCAGCCATCCTGGGCGTTCCTGGATTTGCAGGTGCAGCTCCTCAGCCTCTGCCGTCCTGTGGCCTCCTGTCTGTGTGTCCACGTGTCTGTGTCTTCATGTGGTCTCTTCCTCTTACAAAAACTCCGGTCATGTTGGATGAAGGCCCACCCCACTCCACTCTGACCTCATTTTGACTTAACTAATTATTGCATCAGTAAATGTACCCTGGATTGCCACAAACCTTTAGTCACTTCCCAGTGTCCTGAAAAAGCTGATTTCTGACGATTTTGCTAGTGTCCTCGTTGCTTTTGTGGAGGAGAGGATTTTTGGCGGTCCTTACTCTGCCTTTCTTATTGACGTCGCCTCCCTTTTATACTTGAAGCGTTTGTAGAGCTATCATTTACGTGCAGGCGGTTTACTCACTGGAAGCACGTGATACGGTGGTCTTTAGTATACGTACAGTTGCGTAAGCATCGCCGTAGTCGATTCGAGAACATTTTATCGCGCCTCTTAGCTAAGCCACTGTCTGTTTCTGTAGGTTGGCCTCTTCTGGGTGTTTCAGGTAGATGGAATCATCCCATATGTGGTCTTTTATGACTGGCGGCTCTTCACTTGCTGTCGTGTTTTCAGGGTTCATCCATGGCGTAGCATGAATGTGTACATGCTGAATAATATTCCATTGCGTGCATAGACCGCTTTTGTTCACCCATTCATCAATTGATGGACATCTGGGTTTTTCCCCTTCGGCTCTTATGAGTCATGCTGCTGTGGACATTTGTATACAGGTCTTTGTGTGGACACACACGTTCATTCCTCCTGAGTGTATACCTAGGAGTGGAGTTGCTGGGTCATAGAGTAACTCTGTTTCTAACCTTCTGAGGAACTGCTAGACCGTTTCTGAAGGCAGCTGCACCTGCCAGCATATGTGAGGGTTTTCCGCATCCTCACCAGCGCACAGTGTAATCTTTTTTTTGTTGTTTTTTTAACTGGAGTCAACATAGGGCATCATCTTAGTATGGCTGTGATTTGCATTTCCATGACGGTTAGTGACATCGAGCATTTTTTTCTGTACTTCCTGGCCATTTGTACATCTTTGGAGAAATGTCTGTGTAAACCCTTTGCCCATTTTTAAACTGGATTATTTGTCTGTGTTTTTACTGAGTTGTAAGTTCTTTGTATATTCCAGATACAAGTCCTTTATCAGATGTATGGTTTGCACGTATTTTCTCTGATAAAAATATTCTCCCCCATTACCTTTTTAGCTTTATTGTTTCCTGTTTTTCCACATATTCTGTGCTCTAGTTAAGATTTCGCTTTTCCCCAGAGGTGCTGTATTTCCCTCCTGGAAATACAATAAATAACAGTAAATAGTCACTCAGCAAACATTCCTTGAGCCCCCGTCGTGTGCCAGGCTCCCCTCGCCAGGACATACCTGAGAACAGAGCTGAGCGGACCCCTGCCCTTCCGGAGTTTGCGCCCTGGGGCTGTGTCCTGAGTCTCAGGGCGCTGTTAGGGTTATCGTGGGCTGATTCCCACTCTCCCCAGAGTTTGGATATTTATAGATTGTGCCTGGCAATGGTGGACACAGCTGTTTTCTGTGTGGATGAATTAATGAGCTCAGGGACCCTGTCTTATTCATCACCGTGTTCCCTGGAGCTGGTATTTACGAAACGCTTGTTGGCTCCTTGAGAATTTCCGTGGTCCCCACCGAGACTGGGTAAACACAGCTTTAAGGCCCCTTTCCATGTAAAAATATTTTTACATGGAAAGGGGCTGGGCTCTTGGGATGACTTCGGAGAACAGGTACATTCTAGAGCTGTGGTCTCCACACATTTTTAGTCATTAAGGTATTGGGGACTGCCAGTTGGGGACACCCCCCATATACACACTTCATATACAGACACTTATGTACACACACTCATACATGTGTACACACATGTACACATACACACTTAAACATATACACACACCTCATATTCAAACTCATACACACGTACACACTCACGTATGTATGCACTTGTACACACCCCCCACATGCAACACCTGAACACACACTTATACACATGTACACAATTTATACATATGCATATTTTAGTAATTTGTATGCATGTACTATACTAGTCTTATGTACATTATAATATAAATTAAAAAGGAAGAGATAGAAAATACGAGTGCAATGAAAAAATTCAAAGAAATAAAGAAAATACAAGTAGAGTTGCTAATACCTTCTTCCTGCACTTGGTGGATTGTTGCGACCCTGAGATACATGCCCTCACTTGAGAGCAGCCTGCTTTAGAGCACATGACATTTAGTGTTTTTATTTATTTATTTATTTTTGGCTGCGTTGGGTCTTCGTTGCTGTGTGTGGGCTTTCTCTAGTTGCAGCGAGCCGGGGCTACTCTTCGTTGTGGAGCACAGGGCTCTAGGCATGTGGGCTTCAGTAGTTGTGGCACGTGGGCTCAGTAGTTGTGGCTCAGGGGCTCTAGAGCCCAGGCTAAGTAGTTGTGGCGCACGGGCTTAGTTGCTCCTTGGCATGTGGGATCTTCCAGACCAGGGCTCGAGCCCTTGTCCCCTGCACTGGCAGGCGGATTCTTAACCACTGCGCCACCAGGGAAGCCCGACATTTAGTTTTTGTATGGAGTTTTGAGGCCCTTGGGGGTTCCCAGATACAAGCTAAGCCCTTGTTTATTTTCTTAATCTTTAAGGTCAGTTCAAGGCAGCTATATTTTAAATCCTAAAATGCTGAGTGATTTCACAGATGAAAAAATCTGGTCATTAATTCTGTATTAGAATGTAAACCAGAATCTTGCACTGAAGAATTACTTTAAGAAGTAAATCATAAAAAGTGATATACAATGACGTTGTAGAAAATTGAGAAGGTGGAGAAATGTGATCTACCCTTTGTTCTGTTTGTTTATAGCAGTGTTACTTGGAATGAGACTTTTTCCCCCCAAGGGATACCTTAACCTTCTTTTTTTAACTGAAAAGAACCTTTTTTTCTTTAAAGTTCTAAACTCTTCTCTGTACTAAAAACCAAACTGACCTTTTAACAGGGTTTCTGTGTTTGTTGGCAGGCTGTTAGATATAGAATCTCTGAGTTGTCTTTCCCTGTCCTGTGAACGAGACGTGGTGACTTCTTGTGTCTGAGGAGCTGAAGTTGTAGGGCTTAATGCTTTGATCTGTGTGAGCAGGAGCTCCAGCTCAAGCGGACATGCAGGTTCTCACACGTTAGAATGATTGTGGTGGCAGGGACGCAGTGTGCTCTGCCTCTGGAAGTGCCGGCACGTGTAGAAGATCGGATGGCCCATTTCTCTGTTTTAACCGTTTTCTTGACTCTGGAGAAAAGGACGACTCTATTTTTGCACATAACTTGTAAATATTTCACTTCTTTTTCTCTGCCCAAGTTGAAAACTAGACTTGCCCGGTCCTAGACATGTGGGCGTGTTTGCTGATTCATGGCGTGGTGGTTTATGAGAGAGGAGGACGTGGCCCTGAGTGGACCCCCCAGCCTGAATGAACGAGCGTCACCGGGGCCGGGACGGGGTTTGGCTGGGTGACGTGGCCGGAGTCCACGTGCTGAGCCAGCAGGCGGCGTCTGAGGGGCGGCCTCCCTGTCTGAGCAGCTGCGCTCACCTTGTCTCCTGCAGACTCACCAGCGCCCCAGGTCAGCGAGCCGAGGGCCCCGGCCTCCAGTCGGATGCAGATGCCGCCGGGGAACCCACTGCTGTTGTCGCTCACGCTGCAGGAGCTGCTGGCCAGGGACGCCGTGCAGGTGGAGCTCATCCCCGAGAAGAAGGGCCTCTTCCTCAAGCACGTGGAGTATGAAGTTTCCAGCCAGGTACCTGCGGCATGCGGTGGGGGGCGGAGGTGGTGGTGGGGGAGGGCCGCCGGGAAGACCCACAGTGGCGGGCAGGTCCCCCAGCATGCTTGCCCCTGCGGCCGCCCCCCAGCGGCCCTGCCCGCCCTCGCTGCTGGAGCTCCGCGATCCTGCCTCTCAAGACGCTCAGGCGGGCTCTGGAGCGCAAGCCTCGGACGGGCCAGCCTAGGGCGGTCTTGCAGTGCTGGGATGTCCGCGAGGGTGGGAGTGTGGACCCCACAGAATGTGGGCTCCACACCCCGAGTCAAGTGTGTGTGGCTCATCCCCCAAATGGTGCTGCTGTCTCTGTTAGGGGCACCCCTGAAATCAGAGTTCATTGATGCCAGACGCCTGGCCCCGGGGCTGGCTGGGCGCGTAGAACCCTGTGGCATCTGCAGCGTTTATCTTTTTGTCCATTCGCCTGTTATCTCGGTTCAGTTAGGATACGTTTTGATGGGAGCCTTTATTCTTTATCCTGGGGATTAAGTCATCGGCAAGCTAAGAGCACCCGTGCGTGTGTGGCGGGGGGCAGATTCGCAGGGTCAGTGCTGCCCCCGCCACGGAGAGCTGCCCGGGTCACAGGCTCGGGCAGCAGCGCTGCAGGGCTTGGGCTGGGAAAGCATCATGACCGTCATTGCAGGGAGAAGGGTGCGTGTTCAGAACCCGGGACGATCCCCGTCGTGGACGCTGTTTGCCGTGTTCCGTGAGAATCAAGAATCACTGCATTTTTGTTTCGTTGTGTTTTAAACCCAGGATGACAGAAATCTGGGAGTAAACTTCGCTCTGACGCTGGTCGGTGCCGCTGCCAAGGGGGAGGGCAGAGGGCAGGGAGGGAAGGAGGCCCTCGCGTGTTTCGGGGACAGCGTTGCCGTCTAGCGTTGCCGTGGTCCGGCCTCCTCGGCCGCGGTGAGAAAGGAGGCTCCGGCGCCTCCTCTGGGGCCTCGTCGCCCACTGGCCGGGCGCCCCGCACGTGTGACAAGCTGCTCTTCTGTGAGAGTGGCCTTATCTTCAGTCTCATTAAATTGCCCGTGAAGTAAATTGATGAGCTCGTAACGAACATTTTTAGAAGGGGGCCGTTTTGCCCAGGTCACCTCCTGTGACGTGCGTGGAGGGGCCGGCCCGCTAATGTTAGGACCGCGGGGTGGCTCCTGGGCCGTGGGGCTCCGCGGGCTGTGCCCCCTGCTCGCAGGCTTGCTGGAGTTGGAGTGGGTGCAGACGTGGCACGATGCCCGCCGGAGGTGGACACACGTGGCTTCATACGTGTCTTTCGTGTAGTGTATTTAGCTTTTTTGTTTTTTTGGGGGGTGTTTTTAGGTTCCCAGCAGTATTGAGCTGAAGGAACAGATTTCCCATCTTCCCCTCCTCCCACTGTCGCCCCCCCCCGCCCCGCCAGATGGTGCATTTGTTATAGACACGTCCTTGTCACCCAGAGTCCACAGTTGACACGAGGGCTCATCTTGTTATTCTTGTACGTCCTCTGGGTTTGGTCCACCGTTGTAGAGTCACGCGGTGTAGCTCCACTGCCCTAAGCGTCCCCTGTGCTCCGCCCCCAAGCTTTGCCTTTTCCTGAGTGTCGTGTCATTGGAACCACACAGTACGTCACCATCTCAGGCTGGCTTTTTCCAGTCAGCCATGTTAATTAGTGACTAGTGTAACGTCGTTAATCTTAGAGGTCGCCGCTCGTGCTGGCTCTTGTGAGAGCTCTTGTATGCGACCCCTGTGAGGCTGCCCTCTGGACGGGGTGCTCGTCCTGTGGGAGCCGCGGGTTTATCAAGGGCGGGCTCTCGGTGGGCTCTGTCGGCACTTGCATCTGAGTTGCGTGTCTGCCCTGTTGCAGTCTTCGTGTTCGGCGTTTGGTCTGCCTTCAGGCGGTTGGGTCTGTTTCAGGAGGCGCAGTGCTGCTTGTGTTAGCACGGTTTGAAAGTGTATGTTGAGGACATGCCCTCAAAGGTATTCCCATGTGATACCTAAGGGGAGGAGGGATGCTGCCATACAGGTGAAAACTCCTGTAAGGAGACTCGTCTTGTTCGGAAGATGCAGAATAATAGGCGCTTAATTAAATACACAGTTAGAGCTATGCAGTGTTTAAAAGTTGTATTTCCATCCATCAAGGACATGGAGGGTTTCTCCTTCTGGTAAAGGCCTGGTGAGAGAAGGTGAGGAATTTAGTCCTGTTGTTTCCACAGGTTCTGTTTAGTGGTGGAAGGGGAAGGTAAGGGGAAGCCGTGAAGTGTGAGGGTTTCTACTGAGCTCCGAACCTCTTCTCTTGCAGCGCTTCAAGTCCTGCGTGTATCGACGGTACAATGACTTCGTGGTCTTCCACGAGATGCTGCTGCAGAAGTTCCCGTACCGCATGGTGCCGGCCCTCCCGCCCAAGAGGATGCTGGGAGGTAAAGCTGGGTTTGCTGGTGGCCAGGGGGCGTAGGGGGGTGGGGTCCCCCCACCCAGTGCTGAGGTCCTGGCTCCGTGATGGACGCCACTCTCCACTCGTGGCCCATCTTCCTCTGGCCCTCTGCCCAGCAGGGATGGGACGGTAGCAGGGCTGTGGTGCAGCCCCAGCCCCTGGGGAATCTGGGCGCAGCTGTGGCTTAGAGCCCAGGTCTGGAACGGGATGGTGACATCACCTGGTGCCCTTAGCTACGTGAGCCTCCTGCTTGATAACTGACACGTAGGGAAGTGCCCCCTTCTGCAAGGGAGAAGGAGTGTACCCCAGTTCTCCTTCCCAGAGGACAGAGGCCAGGCGTCCTGGGGCTCCTGAGTGGGGGACCAGGAGCGCTGTTTGTTTTGCCGGCTCTGGGAGAGCAGTGGGTACCACCATAGTGTAACGTGTTCTGCGAGAGAACAGAAGTGAATGTCAGCCCAGTGGTCTAACCTGCATCTCAAAGGAGATGAAAACGATAGCAGATGGCCGTCTCATCTTCATGCTTCACCGGCAATTACCTGGGGCTAGGTGAGGGATCACAGGTGTCCCCGGGCCCCTGCACTGGCCCGTCTCTCCCAGGGTTCCAGAGTGCAGGAGGCAGCTGAGGCCTCCTCTCGGGTCCCGTTGATCTTCACCCACAGCCCTTTGCTCAGATTCTAGATGAAACCCGATCCGAAGGCAAGTACCCAAAGCTGACCGTCGATTTTCTGCCGTTTTCCACCGTCCTAAAGTACTTGCGCGCTCACTGGTCTCTGACTAGATCAGAGTCTGATGGCGTCGTTTTCTTTTTGCCCCACCTGAGCACGTGGAACAGATACTATCACGTGGAAGGGGAAGGATGCTGAGGGCAGGAGTTGGAAATACTTTGGGAGCAAGGTGGATGCTTAGTGAAATCCAGGCATCAAGGTTGATTGGGTGTGGGTAGGGTTTAGAACCTGGAAACTGTCGTGCAATGCTTGGTCGTGTGACTCAGCCTTAAGGAAAATGTAGCCTTCAATGGACGGGGTCCTCGTGGCCTTGAACGGGGAGATCCTCTTCCAGCTTTTTTTCAATAATTTAAAAATAATACTTTCAATACCATTTTTATTTGTGGTCAGATTTAAATACTCTCAGTACATCATTGTACCCTGACTTTTTTCGCCCTTGGAGTGAAAATACGTAACCCAAACGAAAGCAGTTCACAATTGGAGAGTGAGTAATGAGTGATGTGAACAGGAAAACTGGGTCAAATTAATATACGAGTTCAGGAAAACCCGTTTGTTCATAGAGAGCAGCATCAGAAAGGGATCACAGTGAGGGGTCCAGTGCCATTGAGTAAAACCAGCGGGCTGTGTGGTTTTCCTTGGCAGATCCCGGACCGGGCGTGTCCGTAGGCGGCGGGGCGCGGAGCTGGGGGTCTGGTGCGCCTTCTGCAGCCTGTGGTCCGTGTCCAGTGCCCCCGGCTGGCCCTGTGGCTTGGAGAGCTCTCCGCGTGGGGGGCACTGGGCACTGAGAGCGAGGTCACGGGGGCGCGTGCCCCAGGCTCTGTGTGGTCACTCCGTGTTCTGCGTCCAGCCGACAGGGAGTTCATCGAGGCCCGGAGGAGAGCACTGAAGCGCTTCATCAACCTGGTGGCCCGGCACCCGCCCTTCTCCGAGGACGTTGTTCTCAAGCTCTTCCTGTCCTTCAGCGGCCCCGTGAGTACCTGCCGCACAGCTGTCTGCGTGCGGCGGCCTGAGGCTCCCCGGGTCTTATTTTCATTCTTTTTTTTTTTCGGCCGCGCCACGCGGCTTGTGGGGTCCTAGTTCCCCGACCAGGGATCCAACCCAGGCCCACAGCAGTCCCACTTATTTTCATTCTTAAATTTGCTTTTGTTTCGTGCTCTCCCCTTAATCCCCTTGTTTGGGTGCCATGACAGAATCTATTTACATGGGACAAACACAGATATGACTTATATTCTCCCAAGGTAACAGGTTGAGTACGATTCTAAGAGGCATCCCGGTTCCGACTTCGCAGGGTTTTGTGTGGAAGGGGTGGCTTTTCAGCGCAGTCTCTGAGGGTTTGAAGCTGATACACAGGAGCCTCTGTGGTTTGGAGGGTTGACAGACAGGCTAGCGACTCCAGATGTGAACGCGCATTTACTTAAAAAAGAAGGCTGAGGACTTCCCTGGCAGTCCAGTGGGTGAGACTCCGCCCTTCCACCGCCAGGAGAGCAGGTTCTGTCCCTGGTCGGGGAACCGGGATCCTGTATGCTGTGCGGTGCGGCCAAAATAAAAAAATAAAACAAAAGGAAGGCTGGGCTGGACTCAGTGCCACGGGGAGCGCCCGCTGAGTCTCCCGGCCGAGCTGCAGGGTGGACGTGTGTCCTGGGAAGTGAGCTCTGTGTGGACCTTGACTCCGGTGGGACTTTGGAGCAGCAGCGTCCTCCAGGCTGCCGTCAGGCCGTCCCGGTCTGTCAGGACGCCGAGGCACAGCCCGACGACGCACCGCCTGGACAGCCCCGTGTGCCCAGGGCTGAGCTCTTCGAAGGCGGAGAGGCTTCCCCTCTCCTCGTTGGGGTGGGCGGAGGGGGCTCCAGCGAGGACGCCCCACATGGCCTGCGGTGGGACAGACGTGCCCTCACCGGCCGCGGGAAGATGCGGGCGCAGAGACGCAGAGGTGGATTCCACGCGAGCCTGGCCGCCTCCTTTACCTCTCTCTCCCTGGAGGCCAAAGGGGCCTTTGACCCCTAGAGACACTGTGGCCTTTCACTGCGATGCCCGGGGGGCCTGTCGGTCGGCCCCTTTTATGGGACCCGTTCCAGACATCCAGGGAATGCATGCTGTGGCCTTCTGCCCTTGAGCTGGGAGGGTGGGTCTTTCGAACCCTGGGACTGGACAGGCTTCTGTAGAACTGGGATCTTTACCACAGCAGAGGGATGTGGTGGGACGAGGGAGCTACGCTCAGCTCCAGGCAGAGGGAGGGTGGTGGGAGGGCGAGCCGCTGCAGAAGCCGGGTGGCGTCAGGCTCCAGAGATGCCTGTCCCTGGGCCTCCCAGCACCATTTGCTTCTTGGTAAAATGAGGGAATTGGGACAGATGCTCTTCAAGGCATCTCTGAGATGTTACGATTCCTTCACCCACACACAGCTGCGCGTTAGGGTCTCTGCCTGTATCCTCCGTGGCTCTCTGTGGGGCTCGTCTTAAGGCTCGGCTTTGCCAGGGAGCCTCCCTTCAGAGGGCAGAGCTCAGAGCCAGGGCTCGGGACACAAGTGCTGCCCTTACTCTGCTATCAGCTCTCCCAGGGCTCTGGGGGCCCTGACCCCATGGGTCTGCTCATAGGAAGGAAGGAGACTTCAGTCCCTGTCTCTGTGCCCCACGTGGGACCTTCCAGGATCTAGTGACTCCGACGTCTGTCCCAAGTACTCACGTCCCTGGTCTGGAGGTGGAGTTTCCGTTTTTCTGGAGAGAGAGCTCCACTCCAGAGCTGGAGTTTGCAGTCCTGTCACGAGGTCGAGCTTTCCTGCCTCTGGAAGACCGACCACCCCAAAGGTTAAGGCCAATGGGAAACAAATAGAACAGGAAACAGGAAGAGATTACAGAATACTTACGTTAAAGCAAACACACGGAGGGCTTCCCTGGTGGCGCAGTGGTTACGAATCCGCCTGCCAATGCAGGGGACACGGGTTAAAGCCCTGGCCTGGGAAGATCTCACATGCCATGGAGCAGGTAAGCCCGAGTGCCACAACTGCTGAGCCTGCTCTCTAGAGCCCGTGAACCACAACTACTGAGACCACGAGCCATAACTACTGAAGCCCGTGCACCTAGAGCCCGTGCTCCGCAACAAGAGAAGCCCCTGCAATGAGAAGCCCGCGCACCGCAACTCAGAGTAACCCCTGCTTGCTGCAACTAGAGAAAGCCCGTGTGCAGCAGTGAAGACCCAATGCATCCCCCCCCCCAAAAAAAAAGGCCAACACGTGGAGACCCTGCTTTCTGGTGGCTCAGTTGGTCTCACGCCTCTGGTCCTGTGGCTGGTTGAGGGTCAAGTGTTTCTCTCTCGCTTTTGCAGGATGTGCAGAACAAGTTAAAGGAATGCGCTCAGTGTGTGGGAGACGAGTTCATGAATTGTAAGCTGGCTGCTCGGGCCAAGGTACTTTTTGATTTTGATGATCCCTTCCCCCAGAGCAGTAATCACGTGAGCAGTTAGTGATGTTTGTTTTGCCTCTACTGTGTGCCAGACATCGTGCTAAGACGGGTCGCGTGGTTTTCTCCCTTGACCCTTGTCTCAGTTGATCTGAAACGCAGTGGGTGTCACGCCCATTTTACAGACGAGGAAACAGAGAGAGAGGCTGCCATTTGCAAGGTCCCAAACGCCTAGGCAGAGGGGCCCGGGTGTGACTGAGCGCCCTCCGACCACAGGGCCCACCGGCCCCTCGTGCCGTGTCCTCAGGCATTTCGTGATTCAGATGGATGGATGCTCGGTCATCAGCTTCTTGGATTTCAGGGGATTGATTGTTGCACTGGTTTATTTTTAAATTTAGTTAATCTGGTCTCTTTCTCAAAAGGGTGAAAGTAGCTATTTGGTACCTTTTTTTTGTTATTTCTTCTTAAACTACCTCTCCGTACAAAAATGCAGACTCCTTTACCTTCATTTTATTTCCTAAGCATTGTGTAGTTAACATTAGTTACTATTAATGGGTAGTTACTATTAAAGCTGGTGAAAAGTTACCCTTTGGGAATAAATGAGGAGATGCAGAGGCCGGGCCCCCGTGCAGAGTCAGGACCGCACGTTCATCGTGTCGAGTTTGCAGATCGTATTTTTTGTGGTGTGCGTGCAGCGTTGGTTTCTGTGTCTCTTTTGGACGAGAAGAGGGGTCCAGGGCGGGCGCTGGAGAAGGAAGTGGGCTCCTGGGCTGGGCGCTGCGTGGCCTGGCCTGGCGGTCTGCGCTCGTTTACCTGCTCGGTCGACGGACTTGCTTCCCCTCCTGCTGGTCGTCTTTTCTGGAAGGTTTTCACGTCTGGTGATGCATAGTCTCCTCCCTCCTCCCCCGTCAGGACTTCCTCCCAGCCGACATCCAGACTCAATTCGCCATCAGCCGGGAGCTGATTCGCAACATCTACAACAGCTTTCACAAGCTCCGCGACAGGGCCGAGCGGATGGTGTCGCGGGCCATCGACAATGCCGCCGACCTCCTCATCTTCGGGAAGGAGCTGAGGCAGGTGACCCTGGTGGGCTCCATGGGGTCAGTTGTGTGGGGCGGGGTCTTCAGCCTTTGGTGGCGGGCTTGGAGCAGAAAGTGTGTTTACCATAATGACTCTCGTTCTGACTCGTTCTACCCCAGAGGGGAAGGAAAGGGCTGGGGAGACGAGATCGCATTTAGAAGAAAGAAGAGAGTTGGAGAGTGTAGGCAGAGCACCGGGGTTCCCAAACGTAGGGGCTCCCCCTGTTGTCAGGATCAGACCTGGGAAAAGGTTCATCTGATCCGGGAAGGGCCGTGCTCGGCTGGTCACACCTCCTCTGCTCTGGAGGAGGGGCCGGGCCTCCAGCCAGGAGGCTGCCCTCTGCAGCTGTCCCCAGAACTGCGCGCCTCAACCCTGCTGTGCACACATTCCCTCGGGGGCTCACTGACAGTCGGCTCCAGGTCTTGGTGGATCGAGATCCTGCCCTTCTGCCCGGCTCCCAGCGCTCCTGAGCGTCACGTAGCAGGGGTCTCGGTTGGGAGATGTGCAGGGCGGCCACCCTGGGGTGGTGTGCTGCTGGGCAGAGGGGGGCGTCGGGTGGGCTGCCCGCCCAGCTTCCAGGCCTGAGTGTCTCTTCCCCTGTGTGTTTCCTTTCTCCTCAGTGCTTTAGGGTCTGACACGACTCCGCTCCCCTCCTGGGCCACTCTGAACAGTGGCACGTGGGGGTCCCTCAAACAGGCGCTGAAAGGCCTGTCCGTTGAATTTGCACTGCTCGCGGACAAGGCTGCACAGCAGGTGAGTGGGTTTGTTCTCCGAGGCGCTTGTTTCGGAGAGCACTCTGTACCGTGGTGTGCGGGAGCGTCTCCTCAGGTGGACGTCACAGTTGAGTCCTGAGTGAGTGGTAGGGTCGGAAGGGCATGTCCCCGTCTGCTCCGGGTGTGGCTCCCTGTGAGTCCTTTACGCGCTTGAGAGGGTTGCTAATGATGTGGACAAGTTGGGTTCTGGTGTCTTGAGATCTGACCTTGCTGGGATGAGATGTGCTGTGTCCCTGGAGATGTAACGTTGCACTTCCCAGGGTGTTCCGGGTGGACCCAGGTTGCTCCCATGGTGCTGTCATAGCCAAGCAGCATTTGGCCACTTGAAAGCTCATCAGAACAGCCAAGCTCCCAGCACCCCCAGAGGATCCCCCGTGTCTCGCCCTAGACACCCAGTTTACCTCAGGAAATGCTTCTGCTCTATGGGCAGGTGTTGTTTGTGGAAATCTGCAGTCTTGTAGTCGTTGGGGTTAATTTGCAGGTACAGTGTTTACCGTCAGAGGGGATGTTCATCTGGGTGCGTTTATGCTATAAAACTGTTCCATAATTTGGAGGGTGAGAGTTTGCTTCCTAGTGCTTGGGGACATGGGCTTTAGGCTGCTGGTGGCTGGTTTTAAATGCATTGAGATGGAGGCCTTGCTACCCGGCTGAGGCTCAAAGCTCCTTAGTGGTGAGTCATGGAACCACAGCAACGGGTGGGTCAGGGGGGTTGTCAGGCCCCAGGGGGGATGCTCAGGTGCCAGGACAGCTCTAAGTGATGAAAAGGGAATCTGACCACGTTCCTGGCATGGAAAGTGCTGGGTGTTCTTCCCCTGGGGTCCCCGTGCCTGAGTGTGTCTTTCAGACACTGAGCGTCGCGCGGAATTGGCACCGGGGCCCAGTCCATCTCCAGGTGAGAGGAGCCCACGTTTCCATGGCGGGTGGCGTGGGGTTGGGGACCAAGAACGTGGTGTCAGAGGACTGGCTGGGTAGAGAGGCGGGCGAGCTCGGGCAGCCTGCTTTGTGCTGGCCTGTGTCTTGTGCTGGGACCTCGCTTGGGCTGCTTTGGTGCCTGGGTACTTTTCTCTGGGATTAGAAACAAGGGAGCTGGCCTAGATCATTAACAGCTTTCTGTTTAACCCTTGGCCCTGTACTCAGAGCTGAGTCTGTAAAACATACACACGAAGCTGTTCTGTTGCTGGGACCCAGGCCCTGGGCCCACAGCTCCCTCTTGGACAGGTGGCCTGGAGGGGTTGCACAGAGCGGGGTGGGAACCCCAACTCGATCATTTCCAGCATCTTTTCTGATTCAGACCTGGATGCTGCTTCTGCCCTGACGAGGGGAGACGGGCGTCAGGCTTCTGACGTGGTGCGGTTTGAAGTTCCTCCTGCCTCCGAGGTTCCTCACAAATGCTGCTTTGCAATGTCATGTCTGCATGGTGCTGTTTCCTGAATATCCCTCATTGCTCTTGGTGGTTTCTATGTTGAAGTGAAATCAGTACAGTTTTTTATTTTTGCCGCACGCGGGCCTCTCACTGTTGTGGCCTCTCCCATTGCGGAGCACAGGCTCCGGACGCGCAGGCTCAGCGGCCATGGCTCACGGGCCCAGCCGCTCCGCGGCATGTGGGATCTTCCCGGACCGTGTCCCCTGCATCGGCGGGCGGACTCTCAACCACTGCGCCACCAGGGAAGCCCCCCATCAATGCAGTTTTAACACGAAACTGGCTCAAATGGCCTGTCGGGACTTTCATCCGTCAGAGCTAGGGTTCCACGTCACCCTTGCTGTGCAAGTGAAGATATCAGAGGGCTGGTCCTAAATTCCGTTTTTATGTATCACAGTTTTATTCTCCCCAGACCTGTTAGGAGACCTGATAACTGCGTCCCAGCCAGACAAGTGAGACTCACAGCGGGGCTTTCTTCCTTGGTGCCAGGGCGTGTGCCTTCTGTAAAGGTGCACGCGCTGGGGGTTCAGGGTCTTGCACAGCATCAGAGAAGAGATGGGACTTGGGAGCAAATGACACACGCAGGAGTCCCCCCTGCTACACAGCCGGGGAGGAACCTCTGTTCTCCTGTGTCCCCTGCCCAGTCAGGAGGGACAGGGCACCTGTGGCCATCTGGTATTTCCCTTTCTGAGTTGAAAAAACCTGCAACATGCCTGTTATTTTCCTGTCACCTTACTGGCTAGATCCTTGACTGTGGGTGTGGGATTGAATGGCTGGGAACCTCTGGGCTCAGCGGGCCCGAGGGCCCAGGGTCCCCTGAGTTGGTGCCGGAGCTTGGGTGGAAGCCCCCGGCTCCCATCCAGCGCTTGTGTCCCCATCGGTCTTGGACTTCTCTTCATTTCTTCTGCCTGCAGCCTCCTCATACCGAGTCTGATGTGTGGTTTATGGGGTGAACTTTTCATTCTCTGCCGTGGCTGGAGCTCTAGAGGTTTTAGAAGGGGCTTGGTTTCCCGGAGGAGCCGGTGCTGCACTTGGGAGAGGTGCTCAGTGCACCCGAAAGAGGGACTTGACGCATATTGGTGGCTGAGGGATGTGAGGGTGCGAGAGCCCCCCAGCACACGTGGCTGGGACCACAGAGCTAGCATGGGGGGTTCCCTGGAAACCACCGTAGCCTGACCGTTGCTGTGGCGACGGGGGGAGGGTGCGTGGTGGCCTGCAGGCCCGTGTTTGCTGTGCCTGGAGCAGGAGGTGGAGAGACCGCGCTTCTCCCTCATGCTGCCCTCCCTCGTCTCCAGCCACCAACTCTGAGCCCAGAGCAGCCCAGCCCAGGGCTTTGGCACTGACTCCTCCTGCCTGGGAGCGGCTCCGAGCATCAGTGCCCGTTGGCCGTGTGGACGTGGCTCGTCCGTGCGAGCGGCGCTGGGCTACACGCTTCGTGGGTGCGGTGGGTGACTCCGGGAGCGGGGCTTCACCCCGTCGTTACCAGGACACCCAGTCGGCGAACAGCCCCCTCCCATGACGCCGTGGGGCCCCCCGCGTCAACCTGGGTGCAGAGGTGTGTGTGGGGTCCGTGCCCCGCCCAGATCTTCAGAGTCAGTCCCGTAGCTGCAGACCCTCCCCTCGGCCCCTCGCAGGCCGTGCTTCTCTCCCTTTCGTTGAAACTGCAGCGATTCCCCTTGTCCCCGGTGCATCCCTCCCACTCGCTCCCCCGTTTAAACCCAGCCCCGCTGTCTGCGGACGGCCAGGCTGCTGGGCGGGTAGGGAGGCGAGAGGATGCGACGTGGGCACAGGGCACCCGGCCCTTGTTCTTGTCCATCTGTGGGCTCTGAGGCTTCGGCCTCACGTTGGCGGGCTGTCGTGTGGACGGGGCCCCCTGCACGGCTGGCCCGCGGTTCTGGGGGCCGAGCCAGCCCAGGCCCGCGGTGGGTGTGCACCCCTGGCTCTGGGTCCTGTGTGCTCGGTCGGCGTTGGCCCACCTGCCCCGTGTTTTCCAGGGCAAACAGGAGGAGAACGACGTGGTGGAGAAACTGAACCTCTTCCTGGATTTGCTCCAGTCCTATAAAGTGAGTCTCGGCTGCTGCCTGGTCAGGGACAGAGCTGTTGAGAAGGCTGCTGTGACCTTTCAAGGGTGTGATTCTGGGGGACATGGAAAAAGAGCCTGAAGCCAGGGCTGCGGGGTGCGGATGGGCCTCCAGCAGGCTCCCCGGGGGAGGGGGGTGTGCGTCCTGCAGGGTGCTGTGGGCAGGCCTCTGGCTTCCCCGATGTGAGAGCGAGGGGCGCGTGCGCGTGAGTGTGTGTGTGCGTGTGTGTGTGTGTGTGTGTGTGTGTGTGTGTGTGTGTGTGTGTGAGAGAGCGTGACTGCCATCGCTCTTTATAAACGCACGAGGGGCTGGCCCAGTGGGAGCCGCCTCTTCTAGGGTATGGAGGTTCTGGGAAGTCAGGCCTCAGCTCGGGGCAGGGGCGGCTTTCCAACCATCGGTGGTGGGTTGGATCGTCTGTGAGCCCTGAGGATCCTTTGTGCTGAGCTCAGGGGGAGCTGGCCCAGCGCCGGTGGGGAAGGTTCTAGAAGGGGTTCCTCTACTGGGTGGGACAGCAGCCAGTGAGTGGCCTCTGAAGTTGCAGCCCTGTGACTCCGTGGCTAGTATTCCTACAGGAATCGTGATCGGGGTTACGTTAGGGCCCCAGGGAAACGCCAGTGTGTCATCCTTTAGGAGACCGATCTTGCTGCTGGAGGGGCACTGGCTTTCTGGAAGTCGGTCAGCATTACGTGTGAGGTCCAGGGCCGTCCCCGCTCTGCGCTGGTCATTTCCCCGTGGGTTTCTGGCTCTGCTGATTGGCACCGTGACCCCCTCACAGCTCGCCCCGGGTGGCTCAGCTGGACGCTCCCTTCCACGAACACCGAGAGTGGCGTGAGCGGGGTGCGTGTGAGCTGTTTCTCAGCAGGAAAAGCCGTCCTCGGCCCCAGGCGTGGAGGCCGCGTGCAGCGGGTGCCACCTGTGTCTCCCGCCTCCTGGGCTGACGTGCCACCTCCTCCCGGCAGGACCTGTGTGAGCGGCACGAGAAGGGCGTGCTACACAAGCACCAGCGGGCACTGCACAAGTACAGCCTGATGAAGAGGCAGCTGACGAGCGCCGCCGTGCAGAACCGCGAGCCCGAGTCCGTGGAGCAGCTGGAGTCCCGCATCGTGGAGGTGGGCCGGCGGCCTGGGCCCGCCTGCGAGGCGGTGGGCGGGCCTGAGGGCACCTTCATGACGCCCGAGCACCGGCTGACGGAGCCGGTGTGACCGATGTGTTGCACGGAGGGGGCGCCTGGCCCTCGGCTCAGGAGGGACAGGGTGCGGGCCCTGGCGCTCCTGCTTCCCACCGTGTGCTGGGCCAGTCGCGAGGGGCTCTCTGCTCTGCAGCAGGAGAACGTGATCCAGACGATGGAGCTTCGCAACTACTTCTCCCTGTACTGCCTGCACCAGGAGACGCAGCTGGTCCACGTCTACCTGCCCCTTACCTCCCACATCCTCGGGGCCTTCGTCACCTCCCAGATCCAAGGGCACAAGGAGGTGGGTCCCCCACACACATCTGGCCGTCCGGGCCAGTGCCCTTCGTCCTGCAGCAGCCCTTCCTGCAGGTCTGGCAGCCCTGCGGCTGACCTGGAAGAGTTACTTAGGAAATGAGTGCAGTGGGTGGGCTAGGACTTGGAACCATTCCCGTCCAAATCTGCTCGTCCCGTTGTAGCCGATGGTACTCCTGACGTTGTCCTTGTGGCTCCCGGGGGGCGGGGTGGTGGGAGAGCAGAGCAGGACCGTAAAGGAAGAATTTCTTCGCTTCTGGAGGAGTTCCAGACAGAAGCCAGAGGCAAAGCACATGGAATCCCCAGGAATGAGAGCAGACAGTGGGTGTCAGTGCGAGGAGGTGCAGGGGGACCGCAGATGCGGATATTTCTGTGAAAACCCTGCTGAGCCCTTGAGAAGCGCCGTGACGGGCCGGGGACCCTGCGGACTGCGCGGACAGCCGGGGTCAGCCACAGCTCTGGCTTGGCCCCCAGGTGCTGCCTGGGATGTGTGTGCGGCCAGGGCTGAAGGGACACTTGCAAGGTCCCTGCCCGGTTCTGCATTCGCTGGCTGGCCTCATAGTAGCCGACGCCCTCCTTCTCTCTGACGCCCTCCACCCTGGGCTCCTTCTCGGCTCTGGGGGCGCCGGCACCTCCTGTGAGGGACACACCCGCCGGGTGCCACGTCTAGCTCTTTGATACGCAGGCGGGGGGCGGGGAGGTAGCGTAGGCTCAGACTCTCTGAACCTCACATGCTAGCTGTCTCGGCTTCCAGCTGTGCACCAGTTCTGAGCTCTGAACGGCCTTGGTTGGCTTGTTTAAGCTCTGCGCCAGTTTCCCTACCTGGCAAGTGGCGTAGAACGTGACCCTTGCAGCCTTCCGAGACCGGCTCGGGGATTCGGTGGAAGGGGGCTGCTTGGTCGTCGTCCTGTGGCCGTGCTGGGCACACACCTGCCCCGCAGCCGTCCCTGACACCAAAGGAGTGGGAGATCCCGACAGGTCGGCCAGCTGGAGGGGACGGGGCCCACGCGGGGCCCCGGGGGTGGGCTGGGGTGCAGTCTGGGAAGCTGGCGACCCTGCCCGGAGGGCCAGGGAGGCTTTTGTGAGCAGCGCGTGGAGGGAACTCAGACCTGTAGTTCGGAAAGGTGCCGGGCGGCGGCTGGGTGCACGGATTCAGGGGTAGGAGAGAGGAGATGGTGCATCCAGGTGGGAGGTGGCCGGGCCAGAGCGGTCTGGAGCCAACAGTGCTGGAGCCGCCTGGAGGGTCTGGTCAGCATGTGGTTAGTGTACAGATCCCTCTCAGACTTGCTTTCAGAACCGCTGGGCCCGGGACTCAAGGGTCTGTGCTTTCAGTGGGACGCCAGGGGAGTCGGGCACGAGTGAGAAGTGTTGCCCGCCTGAGACAGAAGTTCCTTTACTTTCTCTTAGTGCCTCAGTGACTTTTCACAGCAGCCCGAGGCCAAAGTACCGTTTTAATGGTTCTGTTTCTTACGTTCTTAGCTCCAGACAGCGTCAGAGCAGTGGTCCACGTAGCCTGTGACAAATGCTGAGTTTCCCTTGAGCGTTTCTCATAGTTCGTGGTGCCCCTGGAGTTCGCTGGGGTGCCCTTGGGCACAGTGTAGGACCTGCAGGTGTGGCCAAGGCAGCAGCAGCGCTGGGGGAGGTAGGGCTGTACGCTGGTGAGACCTCACGGGCAGGTCCGGGCGGCCAGTGGGGACATTTCCTGACGCGATCCTGGATTTCTCCGCCGCGGGTGACTCGTGAGTGCCCCAGTCTCGAAACTCGGGGACTAGGCTCTGCTCCCGCCGCACGTTCCCAGGGCCATGCTGCTTCCTGTTGTGACGCGAGCCCCGCTGCCCCAGTGCTGGCCTCGGACATGGGCCTCGCTGCTCAGCCTCCTTCCTCGCAGACGCCTGGGGCCGGGAGCTGTGGTGGCGGCCGCCCTGCTCTCGCTTTGCCCATCTCTGTGTTCCTCTGGTGGACGTTGTCTTGGCCTCTGAGCCGCCCAGAAGGCCGGCACCTGCAGACCTGTCAGAGGGAGCAACCCCGTGATAACATTTGTTACGTCGAGCAGACCCGTGCCTTTCTGTCCCCGTGCAGGGGTGGTGGCACCGGCCACCATGACCTCTGGTTGCAGGTCTGCCCTTACCTGGGCTGGTCTGTGGAGGGGTGTTCAGAGCGCTGGGCCGCGATGCGGGTGGGAAGGCCGGCCCGCCCCCACTCTGGGAGCTCTGGGGGAGGTGACACATGCGCTGGCGTGGCTGCACGGGCGTCTCCTCTCTCCGTGAGCATTTTAGGAGGAGAGAGCTGGTGCGTCAGGCCACAGGCGGCCTCCATCTCCTCACCCTGCACTGCCCCTTCCTCCTCCAGATGAGCAAGGTGTGGAATGACCTGCAGCCCAAGCTACAGTGCCTCTTCGCTGGACCGCACGGCGCCCCAAGCCCACCAAGGTCCCCGCAGGACGGCCTGTCTCCTCACTAGTGCCGGGAGGACGTGGGCGGCAGCTCCGGCGCCCTCACTAAAACTTCTTTCCAAATGGTGTGTTCCTGTTTAATTCCCTTCACGTGGTGGCTGCCCCGACCCCGAGGGGGCCCAGCGTTGGGCTGCAGACCCTTGTGGAAGAGCTGATGCCCGGGCAGGGTGGGGCCGGGTCCTGGTGGCCGTGGCTCCCCTCCCCTCGCGGGGAGCAAGGCCGAGGACATGCGCTAGGCCGCCGGGCGTCCACGTAAGCCGCGGCCACACGGGGTCTGTCCCGGTTGCCCTCGACCCTGCCCGGCCCTCCCGAAGCACACCGTGGCCTGTCAGTCTGGTGGCGAGAGTGTTGAGAGTCCCTGGAACGGTTTTCTCCCAGGACCCACAGAGGGCGAGGCAGCAGGGATGGTTTGCACACAACAGATCGCGCAGGGGGGCGTGTGCTGGGGCCCATGTGCTAGAACAGTTGGGAGGGTTCTGGAATAGCTGAGCGGGGAGACGGGGGCAGGACCGTCCCCGCGGCCGGCGTGCTGCCGTCGGACGGCGGTGGCCGTGTCCGACACCGAACTGGCCAGCGAGACCTGCTGCTGCGGCCCGCAGATAGCCCTGGCCGTGTGAGCCGGGGCTCGAGGGTCCCTGGGCCCAGACTGTGAGCCTGGCGGCCCTGGTGTCTGTGTCCCTCCCTCCATGGCACGCACACGTGGGCACGCTCACACTGTGACCCTGTCGTGTGCCCGGCGGTCTGAGGTGCGGAGGACAAAGCGAGGACCAGAGCGTCTGGAGGTCCGTGAACCGATGCTTCCGCCGTCTCTCCAGGTGCGGTCGGCTGCCCGTCTGTTCTTGGGAGGCCGCACCGTGAGCGTCGAGGCTGGCAGGGCAGTGGGCTCTGCGGGGGGATCTGTGTCGCTCTGGTAACCCTCTGTTACACCGACTTCACTTCTTTGGGGCAGCAGGAACCCTCCTTCCAGCCTCCCTGCCACGCTTGCCGGCACAGAGCCTGCTCCGAGGGGGCGGCGGTCTGGAGCCGGGTGGGCTTATGTCCGCCTGGGGCCTGGGTGTGTCCTGCCCTGAGCCCCTGTTGTGTAAGTGCCCCCCGTCCTTCACGGTTCTCACTGGCTTGGGAGGGCGCTGGAGGAGGTCGACTGCACCGAGGGTCTCTGAGGTCCCTGCCTTCCTGCAACACGTGCCTGGGGGTTCTGGGGGTTTGCCCTTGGTGTGAGGCACGCATGTGGGACCCAGAGGCTCTGGGTGACAGGCAGGCTTCCCTGGTGAGCTGACACACGTTACAGTCCAGGGCAAAGTGAGTGTGCCCACCGGGGCCTGGGCTCACCCACACGTGGATTCTGCCTGTGCCAGCAAAGCCACAGGCGTGCGGGGAGGCCGGCTGCACCCCACCCCGCCGGAGCCCCACGGCAGCCAACGTGTGCCTTCCTGTGCCGGGCTGGCCGGTCTCCTGGACGAGTAGAGGGGTGGTGCGCCCCCGGAGCCTGGCCAGCGGGGGCCGCCTGTGCCATTTGCCCCTTTGTGCGCTGCTTCTGCGTTTTGATCCCTCTGTGGAGAAACGGGTTCCCAACCACTTCGAGTGGCTCTGTGCTGCCCGGCAGGTTGGTCCCCAGGTGCTGTGTACGCTTGAGCCGTAGAGCGTTGACCGCAGGCCTCTGCTGTCCTGGCCCCGCGGTGGTGGCTGCTCACCCCCGAGGTCTGTCCGTGGGTGGTGAGGGACACGAGGCCACGGGACAGCGGAGAGCGGGGGAGACGCCCTGGCCGCGTGGTGGGTGGTGGCGCAGCGGCACGGAGGGTGGGGAGCGTCTTCCCGGTCAGGTTGAGGCTTGCCCTCCCCACACGGGTCACCAGGGAGAGCTCTGACAGCAAAGACATCAGATGCACTTTCCAGGAGAGAATCCTCCTGGCGGGACTGGCTCCCGCGTGGAAACCAGGAGCACGTTCTTGGTTGGAGGCCTGGCCTCGCTCTTCCTGAGAGGCTCACCTGCAGGGCACTTTCTGGTCCACCCGCTCCCCCCACCCCAGGTGCTGGAAAGGGGGAAGATGCTGGAGTGACCGTGTCCCCCTCGTGTGGCAGCTGGGGGCGCAGAGGCACCTTTTCCACAAAGCTCCCCGTCCGCCCTCCACCCGGGCTGCCGCTGGGTTTCCAGGCTCGGCGGGCAGGGTTTTCTGCTCAGTGTTTGCTCGGGGAGGGGGAGGAGAGGCTGCTCCAGCTCCAAGGTGGGTCACGCACACCTCTGCGTCCGAGCTTTCCTCGTGCCCGGGAGAGCCTGGTCACAGCCCCGTGAAAGGACGTCCGGTTCCGTTTTCCCGATGGGAGCCCTTCGGCCGCTCCCGTCCCGTTAGGGCACTCGTTAGGGCTGAGTGCGGCTCACCACTGCCTCGGCCTGGCCCGAGGCGTGCGCCTTCAGGCCACGCCCCTCCAGCCTGCGTCCAGCTGACTCGGTGGTGACCCAGTCAGCGGGCGAAGACGCAGAGTGGGGAGGAGGGAGGGCGTGGCCAAGGCAGGCTGCCATGGGGACCCGGGGCTCGGGCTGCCGGAGGTCAGGACGGTTCGGTATCTTAGGCCTTTCCTCTTGCTTTGCGTTGAGTCTGGTTATGTATGAAGCACTTTATACGGCTGCAGGGATCAATGACCATCACACCCAGTTAACTGGAATTGTTTACAAACGAGCTACATTCCGAGATTTTTATCACTGAACTTACATGAACGACTATCATTAAACGTGTTTATAAAAGTCGGGTCAAGTTGTGAAGTTTTTGTGAGTGGTTGGTACCCCCCAGCCCCCTCCCCAGGGTCAGAAACCAGGACGAGGTCAGCCTGTCTTGGGGGAGGGAGGGCGACCAAGTGATGCTACATTAGATGGGGGTTGGAGCTCTGGGCCCTGACCGCGCCTCGGTTTTCCCGTACAGGGGGTGGTGAGAGGAGGACACGGCCTCTAGCCCGCCCCCGGGATCCCGCGGCCCCGTGCACACCTATGCCGGGCCTCCCGCACCAGTTCTCCCCCGTGGGACGTCCGAAAAGCCGTCCCCTCCCCTTTTGCGCCTGTGTCTCTTTCCCCCATCTCTGTCCAGCGGTGCAGGTCACAGCCAGGCATGTCTGGCGGCTCCCCGAGGATGGGACTTCGTGAGGCCCAGTGAGGAATGCTGAAAAGGTAAAAGAGGTTTATTTTCCTTTCCATCCGATCATGCGCCAGACAGACTGGAGGCCCGGCCGGTGTGCTGAGCCTGGAGCCACAGCGGGGCTGGGCAGGGACGCTCACGGCCCGAGGGACGGGCTCAGCCCTGTCCTAGACTGTGTCCACCTCGCGAAGCTCGTAGTCCAGGATGGTGTCGTGACTCTGGAACTTGAAGTAGCCGTGGAACTTCTTCTTCTGAAGCAGGAGGGGAAACCAGTAGCTGTCATCGGGCCACATGTCAGCGAAGGGGATCTGGTCCAGTTGGAACCACTGGGGGCGCATTTCTGAAGTCAGTGAAAAGGAACTGTCATCGACGGTCAATCCAGATCTTAAACCGACTTTTTGTGAGGAATTACTGAGTTATTCTGTGTGAGGAACTTGACATACTTTCATATTTCATCCTTGTGACTGTATCCCTTATCTCACAGAAGAGTAGGGAGGCTCCGGCGCTGGTGTGTTTCAGCACCTGCCCCTGGGGGAGGGGAGGGCCGCCGTGCCGCTCATCACCCGCCTCCCTCTCGCCCGCCGTGAAGGGACGAGCCCAGAGACTCACCTTCGCTCTCCACTGGTGTCCCGTGGACACTGTCTGTGCAGAAGATGTGCATGTCCATCAGCTCGGGGTCGCCCACGAACTCAAACACGATCTGGCCCACCTTCTGCAGCGCGTCCACGGTCAGACCGCTCTCTTCCTGCAGCTCCCTGTGGGCAGAGGCGGATGGACGCACCCGGACATGAGGTGACAGTTAACGCAAGGCGCCCACGCGGCACCCGAGAATGGTGCTGGGAGGATGGAGGGGCGGGGTGTGTACATGTGGCCAAGGGCTTGGGTTCGGGGACCGCTGTTTAGGGTCAGCCAGACCTCTGTAATTGAGCACCCCGGGTGCACCACGCGGCAGGTCGGGCCTGGCCCAGCTCAGCTGCTCGGAGGTCCCACGGGAGGCCAGTGCTAGAGCCAGGAGGCCCCACCTGTCCTGCTTGGCTCTCCCTAAGGCCGTCACGTGTGCGTGGTGCTCTGCGGGCTGCAGCCCCCGGAACCCGGCCCTGAGCCAGAGTCCTCCTGCCCAGAGAATTCTGCCCTGTCCTGTCCCCGCTCAGAGCTCAGGAGCAGACTGCGGGTTTCTACTGTCTCTTCTCCAGAGAAGGGGCTGTTTTAACTCCTGTTTCACCAAGGAGACAGGCCCCACCCCAGCCAGCTCACCTCAGCCGCGCTTGATGGTAGGGGCTGAGCTTTGGGCCTGTCTCGCTGTGTCCCCGCTTCTCAGGACCCTTTCCCCCAGCTCAACCACCTGTGCTTGTAGGAAGGGGTCAGGGGGCTGATCTCCCCACCTGAGTGCACAAGTGCCGGGCGATTCACGAGAACCGGGACTCCCCCCCTCAATTTAACAATGCTTCCCCAAGCTACATATTCATTGTAGACAATCTAGCAAACACACAGAGACTCCTCACCCGGCAAGAACCCTTGCCACCACTGCAGTTTCCCCTTTGGGTCTTTCTCCTTTGTGCGTCCCTTTTAAGAACTGCTAACGTGCCGCCCGTACCTCGTACCTGTGCTTTTCACACAACACTGCAGAGCCACGTTCTACACTTCAAGGAATTCAACCAGCTTCTCGGCTGTTGTGTATCATAGAATAAAAGACCCACCTTGCTCATCACGAAACCCGCCGTGATGAGCACCCTCGTACACACCGTCCGCCACCAGCCTTTCACCCCACCGGCTGCCCCGCCGCCGTCATCCTGCGTCTCATTCCATCCTTGGCAAGCGCTTTCTGGATGTGCTGCTGTGCTCGGGACTCTGGGGACCCCACCAGCCCTGCACCCGTGAAGCTTAGCACCTGTGTCTCCTGCTAGAGTCTCACTTCTCCACTGCCCTGTATTTATTTTTGTTGCTGTAAAAACATTCTAATTATACCTGACTATTTAGAGTGGTAGCTTAAAAAAAGGTCTTTTTAAGCTTTGATCTCTGAGTTATGTTAAGAACACAACGCATAATTACTTCCTGTTGCCTGTAATGAGGAGTCAGGAAAACCAGTGTTTGTTAAACACGTGTGTTGGGTTAAACGGTCTTATTTAAATGGATGCCTTATTGAGCTTGGAATCTGCCCTAACCTTCCTGTGAGGCCTGGAGAGGAGCTGTATCCATTTGCTGCCATTCAGATGCAGCCCAGGTGATGCTCTGGAAGCTGGAATTTATTCATTGAGATGGTTAATTAAAATTAGACACGACCTAAAAAATGAACGTGTGTTTTCACTTGCGAGGGTGGAAATGGCTCCCCAATTAAATGTAACAGAAGCCTTCTGCAGGGCCCGCCCTACCTCCGGCAGCAGGCTGGCGGGCTCGTCTTTAAGACCATCACCTGCTGATTTAATGTTTTGACTAATTTTGTCTCATCTTCCCGGAGTCCATGGCAGTGTATGAAATGTCAATAACGTCCTCGCAGGCAGAGCTGAGCTCGTTTCGGGCCGGGGTAACCAGGCAGCCAGGGGTGACACTGATGCAGTTTTGCTGACGTGTCTGACTGCATCTCTGGGATGTTCCCCACACGGCGGGGGGCACGGGGGCCCTGCGGTCCGGAGCCCGCGGTGCAGCTCGGGGGCCCGCCGGCCGCACAGCCTTCCAGAGTTCTCTAACACAGTGCTCTCTGGGTGCTGGCCAGAAAGGTGGGCGTGCTCCACGCCCGAAGCTGAAACCTGGCTGTGAAGCACCCTGGGTCCCCAAGTGCCTGCAACTCCCTGCAACCCCCCAGAGGAAGGATGCATCTTCCTCGGTGCTCAGATGGCTTCCCCCCAAGGACGTCCAGCACAGAGGAAGGGACAACCAGTCTCCCGGCCACCTGAGTCTGCTGGCACGTTAACCCAGCTGTTGAAGTGGGGCCCACCCTGGGACCCCAAAGTGCAGTGCACCAGATACCCCCAAGGCTGCCGTGACCTCGCTCGTCAGGGCAGGACAGCCAGGGCCTGGGGCCTAAGGAGCAGCCCCACGCACGTGCACGGAAAGAGGCCAGAGCTTCCCTAGGGGTCTGGGGCCGACGGCTGAGTCATCCCCAAAGTGGGCGAAGCCCTGTTGCTGCTGGAGTCCCAGGGCCCTGGGGTGGGTCTCAGCCTGCGCCCCGTGCATTAGAACCTGCCACCTGTCCCGACCCCCTCTGCAGGGGCTCAACAGTCCTTTGTCGGGGTGGTCCTGATACCTGGCTCCATCCTACACCCAGGCTGGAACCCTGGGGAGAGGCCACGGGGCTCCTGGAGAGAGCTGCCCGGAGCTGACCCACAGGCCCTGGGCGCCAGCGTGGTGCCATGCGGTCACAGGCAGGCTGGTCTACATCAGGCGCGCGGTGTGCGCCCTGGGTGGTGCACTTCTGGCCTCAGTCTCAGGGTAAGGCCAACCCTGCCTAAAGGAAGGTCCGGCCAGAGCATGGAGGCTATTAGTGCCCCGTGGCTGTGGAGAGGATGTCCCCCAGTGGGGCACGCTGCCTGCAGGGGCTGAGTGTGCCCTCAAGGACGCCCGGGTATCAAAACGGAGCTCAGGGCGGCCTGGGAGGAAGCGCCCTCCACAGCCCCACCTGCTGGACGAGGCCTCCGAAGGGCAAAGAATCACGAGGCTCTAAGAGGGTACCTGAGACCTTGATGATGAAGCAGTACGCAGGCCTGAGCGACAACAGAAGGTCAGCGGTTTTAGGACGGCTCTGCGATCCTGGGGAGGTCGGCACAGAGGAGTGAGGTTGGGGGTCACGGGGCCACCGCTCCAGTGCCTTCTGGTGGTGCAGCGAGTGTCTGGAGGGCAGACTGCAGGGCCCAGCACTGTGTCTGCTCGGCTGCACCGACTTTAACGCCAGGGGCCCACGGACGCTGAGCAGATGGCTCAATTTCATCAGTCACTGGGGCAAACACATTAAAACCGCCACGAGGAATCAGCGCACCTGCCGGGATGGCTAAGCTGAAAAGGACAGAAGATGCCAGGTGGCGCTGAGGATTTGGAGGAAGCGGATCTCATACACTGCTGGCGGGACTTTAAATGAGCACAACTGTTTGGCAGTATGTGCTAAGGCGGAACACCTCGAATTCTCGAGGGCAGCATCCACCGGGAAGACCGTATAGGACCGTCCACAGCTACATCACTTGCAGCTCCAACCCGGAAACGGCCCAAAAGCCCACGCCCGGGATGAGCAGGCCGCAGTGTGTTCATAAACCGGACTGGACCACTGCCACGTGCAGACCTAATACCAGGAAGAAGCCACAGCTGCAAGGCTCTTCCTACAGGGTATTTCTGAATGGGCCAAACCGTCAACTGTGACAGAAGTCAGGGTGCAGGCTGCCCCCTGGGGGCAGGGTCCACCCTCCAGTCCCATTTCTTGATCTACGTGCTGGTTAAATGATGGACCCATTTCTTAAAAATTCCCTGATGAAGACTGGCATTTTCCTACATGTACTTTATACTTCAATACAAACTTGACTTGTAAAAGGTCTTCAGTCCTGGCCTCACGACGGACAGAGGGCGTAATTCGGTGTGATCAGAAAGGTGGCGGTTCTGTGAAGGAAGTCCAGAGGTCTACGGAGAAGAGCTGGGGGAGGGGCACCTTCTCCGATGTGAAGGCGGAGGAGGGGTCAGCCAGAGGAGGAGCCAGGAAGAGTGGGTGGGCAATGACAGCTTGGGGTGTCCGGGGGCGGGGGAGGGCAGGGATGGGAGCGAGGGGGCGAAGCCAGACCGCGTGGGGCTCAGTGGATGACACAGGAGGCTGGATTTATCCACACAAGCCTGCGAGGGGCAGGAAGGCAAAGGGGCTGCGGTCTGGAGGCCTGTGTGATCTCGGGCACACTGCTCAACCTCTCTGGGCTTCGGTTCTTCCCATGTGAAAGTGAGTGTGTCAAGGAAGAACTGAGACTGTGTGCGGAAGCTCCCACACACGCTCATCACCAGTTCCCCTGAACAAAGGAAGGAGCCCAGTGACTGGCCAGTCCCTTGGCTAGAAAGAGGAAGCCAGGATTCTTCTCCCCAAGCCACTGCACAGCAGCTTCCCAAATGTCCTAAAAACCACGACTGCAGAGCAGCAGCTAATGTGTACTGAGCACGGACCATGTGCCCGGCCTCGCTCAGTCCCTTATGTTTATTTTCTCACTTAATCTTTACAGCAGTCCTAAGAGGTAGGTACTGTTATTGTCCCCACTTTGCAAATGAAGAAACCAAGGCTCAAGGATTCAGTCTGGCTCCAGGTCGCGTGGCTCTAAGTGGTCAAATCAGGGGCCTGGCTCTCCAGCCCGAATCCTTGTCGCCTGCGGAAGCTGGTTCTGCGGTCAGGCCCGCCCCTCCCTTCACCTCTTGGCTCCATCCTCGATGGTCTCTCCTTCTTGAACTTTGCCTCCGAACCCGTTCCACCGGCCGGCCCCGAAGCCTCGTTTCTTCATGCCCAGGAGGACTCGCTGAGGCTGCAGCACGAGTACCAAGGTGTAGAGCCTCGAGGCACACATGGTGCCCTTGGGTTCTGCAGGGAAGGCAAGGGGTTGGGTCAGCTTGACCTGGGTGTGGACGGAAGCGTGTGTATTGCGGTGGCCAGGGGCCGGGTGGACAGGAAGTGTGCTCTGCAAGGCACGGAGAGGCAACGTCCCAGCTCTGTCACATGTAGCAGGTTTTCTGGGGCAGACAGAGGCCTGGCCCCCAGAACCCAGGGGCATCAGTGCCCAGGCCCTTCGCTTACTGGGCTGATACAGCAGGTCAGATGATGGCCCATCCCTTCCCCTCCCCACTCCTCGGCACAGGGCTGTCCCTGCTCCTGTGTCCAGGACCCGAGCCCGCCGGGCACCAAGAGAACCCTGCAGTTTACCCAGCGGTTCTTGCGTCTGGCTTTTGGCCTTGGCCTTCTCATTACGGGGCCTTCTTCTGGCCTACTGTGTTCTGGTTTCTGCCTCTCTGCAAAAGCAGACTCCCAGATTCCCAAGAAATGCATGGCTCCTGACAGTGGAGAGTCCACCCAGAGAGGCCTGGCTAGTCCCCACTCCTGTGACAGGTTTTCACACTCTGCTCACAACTGTTGCTGCTCTGGGACCTGGTGCTGGAGCCCAAGGGCCTCTCCTGCTCGAATGGGTTTGTGTGGTCCAGAGAAAGACTCGGAGGGTGACGTCCGCCACTGCTGGAGAAATGCTGGAAGAGCAGGACCAAGTTGGCTGTTGATCCATCCCCACCCCAGTCTGGGGCCCACACTGGATGAGATGCAGGATTCAGGACCAGCGGTCCTCCTGGGAGGTTACAGTGTCTGAGAAAAGGGCCCTAGGCTTGGGTCCTGGTGCCGGCGGTAGGTCAGGCAGGAGAGGTGGGTCTCTGTGGTCCAGCCTCCCTTTAGTCTGCGGACTTCGTCATGTCCCCGACCTGTTCGTGTCCAAATCCCTGGCTTCCTAAGGTAACCGGGATGCTGCTGCTGCTGCTGGAACTGTCAGCTGTCAGTGATTAGGCACCGATTATATACTCCCCCCAAATTATCCCCTTTAACAGACCCAACAACTCTGTGAGCTGACACTTATTACTTTTTCCATTTCAGCCAAGGAAACTGAAGCTCAGAGAGGCTACGTTTGACCCCAAATCAAACACCGGAGCCGGTACCCAAACCTGCGTCTACCGCACGTTGAAGTCTAGTTGGCTACAGCTCTTGGTTCTGCCATCTGACGGGTCCCCAGAGAGCCCGCCTAAAGTCAGGGGTCGGGCAGCGCCCCGTGTCAGCCGGGTGGCCTCTCAGTGGGGTCGCCTGTACAACGAGGCCCGCGACTGGAGTTTAAAGACAACGCACAGTCGAGCGCCAGGCTCGGACTCCCGTGTCTGGGGCCTTGTCCGTGCCGGGTCTCCAGCCGCCCCCGCCCACCGGGCGCTCCCCGGCAAGTCACAGGTCCGTCTCCCGTGGCGGCGCTCCCGGTCTCACCCGCTCCCGGACTCACCCGCTCCCGGTCTCTGCACGCGCCTTTCCCACCCGCGCGCCGCTTCCGGGGGCGTGGCCTGGGGCCGGAAGTGAGGCCGGCACTTCCGGTGGCGGCAGCTGGACCGGGTCGGCGTTCATGGCCGGGTGAGCGGGGCGGTCGGTGAGCGGGGCGGTCGGTGAGCGGGGCGGCTGGTGAGCGGGGCGGCTGGTGAGCGGGGCGGCTGGCGCTCAGCCGGCATTTGTGGAGCACCTACTGCATGCCTGCGGGAGGCGGAGTGGCCAGGGGCCTGCCCCAGGTTTCCGGTCCGAAAAGGGGAGCAGAGCCCACCTCTTCCAGGCCCGGAGAGGGTCAGCCCCGAGGAGGTGACTAGGGGAGACCTGCCAGCACGAAGCCGACGGTCGGCGAAGGCTCGCGGGGAGGGGCGGGCGGGCGGAGAGCTGGAGAGAGCTCCGCAGGCCTGAAGCCTGCGTACCAGAGGTGAGAGGCCCACGTGGCTGAATCCAGGCCGTGGGATGGGGCTGGAGGCCCGCTGCCCAGATCAGGTGGGCTCGGGGCGTGTAACTCCGCTTTCCACGCCTCCGCTGACCGGTGGGATTAGTTCTGGCGCCCAGGACCACCCTGTGTCCTCTTTCCTCGAGCCTCTTTACGCCTTTTAAAGGTAGCAGTTCTCACGTTATTGTCTCCAAATCTTGTCACCATGTTTTCATGCTGAAGGAACTTTTGGCTGCTAGCCATGGGGCTAATGGCAGCCTTTTTCATCAGAAGAAAGGACGCAGAGCTTCCTTTGTCGGGTTGTTCTGAGACTTACATGAAGGGAGGTGTGGCTAGCTCGCAGTCAGTAAGATGTTAACAACCCCACTTCCCCTAAGAGGCTTGGAAATTGCGCTTCGTTCACACACAGGGTGAGTTCAGTTTTTTTTAAGAACTGTGACAGGCCAGTCAGACCCTGTACTAGCCGCCAAAGCCATGGAACTAAGCAAGGGAAGGACCTGTCCTCACGGGGTTTTCTCAGAGTTTCTCAAAGCCCAGTGGAAATTTCTATCCGCTGGGAAAGAATGTTACTTTCATTAATTTTATCAGCATTTTTAACCAGTCTTGGGAAAACTTTGGTTGACACAAACAAGGTGACTACCATTAACGTTTGAGTTTTCAGGAGGGAAAAAAACACCTTTGGGCTGAAGGGGAGAGGCCTGCTGGAGGAGCTTGCTCCGGCTGCCATAAGCCAGCACCCAGGACGGGCGACTTACAGAGCAGAAGTTTCTGGCTCGGTGTCTGGAGGCTGGAAATCTGAAATCACGGTGTCAGCAGGGTTGCTTCCTGGGACATCTCGACTTGTAGACGTCCATCTTCTCCCTGTGTCTTCATGTGGTTTTCGCTGTGTGTGTGTGTGTCTGTGTCCTAACTTCTTACAAGGACACCAGTCATATGGGATTAGAGCCCACCCATGTGACCTCATTTTACCTGAATTACCTCATTTAAAGACCAGCCACCTCTTGAGGTGCTGGGGGGTGGGACTTGACCGTAGAGACTTCGGGGGGCTACGGTTCAGCCCGTAACACCTTCTTTCCGGCTGTGGGGCCTCGTCAAGCCACCTCTCCCTCTTGGGCCGCACTGTCGCATCTCTGAAAACGTGCGGATTGAGCCTGTGAGCTCCTGACCTGCTGGTCTTTGCAATGCCAACCTGCTTGCTCCCTTTTCCTCACCAGGTCCTCGAAGCTGGTGTGGGCTTCCTTTCAGCGTCAAAGGTTCCACACCGGTGGGAGTTGCTTCAAGGGCCGGACGGGCGCTGAGCACCTGTGGCTGATGCGGCATTTGAGGGACCCGTTTGTGAAGGCTGCGAAGGTGGAGAGTTACAGGTGTCGAAGTGCCTTCAAGCTCCTGGAGGTGAACGAGAGGCACCGGATTCTGCGGCCCGGCCTCCGGGTGTTAGACTGCGGCGCCGCTCCTGGCGCGTGGAGCCAGGTGGCTGTGCAGAGTGTCAACGCCGCAGGCACAGGTGGGGCCTCCCGACCACCGTGGTTTAGACGCAGGCGCTGCCCTCTGCCAGGGGATGCGGAGCAGCTGAGCCGCCCCGTGAGGGCACATGCTTCTGCGTGGTGGTTTAGGAGGGATGATGCAACACTGACATTTTCAGAATGAGAGACAGGGTAGAAAGGGATGATGAAAATGAAAGTCACCTCAAATCACACCGCAGTGGTGTGTAGACTAATATATTGGTGTACATCCCGTACCTTTGTTGCTGATTTGGAGCCTCAACAGAGATATATATATATATATATATTTTGGCTGACTGATATATTGATGTCTTTCCATGACAGTACAACTGAGTCAACCTCAGGGGTTTCCAGGTCCTGGTCCTTGAAGCCCCGGGTTTCCTGGAGGTGCTCCTGGGGCTGCCCGGGGGGGCCCTCGTGGCTCTGGATTCCCCACTTCGGCTCAACTTGAGGGCCTTAGCTTTTATCTGTTTTACATTTAGGGGTTTTGACTAAGATCGTCTATATAAAAAAGTTTCCTCTCACTAATAGATCAACTAACTATGCAGGGCAGGAAACTATGCCATCCTTCGAAACAGCTGCGTGGTATTCCAGATAACGGTCGTACTGTTGGTGTTTACAGTCTCCCCATCCTGGGCACCAAGGTTGCTTTTGGGTGTGCAGTGCTGTGGTAACGATCCTTACCACTTGTGTTTCCTGCTGTGAAGTCTGAGGGCGCCACATGCACTGGCGGTTATGACACGTGTGAAGTTCACAAAGATCTCTCCCAGACACCTTAAAAACAGTTAAAAAAATTTCTTTTGAGCTTAGTATTTATCAGCTAAGTGAAAATGAGTCAGAAACTTCGTTCCTTTTCCCACCACTGAGTCTCTCCACAGACTTCCTAACAAGTGATTTTAGTGGTTCCTGTCCCCCTAATTTCTCTTCAGTAGAAGCAGGAAAATGCCAAAGTTTAACTTGTAGGAAGAGGTGGCAGAAGCAAAGAGTGTGTGGATCAAATGGTTTGGTTCTTTTACTCCCAGAAGTTGCAAAAATGGAACCAAAGCCATTTGCCTTTAGAGGACACTTCCTGGGGCTGTAGTATGTGGGACGTTAAAGGAGACACCAGAAGTGTATAAAATGGAACAAGAGTTGTCCCACTAGCCAGGGCTGAAAATGGAGAGCTTTTGCCTTTGAAAAATGAGGTATCCTGCAGAATACCTGGACTTCCAATCTTTAGATCGAGATAAAACGCCCTGCCCCCTCACCCGTGGAGCAGGTTTTTTACCAAGCCGAGTGAGCTACAAAAGAGTCTGTTCCCTTCATGTATCTAGCCTGTATCTACCCTGGCATGTAGGGAGCCTGGCGTGTAGGGGTGGTGCAGGGAGGGACCCCCAGGGCTTGTGAAGAGGGGAGCTTGGAACGGGAAGGGAAGGGAAGGGAGGTGGAGCCTGGGGGCAGCGGCTGTGCGGGCAGGAAATCTTGTTTCAGGTGAGGTGAAACAATAACATCTTTTTCTTTCACCACTGGCATCACTCAAATATGGGCAGGGTATCAAGTTTTTTTACCTTACTTTGCATTTGTCCATTTCCCCCCTCTCGGCTCGTTTCTGCTAGTTTCTGCATTGAAAGAAATTGGATTACCTGCAGAATGGATTTGTTGATTTAATCCAGAGGCACTTTGTATACTGGTGTGTCATTTTCTGTTTCAGTTTGTCAAAAAGAGCACTCAGAGATAAAAGCCCTTTCATGGACCGCAAAGCTCAGGGAGTGCAATGAAATCAGAGACGGTGTCAGGGCCCAGGGTGTGGCCCCAGGTCTGCCTGTCCCCTGGGACAGTCACTTTTCCTCTCTGGGCCTCAGTTTCCTCAGAGGAAACCACTCCCCACCACGTGTTTTTGTAGGATGTACAGAAAGTGGGGAAAGGCTTGTGTCCACATATTTGCACATTAGCTCTTTTCCTCGGTCCTGACTTTTTATTTCTATTTTATTATTTTGTTGCATTTATTGTTTGTGGGAAGATTCAGGGTGTAAATAAGCACAGTCACCGTTTCTTCCTTAGATCCCAGTGCTCCTGTTGGCTCTGTGCTTGGGGTAGATCTCCTTCACGTGTCCCCCCTGGAAGGAGCAACTTTTCTGTGCCCTGCCGATGTGACTGACCCAAGAACCTTCCAGAGAATCCGAGAACTGCTTCCTGCTGGGAGAGCAGATGTGATTCTGAGTGACATGGCACCCAACGCCACAGGGATCCGGGGCCTCGACCACGATAGGCTCATCGCCTTGTGCTTGTCCCTTCTGGACATGGCTCCAGAAGTCCTGCACCCTGGGGGAACATTCCTGTGTAAAACCTGGCCTGGAAGTCAAAGCCATCGGTTACAGAAGAGACTGACAGAGGAATTCCAGAAAACAAGGACTGTAAAACCTGAAGCCAGCAGGAAAGAATCATCAGAGGTGTACCTGTTGGCCACACAGTACCGAAGAGGGAAGGGGGAAGGTCTGTGAAGGAATGAGAGTTTCTTTTGCTGTTTCTGGTTCTTTTTCACTGCAAATGTAGCTTGAGCCCTTTCCTGAAGTGTGGCTGGGGAGATCCGAGCTTGATCTGGGATGCAGCGGGCAGGACAAATGGGGGACCTTTTTTTAAGCCCAAAAGATATGACAAAACTATATTCTGTGTCCAAGACATATGATAAAAAAGTCTCTATAACATGATTCGTGAAGAGGAAGAGATAGGCAAAGATTAAAGGATGAGAAGGCAGACTGAGGGAAGGATAAAAACACTGGCAGTCGGGCTTCCCTGGTGGTGCAGTGGTTGAGAGTCCGCCTGCCGATGCAGGGGACACGGGTTCATGCCCCGGTCCGGGAAGATACCACATGCAGTTCTTTTTCACTGCAAATGTAGCTTGAGCCCTTTCCTGAAGTGTGGCTGGGGAGATCCGAGCTTGATCTGGGATGCAGCGGGCAGGACAAATGGGGGACCTTTTTTTAAGCCCAAAAGATATGACAAAACTATATTCTGTGTCCAAGACATATGATAAAAAAGTCTCTATAACATGATTTGTGAAGAGGAAGAGATAGGCAAAGATTAAAGGATGAGAAGGCAGACTGAGGGAAGGATAAAAACAGGGGCAGTCGGGCTTCCCTGGTGGCGCAGTGGTTGAGAGTCCGCCTGCCGATGCAGGGGACACGGGTTCATGCCCTGGTCCGGGAAGATCCCACATGCCGCGGAGCGGCTGGGCCCGTGAGCCATGGCCGCTGAGCCTGCGTGTCCGGAGCCTGTGCTCCGCAACGGGAGAGGCCACGACAGTGAGAGGCCCGCGTACCGCAAAAAAACCCAAAACAAACAAACAAAAAACACTGGGAGGCAGAGAAACATACACACGGACACCTTTATGTAACTCTCTTCATACCCATGTTAGTATGTTACAGAGAAACAGGCTTCCACCCTTGCTCCAAAACAACCCACAGGTTTCCAGGTGTTATTTTGGGTTTACCGTGTAATGTAGAAAAAGTCTGAAGTTTCAGTCTGGGGATTTGTGTCCATCTCTCTGGTGAATGATCTGGAAATACATCCATTCTTCAAGCAGTGAGAGTTCTCAGAACAATCGGGGAAGACGCTTGGTATGAATTATGCATGGGGTGGGTGTGCTCTGTTTTTCACTGGGATTGTTGCTGTCATACTCCGGCCTCCAAAGACTTCCAGGTAAGTGCCAGAGCAAGCGGAGAAGTGTGTGCGTTTGTTTCCTTTTACTCTTCCGGAAACTCGATGCAACTTTACAAAACAATACAGGCCGTATTATTTTATGGAATTCCATGCTTTTAAGTTCATCTTTTGAAAAATTCTTCAAAACCATTTCCTGGAGGTATGCTCATTTCTTAAGAAGAGTTTATTGATTGTAATGATGATTAAATGTGTAGACCGAAAAAAGAACGCACCACCTAAAAGTTGAGAGTTATGTTTTATTTGGTGGACAAAACTGAGGACTTAAGCCCGGACACAGCATCTCAGATAACTCTGAGAGATTGCTCCGAAGCGGCAAGGGGGGAGCCAGGATCTATAGAAGTTTTAGCAGCAAAGACCAGGTAGTTGGAATATCAAATGATCGCTGTTAACAAAAGAAAAGCAAGACATCTCAAGTTAAGGAATTTAGTGCTTTTCTACGTTTGGGAAGATCCCAGAGTCGGGGGTCACTGAAATCATTTCTTTGATGTGCACCTCAGCTTTCTGGGGCCAGCGTCCTACGTTTTCTCTTCCTGAGTTTCTTCGGTGTGCCGTTGGGGTGGCGGGGCGGTGAGGTGGTGGCTGCAGTGTATGACCGCGGCCATGCTGTTTCCATCCCGAGTTCCCTGGTCTCACCATCGGGGGTGGCTGTAGTGGCTGGTGACCGGAACGTCTTTTATTTACTGATACGGCAGGCATCAGTTTTAGTTCACAAATCCGAAGGATCGCTGGGGGAAAGAATAGATACCCAGGAATCTCCATAGGGTCCTAGAGTAGTCCAGATCACTGAAGTAGGCTGCAGGCCCGACTTTTAAAATTTTGTTTTATTTGCGCTCGCAGCACGCTAATGTAGCCCAGAGAGCCTCCTGTCCTGCTTGCACCTCCCCATCCCGTTTCTTTCCGGCCACAAAACCTTGTGTTTTATTTTCTGGAAGGGAATTCGGTGCAGACCCTCGGACGCTTAGCAGGGGGAGGGGAGGAGGAGGGGCCGGTGAGACCCGTTAGAGGACGCAGGTTGCTGTGCTTCCAGGAGGGATCTGCTGGCTGTGGGCTGACCTCGCCCCGCTTTGCCCTTGCACCCTGGAGAACTGGGACCCAGACGACGGCATCGCGCCCCGACAGCTCACACACAGGGCGCTGGGAGGGTAGCTTAGTAGACCGGTTTTTCGCGTGGTTTTAGAGGGCCAGGGGAAAGTAAAAAAGGCATTCATTCAGGCAAATACTGTAGTGGCAAAATCTGCGGACTAGTCCGGCGGGCTGGGAAGTTTGGCCCTGCGAGGCCACCGTTGGCCGGTGCTGTTCCCCACAATACAGTGCGAGGCAGCCGCCCAGTGGAAGCCTGACCCGTAGAGGCCTGGGCCACGAGGGTAGTCCCACGGGCTGGCCTTTGGTTCCCAGTCTTCTCCGAGAGGGGTCTCCTGCGGGTGGGTGGCTATGGGGGCGAACACGAAGGCCCCAGGACCCGTCGGTGCGCGGGCCCGGAGTTTTACGGCTTGCCCCGCCCAGGTCTCGCGATAGCGCAGGCGTACGTCTCGCGATACGCGGGCGTAAAAGAGGGAGATCTGAGCAGCGGCGACGGCAGCGCGGAGGCAGAGGCGTCTAGGTGAGCGGCCGGGGTCCCGGGAGTGTTACCGGGCTGGGCTTGGGGGCGGGTGCTGAGCCGAATCGGCGGGGTTCGGGCGAAGAAGAGGCTGGGGCAGCCCGCCGGGTCTGGGTGCGGGCGCCGCCCCCTGCCCTGGGGCTCTGAGACGGCGCCCCCTCGGCGTCCCCCCTTCCCTCTTAGACCCCGGCTGTTACCGGCGCGTCCACTGTCTGTCCGCGTGGTCACCGGGGCCGGGGTCCCTGCCGGCGCGCCCCTCCGCTCCGTGCTTTGTCCTCCGAGCCTGGGCGCGTCCCGTGCAGCCCCCCAAGGCTTCCTCTCCGAGAGGAGCAAATGGAAATGGGCAGGGTTCGGGGGGCGAGCGAGGGCCGGGGCGGAGGCGGCCACGGAGGAGAGGTGCTTCACCTCCCGGTCTCCGGGAAGAAGGCGCACCCCCCACCCTGCGCCGCCCCCAGACGGCCCAGTGCAGAGAGAGGAGCCCTTCCCCCAGTCCCGCCCTTTCGAGTTTACAGCACTGTCGCCCGCATGTCTTCACTTGAGCAGCGTGGGAGTTGCCTAAGTTAGGAGAAAGCAGACAAACGGGTGGTGAACTTAGGCCAGCGCAGGTGCCCGTGGCGGTGTGAAGTGGTGTTGCCGGGTGGGGCGCAAGTGCCCGTGGCGGTGTGAAGTGGTGTTGCCGGGTGGGGAGCATCCTCGCAATTTCTGTAGGTGCCCTCGGGTGTCCTTTTGCCAAGGAGGGCAGTCGAGAGGCAGTGTGCTCTGACTCCCAGCTCAGGGGTTCCGTTGAGAGCAGTTTACGTTCAGCGACTAGACTTCTGGAAGTGAGTGTCTTTGATAGGATGGAGTTTGAGCTTTCACCTTATCGCTTGCCTTATGGAGTGGTTTAGCTCCAGGCAGGTGAAAATGGACGTGTGCTTTTCATTCTTTTGTATTAAGTGTATCAGCTCTTGAGAAGAGGGTGTATTGCCTAAATTTCCCATCATGGGATGGAAAGTATGGTCCTGGTCAAACGGGAGGATTTGCCTTCCAGAGCAGAGCGCTGCTGCCTGTCTCCACGTGGGCCTGTCTCTCAGGGAGGCTCACAGCACTGTGAGTGCCCCTCCCCGGTCTGTCTTCTAGCCCATTTTCCATTTGTAGTACGAAGGGCAGGTAGAACAGCTGTGTTGTGCAGCGGTGGAAACGATGGCCTACAGAAGACAAGGGCTCTTCGTGCCCAAGGCCAAGTTTCTTGTTAAGTGTGAAATGCAGAATCAAACCAAGATTCTTCACCTTTTTTGGGGGCGGGTGGGTTGGGGGCAGGTGTCTTCAGTCTCATACTTAGGGGAAATCAGTGAGAGCTGGCTGCTGTCCTCAGGGGAACACAGTATGCACCTGTAGGAATTCACACCTTTTGGCTGTTAACTCTGCCTAGGACACTTCCACACCTTCTGACTAGTAGACGGCCTGGTGTGAGGCTGGAATCAGCGCAGGGCTGGGGATGCGTGTTCTTTGCTGCTGCGTGTCCTTGGCCCTTCACACATTGGCCTGTGGAGTGCCCTCGACCTTTAGAGCCAGACAGACCCAGGTTCCAATCTAAGTTCTGTAACTTTTGGAGCCTCGTTTTCTGTCATCTCTAAAGGATGTGGAAGAAGGTTTCATCCGTCTGCCCACTGTGATGATTGCTGTGTCGTATGTTAAATTACAAGCCAAGTGATAGACTCAGTGGCAGTAGCTGTGCCATCTGCCATTCGGAGACTTCTTTTGGGCCCTTATAATCCTCACGACTTTGAAAAGTGGGATCCTCAGTTTACAGATGAGGAGACAGGTTCAGGAAGTCCTGGTGCCCAGTGAATGTCAGGTACCTTTCTGTGTGGTGCCTGTGGCTGAAATAGTAGTGACACTTACTAACGTCTTTGTTAACCTGTAAATAGCGTTGCTGTGGTTGTCATCCTTACTGCCACTATGGTGTGCTTTGTTTCTGATTCCCAGAAGCTAGGCTTTTTGTGATTGCTTATGTGGGAGATGTGCCACCTGATTGTCGAACGCCTTATCTTGGGAGCCGTCTGTCTGTCCTCCTGGTGTGCAGGTCAGCACTCTGACGGTCAGCAGCTTGGTGGCATGTTGTACTTTTATGCCTCCGTTTCTTCTCTGAGAAATTGGCAGTGTGGGCTCCCAGTTAACTCCAAAGAATGTGGTTACGGACACTGGAATATTATAAGGGCTCTGAGAGAGCATTAGGGGAGTGGGACTGCCCGAAGGTCCCCCTGACCGGGCAGCTGGCAGAGCTGATGGCTTATGAAAAGCCTCCCTGTGACCCTTCCCTTGTTTTCCTCCAGAAGGGAAGTGGCCATGGAAGACCTGGGGGAAAACACCACCGTCCTATCCACCCTGAGGTCTTTGAACAATTTCATTTCTCAGCGAGTGGAGGGGGGATCTGGACTGGATGTTTCCACCTCTGCCCAAGGTTCTCTGCAGATGCAGTACCAGCAAAGCATGCAGGTGAGTGGTATGTGTTGGGATAGGGGCCTCTAGGTAAAGACACCTGCTCTTAGGTGGGGCTGGTTCAAGTTCCAGGTGGTGCAGGAGAGCGGTTTGTGTTAGGATAAGGGCCTCTACATAACAGACTTTCCCTTAGGTAGGGCTGATTCAACCCCCATATAGTTGAGGCAGGTGTGCGCTTTCTCAGCCTAGAGGCCAGCTGGCCATCTCCCACATCTCCAACGTGGATAGTCCTAGTTTTGGAGGATAGCCAGAGGTCATGGTCTGGCCCTGAGCTGTCCTGGCTCAAAAGACTGAGATAACAGCACCCCCAGAGTGGGTCAGCGTGGTGCTGACACCCACGAGCTCGCAGACACTAGAGGTAGGATTGGAAAGCCAGTTTATTCATTTAATCGAGGGAAACAATCCCAAACTGCCTGGGCACATGACCACTGGAATTGTGTAGCCAGCTGCTGGCTCCCTTGGTGGTGTAACACACGGGAGGGCTGTGTTTTAAGCACAGGTTCTTGGTCAGCCTGGCAGGAAAGGCAGGGCAGTGTGAAGGATTGGGCATATGACAGCCTCAGACTATGGGGGCCATTTGCACATCTTGGCTTCAGTCTGCCATGGGGTGATTTTTATAGTTTCACTTTGCTCATAGTCTTATTTCACTTTATTCCAAGTTCTCGGCAATGCTCACTGTGGACACAGTTGTAAAGGCTCAGGTCTCCTGAAGGACTTCAGGTTCTGAAGAGTCGTGGGGTCAGTGGTAGCTGGGGCAGGGATCACTGGATCCACATAGGGGGGGAATGTGGGGTCTGAGCCATGTCCAGGCCCCTGCCACTGTCAGGGCTGCATCAGGTGATCTCTGGCTTCTCTGCTTGCATTCCTTCTCTCTTGTCAGCCTTGCCTGTGTTGCTGCAGCCTTTCTGCCATAATGTCCTGTGTCAGACGAGCCAGTGGTTTCCTGTTGCTCTGGGAGCCCTGATGAGTCCATGCCACATTTGCTGAAACGGGTGCTGTGTTTGTATGCATTCGTTTGCTGAATAGTTGAATCACTTAGTGTGTTTGTTAGTGGGCTAAGGTGCTCACTGCCCCTTTTCGGCAAGGACTGTTCTTTACCCTGAAATTAGGTCATTTATGTTTGTTTTTTGTTGTTAAAACACCTTGTTTTGAAATGGTGGTGGTGACAGATTATAGGGTGTTTTTTGTTTTTGATCCTTGCTCACTGGCAGAATATGAAGTTGGCATCTTTGGTCTAAGAAAGTTATAATTTTATTGATGGAGATGTCTGGGAACTTTCAGCCTGTTGGAACTATAGAGTCTAGAATTTCCAGGGTCCCTTGTTCTCACTCACCTATGACCTGAAAGGCTTCCCCGGTTGGGAGATCAGTAAATGAGAGCTGTAGCCGGAGTGAGCTGGTTAGAGAGCCATGTGGCACCGGACCTGCCTAGGAGCCCTGACCTTGGACCTGTCCTGTCTCAGGACTTCAGTCAGTGTTCTGTCTCTTTCCTACCATGCCTGGCGGGTGAGGGAATAGCAAGTGAGGGAACAGAGCAGCTGCAGGTCTGGGGAGTCTGGAGGCAGAGAGCAGTGTCTCGCCTACTAGTCCCCTCCCCTGCTTTATTTTAAGGTTCCTCTTTCTGTGTGCAGGTGTTCATAGTCTGCTGTGCTACGTGTCAGTATTGGCTTAAATATAAAAATATGTTCAGTGACTTTCCTTAAGGTATAGTCAGTGTTCCAGGAAGATGTGGCCAATGGATGTGTGTCTCCGGGACTTCCGTGTGGTACCCACACCCTCGGAGCTGGGGTCCCAGCATCCTCTGAAGAAGCTGGGCCCTAGCTGCAGACTCAGAGTGAGACTAGGAAGACTGAGTTTGATGGAGGGTAGAGTTAGGAACTCCCAAATGTCAACAGGTGGGAATTGAAATGAGAGAAATATCAGAGGGGTAAAGAAAGTGTGGACTGTGGCCTCCAAAGCACGTGGGGAAAGGGTGGAGAAAATGTCCTTTCTCTGGCCTGGGATATCTCACACTCGGCACTGTTGACATTTTGGGCTGAATAAGTTTTTGTTTTGCAGGACATTCCTGTGCATCGTGGGATGTTTAGCAACATCCCTGGCTTCTCCCCACTACATGCCAGGAGCAAACACAGAGTGTCGCCCCTTCTTGTGACCATCAGTTGTGTCCCCAGACAGTGCCACATGTCCCTGATTGAAATGAGAACCACTTTCTGTAGCCCAGAGCATCTTGAACTTTAACGTGCGTATGAATCACCTGAAGAAATGTTTAAAAGGAAGGTTCCAATTGGGTATCTGTGCGGTGTGGCCCGAGACTCTGCATTTCTGTTAAGTGCCCAGGAGATGCTGTGTTGCTGGACTGCAGGCCGTTCTTGGAGGGGTTGGGCTCTAGCCCCCTGAAGACAAGGCCCTTGCAGTCGGTGATTTGGTGGTACTGTTGGCTGTGTCTTCCGAGGCCCTTCAGAGCTTCAGTTCCACCTTATTTACCTACCCTCTGGGGGACGCAGACTCTGAGATGGGCCCCAAACTGCTGGCCCCTGGTGGACTGGAGTTTCTCCCACTTAATCGAACACTAACTAGGTGTTGTGGCCCCGCAGTTCTGCAGATAGAATTAATAGCTCCAATCAGTGGACCTTAAGGTAGGGAGAGTACCTGGGTGGGCCTGACCCAATCAGGTGAGTCTTTAAAATCTGGGTCCAGAGATCAGACAGAGAAGTCAGAGATGCAGAGCAGGAAAGGGATTCCACACGTGTGAGATTCTCCCTCGTTGGCTTTGGAGGTGGAGAGGGCCATGTGGCAGCCTCTAGGAGCTGACAGCAGCCTGGGCCTTCCAGCCAGCAAGGAAATAGGAGCGTGGAAGAGGCTCCTGAGCTACAGGGGAGAGCACAGCTTGCCGACTGCATGGATTTTAGATGTTGAGACCCTGATCGGAGAACCTGGCTCTGTGTGCCCGGCCTTCTGACCCATGAAACCGACAGCCAGCATAGGGGCGTTTAAGCTGCTGCGTTGGTGGTAGTTTGTTACACGGCATAGGAAACAAGCCCTCACACTGTCATCTGAAAACGCACCTTCCTCTTTTGTCCTTTGTCACCTTCTCTTGTCTTGCTGCCTCCCTGCACTCCTTTCCCACCTGCGGGCCCGGTGTTCCTTCCTCCCCAGGGCTGAGCGAGGGCCTTGCAGGGAGCAGGTGCTCTGTGAGGGAGTGTTGAGTGAGCCCCTCGCCTGGCTGACGCAGCTACTGAGGACCTGTCTTTCCTTTGCACGTGACCCGGTCAGCTGGAGGAGCGGGCAGAGCAGATCCGTTCCAGGTCCCACCTCATCCAGGTGGAGCGGGAGAAGACGCAGATGGAGCTGAGTCACAAGAGGGCCCGCGTGGAACTGGAGCGGGCAGCCAGCGCCAGTGCCAGGAGCTACGAGGTGGGCTCTGGTGGGGCCCCCCAGAGCAAGGGGGCGGTGCGTGTACCTGCCAGACCGCGGGGAGCAAGAGCCCAGCCAGCGGCCCAGGTGCTCTCCTCAGGTGTCCAGGGCCTGCCTTCTTAGGCCACCTGAGGAAGTGGGTCGGGCCTCAGGTGTGCTCTGTGTCCCCGAGGAGGGCAGCACGAAGGTACGGCTGCCCTGCCACGTCTGCCCAGTGAGGTGCTGGTGGGCATTCGTCTCTGCTGGCTGCCTCGTTGCCCTGTCTTCTCTGTGAGAATTGGGATGGAGGTCTGGCACAAATGCCAGGTGGCCTGGGGGTTACAGGCCTCGAAAGTCACCGGCTTGCGTAAGAGTCTCAGGTCCAGGCTGGGCCTTGTGCAAATGGTTATAAGGCCTCAGCGCCAAGAACCCCGGTCTCGGGGGCTGCTTCAGGTTGCCCTTGCCTTACCCAGGGCAGGCTGTTACCCAGAGGAGATGCTGGGTTTTTACTCAGTGTGTAAACTCCACGCTTCCTCTGCTTTGAGTAACGGCACTTGGCCAGGGTTTTTCAGTAAGTGCCGACGAGTCGTGGAAATGCCGCCAAGGTTCAGGCAGAGCGTTGCACCAGAAAGTCTCTGGCCTCTGGGCTTTCTGTGAGGATGGATATCTGGCCCCATTCTCGCCTTACGTGGCATATT